>NC_061789.1:4045356-4365356 GCF_022458985.1 Mugil cephalus | reverse complement strand
CGCCGTCGTTTCTGAGTCCGGCTCCTGATCCTGACTCTCGTCTGCATGGGTTCCTTTTATTTCACCCTTCTCTTGAATGTCTGCCTGTAACAGGGAAAGCAATTCATCCAACTTAAGGATTATTTAAAAGAACTGCAGGACATAGACGTCGTAACCTACGGACGTAGCCCACGCCAGTGTGACTCCCTCTGTAACTACACCACCCAAACACTAGTACGCGCTGTGTCTTTTTTGTCATATACATGATACTTCCCGCCTGTAAAATCATCATCATAACTAATTATATAATATAACTGCCAGAAGTGTTGCTGACATGCCTGCAGACATTGAAAAATTGCGCATCAGTGGAAAATTTGCATAGCAACTTGATAAATCTACGGATATGAGTAGAAATTCATTCGCAACTTTCGGCCCAACTGAAAAGGCCCAGGTTTCACACTGAGTAAGTAAATTGTGAGTAAATTGAAAGTAGATGATCGTAAGGGCTGGATATTGGAGAGGACTTCGGACTACGATATGTATTGCGATACTTGAGTCACGATACATTATTGAGATATTATGATATTGCGATATATTGCAATATTCTACATAATTTTAAATGCAGCGTAAAATACAAGTTGTATATATATGTACATCAGATGTAAGTGATAATTCACTGGTCAAAAAACAATATTAATTAAAATGATCCATTTCCAATTTATTGCACTTGTACAGTAATCGGCTCAAAACATTACTTTTTCTTATAAAATCGATATTGTATTGGAAGATAAAATATCGCGATATATTGCCATATCGATATTTTCCCGCTCCAAATTATCATTATTTCATTACATTATACGTTTTAATTTGGCGGTGTGCATTTTCTAATGTAAAATATGTGCCATGGCTCAAGAAAGGTTGGGCATAAACTGTTTATTAGCATCAACATTTTAATTTGTTTAATTTAACAACACAAACTGGAGGGAAATTAAACCATAAAAACTATCGTTTAGTTGCGTGTAATAAATGTTAAACACATATCCTACCACCACGCTCGGCTTTGTTGCGTCTTTGTTGCTCAACCAAAGTTCCAAAACCAGGGGTCCGAATCTCTCGGCTAGCTCCGGGTAGCGACAGATGAAGTGGAGGAGGGCAGGATGGTGGAAGTAGAGGGAAGGGAAGCTTTGGCAGGAGGAGAGCGACTTGATGATGCAGTTCAAACGGGCCTTGAGTCGGATGGTGGAGAGAACACTTTCTGTGAGTTTAGAAGGTTTATAGTTCAGAAAATAAGAGCGACTTTAAACTCCAGCGAGCCAGAACACGCGGATACAGTCTCGTCTGAGGCTTATTTATTGATCACAGTCAACACAAAGTAAAGACCATTAAGCCCTTTCAGAGAGGCTGTGTAATGAGCTTTGAAATAAAAAAAAAAGAGAAAATGATTCCAAGATCCTATTTGTTCTGCGTCGCTTTAGAAAAGGCGAACAGGTAATTAATTGTCCTATAAGAGGAAATATGAGCCGTCAAGCTTCGATTCCGAGTGTTTTCTAGGCTCCATATTTCATAATATTAAATCACATCTCCAGTACGTGCTGTTCTCTTTCTGTGCACAGGAAACAACATCGTTCTGAACGCCTCGGTCTTGATAACATTTTGACATGTTAATATGGCGCTGGCTGCTTGTCAGGGAACCTATCTCACAGGATATCATTTATTTTTCACAGTGTCAGACTGACTCACTGAAACAGAAAATGAAACTGATTATTTAAATCTGAGGCAGACCAGGATGTCAGAGTGCAGTCTGCAACACGTTCAACCAAAAAGAGGTTGAAAGTTAAAACTGTATTTAAATAAATTAAATGAACAAAATGTTCCACATGGTTGGATGGTTTCCCTGGAGGAAATAATGCTTTTGTTTTAAAATTCAAACTAAACCAGGGGTCCTCGACGTTTTTTCAGGCCAATGATCCCAAACTCATGGGGAGATTACGTTGGGGTCCCAGTAGGGTTGAGGGGAGGGGCCTCTGTGGATCATCCCACAGATACTTGATCAATTTGGGATCTAGTGAATTTGGAGGCCAGATCAATACCTTGTGCTGTTCTTCATGTTTTTTAAAGCATTTTTGTGTGTCTGTAGTTGTCAGGCTGCAGATCGGTGTGTCCTCAGTGCTCAGCCATATTATACTTTAACATAGGAGTGGGTTAGGTGGGGTGGGGTGGGGGGTATAATGTGTGTCCTATGTGTGTGTGTGTTTGTGCACGAATGAGGCTTTGGGGTATAGGGGGGTTTGGGGCGTTTGTTTTTAATGTAAAGTGCTATATTTGATTTGAATAAAGTATTTTTCTATTGTATTCTATTCTGCTGCCATCAAGGAGTGTCATCGGTATGGGGGGGTGGGGGTCCCTGGTCTGGTCTAGGTGGGTGCTACGTGTCTAAGTAACATCCACAAAAATAAATATCAGGTTTAAAAGTTTTCCAGCAGAACTTTAAATTGTCACAAGATGATTTATTTACGTCTCCTGTCAGTGGTCATAATGTTGTGGCTGATCTGTCAGTGAGTCTATCTCACAGATTTAGTTTTGTCAGTGTTAAACAGACTCACTGAACCGAAAATAAAACTGATTATTTTCAAACTGTGGCACCAAAAACAAATGAAACATGAAAAAACATCAGTACAAACTACTTCAACAATTCGTCTGATTTCCAGAGTGATTGTTTTTCGATTAGTGATGAGTTACCCCGTCTAGACCGGGGCTGTTCTCCTGCGTCACAGCCAGCAGGTAGAGGGCAGAGCGGAGCACAGAGCGGGGCAAACCACAGCCGCCCTGCTCCTCCTGCACCGACTGCAACAGCCACATCACGCTGGAGAAAACCGCCTGGTCCGGGAGGAGCCTGAGTTACACACAACAATAACAAGACGTTAATGCACATGTGTGGCCGAGCATTTATACGAACCTGCAGACAGAGGAGACGCTCATCACGAGGGTAATAAAGTGGTCAAACAGGCAAACTCTTAGAATGTAAACTGAAGCAGAAATGTTAAGAGATCCTTGTCATGCTACATAAATCTCCCAGAGAACACAGCGGCAGCAGCAGGAAGAGGCTTTAATGCATAGCTGAGGATCCACAGAGGCATTTAAACTATTAAACTCTATTAAGCCAGAAGAGCCTCTCTGGTGTGAATCATGTCCTGTTGTAACACAAAAATAAAAAGCAGGACAATTAATGGAGGTAAATGTAAAGGTTACGAAATATTTCTGCTTAATGTAGACTTTAAAGGACCTGTGTGCAGGATTAAGTGACATCTAGTGGTGACGATGTGAATTGCAACCAACTAAACTAGTAATATTACTACTATCAGTCGTTTTTTTTTTCCATTAATCTACTAATTATCTAATTAACAGTTGATGCATTTTTGGTAAACATGCCACTAAACATAGAAAGAATAGAAACAAAGCTATGAATGCTTAATTCACTCATAGATTTGTTTCTATTCTTTCTATGTTTTATCTAATGATAATTTTCAACACATTTAATGAGTCAGAGTCACAATTATTAAGTATATTCTCAGTCATTAATTAGCAGATCTAGTGTTGTGTTGTGCATAATATTATTTTACAATGGCTTGCGCTGATTGTTACTGAAAAACCAGCTGTATCTCTGATCTGCTAAATGTTGCTAACACCTACTTAGAAAGTTACAGGATAGATCTACATGGTTGAGTTTTATGCATGTGCAGAAATAAGCTGCTCACAACTTGTAAATGCACTGGGTAGCAGTGATGGCCTGCATCGTTTTGAGTTTTTTTTTTTTTTTACAAAGAGTGAATTTAAGGGTTCCGTTTAAAGAACTCCCACACAATTAAGTTCTGGCTCTTTGAGATTCAGTCTCTTTTCAGGAGGCCTCACAGCGGGAACAGCGTAAATGGGGATGAACATGAACGCAGCGATGTGTCTGTGCAAGCACCTATTAAACTTTCCGAAGTGGCCCGACACGCTGCATCTCCGAGGTCATAAAATATGTATTTAAGGACGCCCTCGACGGGCCGAGGCAGCGCTGCCGGAGCAGGGAGACGAGCTGCAGCGAGATGGAGCTGGATTTTATCCCGCTAATGGGATTCGATATGACACTACAATAGATACCGTCTGGGATTGTGGTTATGTTAATACGCGGCGTAAATGTTCCGTCTTATGCTCTCGACAACCAAAGTGGAAAGTTTGGGTGTCTTTAAAATTCAGCCTGTGAAACATCAAGTATTCCTGAAAGCAAACACGCTTTATTAAAGCATTTCCACAAAGTAGGAGGAGCAGCAGTGATATTTTGAATTCGCTGACGGTCAGCATTGATACTGAAATAAATATTCGGCGACACAGGCCTCAGCGCGGGTAAACCAGAGCTACTAGCACAACGGTTTAACCCTCAGGCTTCCTTTTAATTTACTGCCCTCTTGTAACCTGAGCAGACAAAAATGTCCACGTCCAAAAACTGCTATAAAAAACTTAACGGGTTTTTTAGCATAAATCTCTTTAAAAACACTTTACAAAACTATTCAGTTCAGATCAGTCTTGGCTATGACCAAGATTATCTAAAATACTGATATGATTGCATTATTAGCTTTTGTGTTGCATCAGAATTAACATTTATTTTTTTTAAAATTGTCCCATTGACTTCCATTATAACTAATTTTTTTGCTCTCTCAGCCACGACACGATTCATTCTGTAATAGTAGGGTTTCATTTATGAGAAAAATGAATCATTTTTAACATGCACCACTAAATTTCCCCTTAATAGCGGCTATGCATAAATTTTTTGTTATTTCATCGTTTTTGTGCTTGTGTTATTGAGCTTAGCAGGCTATTATGAGGTGTGTATGTGCCTGTGTGTGTCTGTGTGTGTGTATGTATTCATACACACACACACATATTCACTCTCTTTTCAAGGGAAAGTATTGTCGTGATCAAAGACGTGGTTATGTTGCAGCATAAACGGCCTCTGCTGTGGCAGAGGAAAAGCCACTACCCCCTCCCTGGATCAAACTGTGCTCACCCTTCTAATAAAAACCTCTCTGCAGCAGAACCCTACTTAGAAAAAGTGCTTCGAGTTCAGATCAGCAAAATGCTTTTTTTTTTTTTTTTTTTTTTTTACTGGTGGTGAAATATTTATCGCTTTAATACAAATTCCACAAAAACACCAGCTCAGAAAATATGTTTTTGTGCCGCTCGGTTCAATCTGAACGAACTCAACAGATTTAAATATGAGAAAATGTTTGCAAATGTGAAAAAATATGTATTTATTTCATGTGAATTGTGCCATTACCGGTCCCCCCGCTGCAGAGCCAGGTGGAGTATTATCAGGACGCAGCACTGAGTGGCCCTCGGACCCTGATGATCACACAGCAGGGACGGCCAGTCCGAGAGACGGCAGCACAGGGAGGGAAGGTTGTGCAGCAGCAGAGTCTCCACCTCAGCTACATCTGGGAACAAAAAGTTAAATTAATGCTGGAAAGAGAAGAAAGTTGCGAAATTGAGGAGGAGGTGAACGAAATGAAACCTTGAGGCCGACTTACAAACGGCTATTACTCACCAATTTAGCGTGAAGCCGAGGCAAAGCCAGGGATTAGGAAAAGAATAAAATAAAAAATCATGTAAGGACGGGAATGAGCAAGGCTGCGCTCATTTCACGCTCCTCCGATTATTTATGCTGCAGACAAATACAAAGCCAACAACCGTCCGTAATAAGAAGTGGCTGTCAGGGATGTTTAAGGTCAGTTTTTTTTTTTTTTAAATAGTATATTTGTAAAGCAAAATGATGTAACGCAGCAAAGTTGAAAACATTTCCTAAAGAGTTTTAAAGAAGCACGTGAAATGAGACGTGCAGCATTAAAAGGCAGCGATGACGATATCTGGGTTATGAGAGAAGGACGAGAATACGAGACGCTGCTTTTAAAGAGCTGAGAGAGAAGCGGGAACGTGGTGGTGAACGGAGAGAAATCGAGTGTTGCAGACTCTTGCAGCGCTGAGGGGGAAAAAAAAAACTAAACAAAAGAAAAGAGAGGCAATGAGGAGGAAGAGAAGGAGCACCATCAATAGTGAATAATGTGAGAGAGCGAAAAGAAAGTGGAGCCAAGAGAAGTAAATGACACCGGAGGAGGAGGGGGAGACGACGAGGGCCATTGATTCTGGAGGGAAGTGAACTAAGAAATATCAGAATCAGAAAAAAGGGGGGAGACACTTTGGAAAAGAGATAAGAAAAATGTTGAGGCACACTCATTTTGGCTTTGTTCTATTTTTGACACTGTACCAGAAGTTTTCAAAATGGCGGTCCAGCCGGATCCCATGACAGCAATTTCTGGTGTTGTCGGAGAGAACAATAAAATTCTTCGTGAAACTAATCTGATAATGACTAAATTCGTCACTATAGCCTTATTCACACAGGGTTAGTTTTACCAGGGGACCTCCGGTAATTGAAGGGAAAAGGGAAAAGTGGAAAAGTGAACCGTGGTTTGCAAAATAAAAATTACACCGCACATACCCTACCAAAATTCTCACAACTCAGAGGTCCTTTGATGGAACTAATTGTGTAGCTAATGTATGGGTGAGTGTTTACTTTTGTTCGAGATTTGATTTGCGGCTTTTTTTCTGCCTCTTGTCTCATGAGAATTATGAAGGATGTGCGATAATTCAACATCTCGACAGATGATAGAGAGAAAAGTTAAGATGTCGCTGAACTATTAACCCGTTTAGAAATGATTGTGTGTTCATCTGCAAAGGTGGATCTGATTTAAACACTGACAGGTTGTTGGTAATTTCTTCCCTGGGATAAATAGAATCAAAAATATGTTTTTTATTAACCATTAGAATCTGAAAAGTAGTTAAAACTGTCTCTGACGCAGTGGGGTGAGATGGAAAGTAGCAGAGCCACAACAACAGAATGTAAATGTGAGTAAAACACAGAGTTTGTTTATGTCGTATGACGTAGAGGCTGATATCTGAATCACAGGACGTCCTCAGGTGAAAGTAACAGGACTTATGTTATCCCGAAATCTGATTCTTCCAATTAAGACGATTTCTGGCTGAGGGAAATCATGCAGCTCCTTAAACTTAAAAAAGTTGAGATTCACAGTATGTGGGTTCTCAAGCAACTTTGAGAACATTTGTAAGACTTTTATGGACTTCATTAAAGCTAGGCTTTAATTTCCCCTCTTTTCTTAACCCTTATGTCCTGTTGGCGCCAAAAACAGCCACAAGGGATTCGTTTTTTCCTCTTGATTTAACCATAACTTCCACTGTGTAGCACAAATTCAATGAGTTTTTGGTGAGGAGCCTTAATTTTACATATATTTTTAAAATGTGACTTTGAATTTTAATGAAAATCTGATGCTGCACAAAAGCTAAATAATAAAAGTCAATGATGTCACTGATCTTTGACGTGTCCGTGGTAACAGCTGAAAAACTGACTGTTTCCGATCATTTTGTACGTTGAAAATTAGTCATTTCGCGTTTATTATTCCCCACAACAGTGACTTTAAAAAAAAAAAGATTTAAAGGGTTGTTTATTTATTTATTTTTGGGCTGATTAACAGATTTAAAAGAACAGATTTAAAACAGATTCAAAAAAAAAGTTAAAAAAAGCAGTTAAAAATATTTAAGTATTTTTTAAGTAAGGAATGAAGTTTTTTTTTAACAGGAAATGCAATGGAACCTTGGCCTCAAAGCCCAATGTGCTAATCTTTCTCTTTATCAGTCTATGCAAATGCAAAATATAAATGTTGTTTTGTTTTCTGTTACCTTTTCTTGAAAAAGCCAATAGAAATATATCAAAAAAAGAAAGAAAAATGGAGGCATGAAGTGGAGGCATTAAAAGACGAGTAGAATAAAGGCATCAATGCAGACTCCAGGGTTAAGATGTGGAGGAGAATAGAGGCATCAAAGGAAGAGGAGGATGAATATAAAAGAAGAGAAAGGTGAGGGGGACAACAGATGGGACTGAAAGTAAACAGACCTTAAAAAAGAAAGAAAGAAAGAAAAGGAAGCTGCAGTGACACAGAGAGGTCACGGTTTGAGAAATCACCGCTATAAATCATCAGTATCGGAAGAAGATGTGAGAAGGAAGAGGAAAAAAAAACAACTAAATGAAAGAAAAAAGGCTGAAAATTAAAGTGAAAGAGATAAGGGTGATAAAGGAGAGGAAAACGGTGACAGGCAGAAAAAAAAAAACTCATTATTCACAGTCACCGACCGCACGTAAACAAACACAACTACGCTCGTAGCACTTCAACATCTCATCCCCTCAAAGGAAGGTTTTCACTCGGCTGTGGCGTCGGTGTCGCGGCTCATCCCAGAGCTTTAGATCCGATCAGCGTTTATCTCTGGTTACTCGCCTTTTGTTTCAGCCCGGGATCAATCTAACTTTAATTGAAAGTGTTATCTGAGCGGCCTCAAAGTGCACTGACATTTAAGAGTTTATTTCAAAGCCGCTTCGCACATTCGACGTGTTTGTACTGCACACACGGGGGCTCTTTCATTCTGATCGGTAGTGACCTTACAAACACTTTGCAGGAGCTGCCTTTGAGACTTAAGCCGACGTCTATGCAGATGAGGCGCCGCTTAATGTGTTGTTTTTTAAGTTTAACTTAAAGAGAAAAGACAGCGTGTGAGTAAACAGAGATTGAGGGACGCAACAAAGAAAAGTGAACAAAAAGCTTAAAAGGGGATTTTGTTCACTTTTTAATAAAAGTCAGAATGAGAGTTGACTGTTTCTGGGTTTGATGCACAATTAAAGGTCTTGATGTTTGCTGCATGACAACGAGAGAATAAAAAGCACAGAGAGTCCAGAAGCATGAATTTAAAACTTTGTTTTGTAGGTCAGCTGCACAACAAAGTGAGCAAGAAAACTAAATCTTAAATTAGTAACTCGATTCTTCTCCATTCAGTTATTGTTTGACTTGTTTGACTTAGGTACGTATAGCTGTGGAGCATGCTAAAGGCTAGCTGAGTAGTTTTTGTCGTGGCTATGTGGTTCGGACAGAGGTCACAGGGGTGAGGTTGTCTGTGCGTTTTTATTTTTGGTTTTTGTTTGGTCTGCACATGTCGGACACATCGTAATTTGTGTTTGGGTGAGTGGGTCGTGGTTCAGTCCTGTATCCTCAGTCCCCATCCCCTAAACAAACCTGGGTCTGTGTCCTCATCCCTCATCCTCATAGCAGTAAAAAGGGCTAAGCTAATTGTCACTGTTTATTGTCTAAGCTAGTTAGCTGGTGTCTTTGTGGTCGGATGCTAGCTGCTAGCTGCTAGCTGACTGTTAGCCTGTTGATCTGTTGTTTTCCATATGACTGGGTTTATAAATGTGTTTTGCCTTGGATCTTGGCACAAGGGATTGTAACATCTTATCCTGTGTAATAATGAATGTGTTTAGAGAAGGAAACTTATGTCCATGCTGAGAAGCCTGAACAAGGTCCTTTATGAACAAATGGATGTTTAAATGCAGAGTAACATGTTGCCTACGATGGGTCAATAAGGGAAAAAAAAAAGACTTAAAACTCCAGTTTATTGGTGCTGATTAGCATTAGAGGTCTTAAATGTCACATTAATTATCAGTGAAAGTGACTGATTTAATAGCTTCAATACAAATGGGAAACTAATTGTGAATCCTCAAAATATTTCAGTGACATTATAAACGGCCACTACGGCACTGAGATTTAAGGACGGAGAGATTTAACAAACAAACAAAAAAAATGATTGTATCAGTATCTGGCTTCAGCCACATCTGATGTTTAGTTGTTATTTATTTTATCTCGGCCACAAATCAAAACCACGTGCCCGCAGCATCAAAACGTCTTCTCCTGTTTCAGTGGTGGTTAGTTAGCATCAAGCTGCTACTGCTAAACATGTGTGATGTATGGAAGAGCTTTACTCTGCAAAATGAAATTTGTAACTTGTGTCATGTGGATGTTTTGTGAGGAGGAGGCAGCTGATCATCATTCATTACCACCAACTTGGTTTAACAGAATACGATGAGTCTGAAACAACAACAAACATTTAAAAGACGAGAAAAGTTTCCTGGAGACGACGTCAAGGAGAAAGTAATTCCAGAGACGTTTAGGGAGTTTATGGCAGCGTTGGACGACCTGAACGTTGGTGGAGCACGAGCTCCTCCCTCCACACAACATTAACTCTGACAGAAAGATTTATTTGACTGAATCCAGTCGATTCTAGGAGAAGACAAGAAAGACAAGAGTAGGAACCCACAGGTTTTTTAAGATCATATGTGCTGATACTGAACATTAATGTCAGGGAGGTTGGTTGTGTGATGGGACCCAGGTGCACAAGGCAAATAATGTGGGTAATTTAGAACCAGAGAACAGATTATTTATTGAATGCGGTGCATTAAAATTCTTGGATACAGTTCAATTAAAAGTATTAGAAGTAGTTTTTCGAGTGAGGAATAAAAGCAACGTTTTTTTCAATTTAACAGAGGGAAGACATGATTTAAGAGGCTGTTTATTTTTTGAAATATGTGAAGCAAGAACAAATGTCAGTTTTCAGTTCTTGGTGTGAAACTATGGTGATAAACTGAAGTTATGTTGTTTTCAAAAAAGCCCTGAAATGTGACATGATTTAAGATTATGAGGAAATGAGATAAAGTTTGAAATCACTTAACTTAGATGATTTTGTTTGATTGTTATCGTATGTGAATAGTTGAACTTTTGTATTTTTCTGTAGATATTCAATTGCTTTGATTATCTAGGATAAAGATAAACTATAAGCCTCAGGTTTCCGCCTACATCCTTTTCTGGTGAATGACTGAGATGTTACGATGTGTGTTAAATCATGGAAAGTGTAAAATGAGCAAATTAAAAGTAAAAGAAAAGGATTTAATGAAGACAGAAGCGAACGTAAAGGGCTGCAGACATAGCAGGTAAATCCAAAACAAAAAAAACATGGTGGGTAAATAAAAAAAACGTAGCATCGAGACAAAAAATGAAAACTGGAGCGACGCAACAAACAGGGAACGAAGGGAAAAGGCAGGTTTTATATAAGAGGGAAGACGAGACACAGGTGAAATCAAGGGAGGAGAAACACAAAACAGGAAACCAAGAAACTTAACAAAATAAAACATGATCATGAAAAATAAACAGAATCATTAAAATCAAGGGTAAAAAAAAAATCATCTGGACTCGTCCCTTCTTAGTTTATACTAAGTTATATTAATCCTATAACTGAAATAATGTGCAATAAAACACAATATATATTTTATTTTATAATAATTTTTGTGTATTTTCAATATTTTTTTAGTCTTCGCATTTTAACTTTAGCTGCAAATCTTTGTAAATAATACTTTATTTATGTTTTTTTTGTACTTAAAATAAGCTCATTGTTCACCGCATGACGACAGCAAAGATCCTCCATTTCAATTCTATAGAATAGAAACACAGAAATAGAAATAACCGCCTCTAATAAACTCTGACACGTACTCACGCCACAAAACAAACCGACGCTGAACAGATGTTCTCATCGTTACATGGAAGCTAACCCTGTGTTTGTGGGGGTGCGTACCTCTCTGGTGGGGGGCGGGCGGAGGCTCTGACTGGGAGAGTAAACACACGCTGAGTTTCTGTAGAAAACCGCAGCAACACGCATTCAGGCCGGGGTTCCTGAGAGAAAGAAAGAAAGATTCGTTGAGAGGGAGAAAGAGACGCACACAAGGGGGAGATGAACGCCCGAAACAAGACGCACGGTCAATAAACACGGCGCAGGATGCACACGTACGTGTGCTTCGACTAACTTTATTCAAATATGAGAGCAGACACGGTTCAGTTTCATTACAGCTCAGAGCAGGGGGCCCTGAAGCCTAGCGAGGCGACCACAGTCACAACCACATGTATTTAGAGACAGAAAAAAACAACACGTGCAGACTTTAAAGCTGCAGACGTGTGACTGTGAAACAAACACGGTGCCGGGAAGACAAAAAAACAAAAAACAGAAGCAGGCAGAGAGGCTGAGAGACGGACGATACCTGGCTCACTCTTCAGACAGAAGTGCTTTGTTAATTGTAATGTGTGTGTGTTACCTGTTGTCAGCACAGAGGAGGCCTTTGTGTTCCACAGCCAGCCCGTAGAAACCAGACGACGCTGCACAGAAGAGCAGGTGAAGAGCAGAATGAATAAACAGTGACACCTTTTCAAAAACATCACGGTTAAAATGCGCACGACGCCTCAACGGGAAACTTTTTAGTTTCATTTCAAGAAAAACGTGCAGTTTGAGCCCTAAAACCATATTTAGTAATGAGGTCTGAGCGTAGCTGATTTACTAGCTTCCATGTAGAAGAAGTGGCCTAATGTTAATACTAATGTGTTAATGTGTCTGATCAAATCAAATGTAAGTTTATTCGTAAAGAACCTTTACAATAACCCAAAATGTTACCACGGTGCTTCATAACAAGCCATTAAACTAAACATAGAAACATAACTGGACAGAGCTACAGGGCTGCAGGGCATTAAAAGGCTTCCAGGAGAACGTAAAACAGACAAAATAAGTACAAATAAAAAAACAAGGCTGAACACTAGTCGATCTAAAAGAGGTGCTCTTCAGCTTTGATTTAAAAAGGCCAGTTTGTTCCATGGTCTGAGAGCAGCGACAGGAAACACGGTTCCTACACATACAAAGTTCACACTTTTACAGACACTAACTTCCAGTAAAAATAAATAAATAAATCTAATTTATGGCATTTAAGTGAATAGTTGTGTATCATGTAAATAAATTATGGAATTAGTTGTTGTTTTCATTATTCTGAATATAAATGTTGTTATGTCACCAAATAATTTCCACAAGATTAAATAATTAAACTCAAACTCAGATAAAATCAGTGTTTATTGTTATATAATATAAATATATATAAGTTGCCTTAATAAAACAGGTTGATCCATTTATTTTATTATTATTATTTTTATAGATATTCATAATTTTAGTTTTGTCAGAAATTGACCAATAGTACCAGTCTTGGAAACATCAGTATTTTTCCATGCACTAGTTTTAATTTTCCATACTTTTCCGGACCTGGACATTCATAAAATCAACTTTTCTCTTCTTCCATAGGAAAACCTGAACCAAAGAACCGTGGGACCAGAGTCAGAGGGTCTAATCTGGTCTGCAGCGTGACTTTGCAAAGTGTGAAAGCAGAGAGACGGCGAGTCTCTGTGGTTACAGCCGGTGGTAAAAGGTGACAGTTGATGATGGAGATTAGCAGCATTAGTTTGAGTCATAGGCTTTAATAATATCTAACAAAGAAAAGAGACACGTTAAGTGTCAGGTGATGTTCATTTATGCTGTATTTGTATATGTTGTTGTTTTGTCGCAGTTATAGAGACAGATAACAATAAAACAATAAACGGAATATTTGCATCACTCCTCGTCATCTTTACAGTTTCGTATGGATGTTACTTCTCATTAAAGCTCTTAGCATTAGCATCTTTTATTCAGCTACATTTAACAACTGAAATGAACTAAAACTAACTGGAACTGAGGCTAATCCACTTTTCTAAATCCACACTAGTTCATATGGATCAATCTTTGAGTCCGATTGTTCTTAATTTGATCTGATAATCCACATTTTTCCCATTTCTCGCTGTATTTACTGCTACGTTTCACCATGTCTTTGCCACTCATGGCTCTGGGTGTTTTTCATGAATATAAGTACTATCCCTAATTTGTTCACTGTTTTAGAAAGACAAGTGGACAGAACACAACACTGAGACCCAGGACTAAACAGCAGACAGCAATGTGTCCAAATAGCGATTATTTTCCATAAGAAATATCTGCTTCTTAAATGTGAGCATTCTCCTAATTTACTTTTTCTTCACTGCAATAAAACAAATTGAAAAATTCTGTAGTTGTCGTCATTTAAAGGTTGTTATGCTGCTGTGTTACTTCAGATCGATGGTTTTCAGTGAGCGTCCTACATCAGGGTTAGAGGAGAAGAAAGACACTGATCATTAGGTAAGAGATGAGCCCCATGAGGAGAGCAACCCCAGCTTATTAAAGACACGTTTTCATTTCAAACCCTATCTCCGTTTACTACACGTGGACGTCGGCCATATCTGCAGTGAAATCAAAAAAAAAAAACAGCTTGCGGCATAAATATGAGGTTTGTTTATGACGCCACAACGCCGGCTCTTGTAGACGCCCGAGGCAACACGTTTTCCTGTCAATAATTGAGACTCATCATGTCGGCTGCCAGCTTTGGACAGATTGCTTACTTCTTCACCCCCACGGTGCCATAAAATTTCAATCAGGCATTCAGCTCGCTCCCTCTCATGAAAACAGAATCAACCGTTGGTTATTGCTCGTTTCTGGCTTCTGTTCAAGCCGAAGAAAATACGTCGCTCTAAAAATATCAGCGCTAACAGAAAGGTTCAGCAGTTCAGAGGAGCACATGTTTAGATGGAATCAAATTAAAATAGTCGCTGCGGAGACATGCTTCTTGTTTTTGTTTTTTTGTGACCAATCTGGATTAAAATATGTGTTTTGTATTCAGATGTGGAAGAGACACACATAGGTCTCTAATATCTTATAATTACTGGTTGACAAAACCACTGAGTGGATGGACAAACTCTATGTGACGACAACAACAGCTCTGAAGCATAATAATAATAATAATAATAATAATGGAAAACTTTAAATCAAGATATAAAATGAATAAGTTCTTTAAAAATTCTCCTGCGTGCTGTCGTCATGATATAAAGAATAAGATTTCTAGACCAAAACAGTTTATTTCTGCTGTAAAGTCGGACATTTTAACACGTGATTGACTCAACCTCTAGTGGTCATTTAAGGAACTGCAGCCTTCAGCACCTCCATTTTTTTTTTTTAGCTTCGTATGATTTTGGCGAAAGTGAAGCAGGAAGTAGAAACAAGAATGTGACTAGTGTTTGGGTGGTGCTGTTACAGAATGAGCCAAACTGACGAGTGCAGTAGTATAAATAGCTAGCCCCGGCGGCGTAGGCTACATGCGTAGTTCACACTGTCGCTGCCACAGAGGAATAAAACCAAGCATCAACCTCCAGGTGTGAGCGATGAAGCCCATGCGTAAGTACAAAAAGCTGCAGTTCATCAAGTGGCCACTAGAGGCTCCAAAAGGGAGCAAACCCCCATAGAACCTCATGTTAAAAAGCCCAAATTTAATAGTTTATTTCACTATTCATGACGACTGTACGGGGGGTGAATTTCTTTCTAATGCATTTGTTTATTTTTTATTAAGGTTTAAATTTCTACATAATTAAGGTGTTAGCCTGAGCTAACAGGTAGCCATATAGTCCATATTTGGAATAGCCAAGTGTGGGCGGAGTAAATATCATACAACATGGCTCCGCCCACTTCAGGCTTCATTATCAAGGTTCAGAGTCTGATCCACGTTAGTTTGGATCTCTTTTAACTTCACATCGCTCATGCGCCATGTAATGACTGCACAGCATATCAGCTCCTATAACGGCCTCATAATAACACTGATGCTTGATCTTAGAACAAACACAACACAACTCACCTAGTTTGTCAGCAAAGACAGGCATGAGCGACGGAAGCAGGGAGAACTGGGAGGAGAGGATGGAGTAGAAGGGCTGCAGCATCTGAGCGTTGGGCGAACATTCACACGTCCGCTATAGATTATAGGAGGTCACAAAACAAAACACATTTCTTTCAGGCTTGATTGATTTTTAGTTGGAGAAACGTGACGTTAAAAAACATCAGCGGCACTGATCGATGAGCGCACGTGTCCTTGTGTACACAAAATGAACGAAAACAGAGAGTGAGTGGTGGTGTTTATTAACGCCGTCATTTAGAGGGAAAGTCAAACGGCGCATGAAAATCACTGTGACCTACTTCCCAGAAAAAAAGATGAGACACCGGGAATTGATCATTTCCTCAAGTGTTTGGTCACAACAGGATGATGTATCTCACAATAACAGTGGGTATCCAGACGGAGTCGCAGCAGCGCAGCAGACACCGACACAGAGCGTCCAGCGAGTCCTGAGTGTCGCTCTGTTTGTGCGGAGCTGTGAACGTGTTCTCCTTCAGGACGGGATCTGACGCACACTCCTCCGCCAACCTTGGACACACAAACACTAACTAGTGTATAAAAAAAAAAAAAAATGACGCGGATACACGAGTGATACGGGTACACACACATACACCGATTAGGCATAACATTATGACCACTTTCATAATATTGTGTAGGTCTGCAAACCAGTTGTGACTCATCAGTGAATGGACACGGGCCTTCTGAGGGTGTCATCTGGTGTCTGGAAACAGGATGGTGTTAGTGGGGGGGTCTTTGAGGGGAGGGGCCTCTGTGGATCATCCCACAGATACTTGATCAGTCTGGGATCTGGTGAATTTGGAGGCCAAGTCAACACCTTGTGTGGTTCTTCATGTTTTTTTGAGTTGTTCCTAAAGCTTTTTAGTGTGTACTTGTGTCAAGAGTGTCATGTCTATGGGGTGGGATGGGCCTGGTCTGGTCTAGGTGGGTGCTACATGTCTAAGGAACGTCCACATGAATAAATACCAAGTCCAAATGTTTCCCAGCAGAACAGTGGATTGTCACAAGATGTTATAAATGTTATGTTATGGTCAGTGGTCATAATGTTGTGGCTGATCCGTATATATACACTGAGCATTCCACAAAAAAAAAAAAAAAAAAAAAAAAAAAAAAATCGTCTGGTGGGTTGAAAATGTTTTAAATTCACCGACACCGACAGAAATAGCCCTTGATTCGGTTCAATACTCGGATCGATCCACAGTCTGACCTGCAGGCAGCTTGAATAGAGACCAGGGCCCGAAGAAGAAACGCTTCGGACCGAGAAGACGGGCTGCATGGATTTGACCTCCTCTGACTCAGAGATAACACAGGGAAATGGAAAAAGAGAGAAAGGAGAAAGAGAAAGTTTGATTAGTTTCACTTTATCTGAATGAAGTGTCTGTATGAAGACAGAGCCACTGACAGTGAGACGTTGCACCATTCGCATATATTAAGCTGTTCACGTTGTTTTGATGAAGCTTAACTGACTCACAGAGCTGCGGCGATGAGACGAGGACGAGGCCAGTGTCAGCTCGGAGAATCTGTTAGTGATGGCCTCTATGAGTCCTTCCAGCTCTCTGTACTGGACTGGTCTGGACTGGTGGTTGAGTCTGGACAACATTGAGACAAAACCAGCGACTAACGCCATGTCGAGATCCTCACCCGTCTCCTTGACGATGTGTGTCTCATTTGCATATCTACCTGAAGAAGGCGGAGGCGGCGCTGGCCGCCTGCGTGGCTACCAGGAGGCACGAGGAGGAGACTCCAGCCACCAAAGCCTCTGAAACGGCCACAAAGCCGGGGCCACTGGGGAACAGATGCACGCTTGGTGGTTGTCTGCACGAGAAGAACACACACTAACATGACAAAGGAGACCAAAACCTAGACACGTGGAAGATGAATTAACCTTGAAACCAAAAGAAATGATTTAACAGCAGGAGAAAACCTTTCGCAAAAGCCCCGCCCCCTTAGTTACTGTTGCTAGCCCGTTGAGAAGTATATTGTCAGTGATTCTTTTTAGAGCAACACCTGCACAATATCCTCCAGATCAAAGGGTTTTATCCAAAGTATTAGAATATGCACTAAAGGAGAAAATATGATTATCAAGGCGAAAGCTTAACAGTCAATGGCAAAATCTGAGGAACCCCGTGACCTCTACCTCAAATACAGCGAGCACAGCCTCAGGAGTAGGCTGTCCATTCACAAAATGCTACATTAAGATGAAAACTAAATAAGTTTAAATGCCTTGTTTTGACGCTACGTTCAACTTTGATGTAAACAGACGAAACATAATGTTAGAGAGAGCTCCCAGCATTGAGACCCAGCGCAACAGCTAAAGTTAGCTCGCTAACGTGAACTCACTAGCTAGCCAGCTAACATTGAGTTAACCAAGTTAGTTAGGCACTAATATTACTAATATCTGCCAGTAGTGACCAGACCTTTGATATACAGTTTTGTATATATGAGCGTCTTGCTAGTTCGACGTTAGCTAGCTAGCTATCACTATGGCTTTAGCCCATTGTAGCCTTACCTTGGAGCAGAGGTATGTATGCTTGTTTATATTCTTGAGATTTAGGTGGCGTGAGGTTTGATCCACTTAAGTCCCCCAGCCAAAGTCTTGGGGTAATTATTGTCCGACTCACATATGCCATAGACACTCCGCTTCACCATTTAGCTTGTCGGAGGTCGGCAGCTTGACAGTACATTGTTTCATTGTTGACATAGTAACAGTTGCTAGGATGTATGATTGGACAATGACTATTTGAGGGTGGGGGTTTTCAAAAGGTCAGTAGAGGGCATGCATTGATGTCACTGTGCCTGGGGCCACGCCCACTGAGTGGCAACAACATGGTGAAATGTAGCAGTAAATACAGAGAGACGGGAAAAATGTGGATTATCAGATCAAATTAAGGACTCGACAATGTTCCAACTAATATAGTTTCAGTTAGTTTAAGTTACTTTTACGTCATTTCAGTTATGATAAGTGTAACTAAATAAAAGATGCTAACGCTAAGAACTACTGAGAAGTAACGTTAGCCATACAATGATGTAGCATCCAAACCAGACTGCTACATTTCACCATGTTTTTGCCACTGAGTGGACGTGGCCCCGGGCAGCAGTTGCATCAACATACCTTCTGTGGAGAAAATCTGTTTTGGGTAAAATCTCAACTGTCAAGGAAAAAGTCTCATTAATTTTCTGAGGTCAATTTAAAAGCAGACAGTCTGTTCCTTTCTTGATCTGACTTGCTGTGTCAATACCAGCAGCTGCTGTTGGCTGGCTCAAGATGAAACCTGCCTTCCTGAAATCTTATTCCCTCTTTAAGGGCACGTACGCCAGATAAACAAACAGTGCTGACCTATTGGCATTACAAAGATCACCAAAGTATGTCTCCACCACAGAGCACCACAACAGCTGTGCACCGGCTCGCTGTTGCCACAACAGTAGCTGCATAGAACATCCTAAATAACACAAGCATGCATATTAAAGTTTACACAAACAGGCACAGTGTGGCTTAAAAAAATAAAGTTAATAGGCGAATATGCGAATACGCTGCTCGTTTTAGCTTCTTCAGCACTTTAAGAGCTCGAGATCGGCTTCTTCTTCTTCTTTTTTTTTTACCGTGCCACTGAGCGTTAAGGACAAATTTCTCTCTTAAACTGATGAAATCTCTTATCCCCTGTATCACTGTCATGTTTCAGGGGGGGTGGAAGACATTCAATTAAAATTATGTCAACCCAGCAGAAGTAGTTTGGTGTTTTATAGCCTTGTGATATATTTTAATCTCGGAGACCTCAGACAGTTAATTCAAATCTAATTAAACTTTCCGGCGCTCCGTCTTTAACATGTTGTACAGGAGGTTGCTTTTCCTCGTCAGTGCAGATGAAGTGGTACATGTTTAGCATAATTAGGCGTTTAGTTCTGATAAACATATTACACAGCTTCATAACTACGGCTATAAAGAGCTGGTGGTACGGGTTTCTGCTGAGTCAGTAAACGTTGGTGAAGCGTTTCCAGACACTTTAAACATTGTAAAAATCTATGTAAACAACACAGCTGATAAACCACTGGCCCGTCATAAAACAATACACACACACAGATATATATATATATATATATGGGTGTATGTATATGTATAAAAGTAAAAATTCACTTCTCTTCATAGGGACCAAGCAATTTCGGATTTATGTACAATAAAATGTATGAGAAATAAAGCACTTTACTTAGTATTAAAATATATACTCAATAAATAAAATAAATGAGAAAAATAAAACGCAATACATTCTGCATTCAATGCAGCAAAAATAATAATAAATATAAATGCAATAATTAATTTTTAAAATGTGACTTTTATTATTTATTATGTTTTAAGTTATTATTCATCTCTTTTTTATTTTTTAAAATTATTTATTATTTATTTAATATATTTTTCTCACTGACGTTTCATTTTTCTTAATCCATATAATAAAAATAATAACAACAATACAAGATCTGCAACATATGATGTTATACACCTACATTAATGCCTCTGTTTATTTTTCATCCATTCATAATTAATTATACAATAATAGCAAGGATTAATTTTATACTTTTTTATTTCATTTTTCTAGTGTTATTATACATGTATATGTATAATTTATAGCTATACTCTTTATTTTAATGTGAGAGAGAATCGACTATATCCTTCTATATCTTTCTATATGTCCCGAAAATATAGAGAACTATCAAAAAAATCTGTGAATTTTGATTTTCTTTTTTTGGGAGATGAGATAAGATTTAGAGTTTTAGTCCTATCGACCCTACGATGGCATGAAAGCTCAACAAAAGACATCTCACCTTTCCAGTATTTCAGTGAGCAGCAGCAAACCCTGTTTTGGCACTTCAAGCCGGGTCAGAGTCAGAGCCTCCTTCAGACTGCGCACCAGGGAATCAATACCTAGCACACGACACAAACACAAACACAAACACACTCGTCTCCACTTTGCACTTGTGCAGGCAGACAGATAATAACAGTCAGTTAAAGTGTTTTGTGTGATATCTGCTAGACTGCAGCCATTAAAAATGAGTGACATGCACGTAAATGGAACAGAAAAAGCTGCACATGCACCAACAATCACAGGAGTCAATATGAAACAAACAGCGACAGAGAGATGTTCTTTTCATTTACTGCAAAGCTGAATTTGCTGTAATGAGCTCATGTTCACACTGACCCAGAGCAGGAGCCTGAAAGCGAGAATGAATGTGTGTAACGCGCTGCTATATTGAGTGAATGTGGTGTCGAAGGGCTTCAGTGACAGCGAGGCCATAAAATTATATTTATCTATCGTAACACATTTTGGACTTAACGACCAAGTCGACCACTTTCCCAACTTTAACCGTGTCCACACATTGAGCTTTGTGTTAGTTCAGGCTGGACATGAAGTAAAGCTCAGCTCACAGTCACAGGTAGCTGATAATTCATCTATAAACCTCACAATCAGCCCACACGAGTAGAGGCATCCACTGGCAAATCTCATCCAGGGAGGCTTAGGTGAGCCTCTTCAGCCTTGGTGTTTCATTTAGCAGCCAATGCAAAGAAGTGGAAAGACTGTCCATATTTATATGCAACTTACTGGTATCGGTCGCCAATGCATATAAATATATTTTTGCACCCAGCAACATTTACAGACAGGCGCATCCACAGGCAGCCTTGTGCTGCTGGAGACGCTGCAGACCCCTGCAGCCCATACATTGCCCCTCCCACACTAGCAGGGTGCATGCAGCTGCTAGGAAACTCATAGGTGTATGGAACAACCGTAAAAATGAGTTGAAAATACTTTTTTTTTTTGAAAACAAGGATCTATTTACTTTATCAGCACAAACACATTGTAGTCATTAGCACCACCCCAACTTTTACTGTTGTTAAGTAGGAGACTCTACCTCTTTGTACCTGTTTATTTTTTATTTTATATATTTAAAATATTTAAAGCATAAAGCGTTAAATATTCTTTAAATTAAATAAATGTTTATGTTTTTGGTTACATTGAGACGTAAATTTAGGGAGAAAAAGCTTTATCGGCTCCAAATATCAGCTCAGATCCCAACCGGTCGATCTCTAATACAATCTACGGTTGTTGTCTTCAAAGAGGTGCCCTTTGTCGTTCAGGTGTAGGTGGAACGTTGACTCATTTCCTGACTGACGAACCTGTGTTGGTGCATGCGTTGGTGGACGGGTTGTTTCCCCAATGTACAAATCTGTATATTACATTATTTATTATTGTTTACTATTAAGACTTTCATTTTATGGTCTAAACTGTTGTTTTTAATCTGACAATAAACACCTTGAATCCCAAGATGTGCGTAACCATTTTGCTTAATTGTACTTGTATTTCGCTGTTACTTTCACTAAAGCTCATATAACACAGTGTACTGTTGTGTCACTGTGTTAAACTTTTACTTTTGTAAAAATGCATTCAAAAATGAAACAATGCAGACTCACGAAAATAAAATCAAATGTGAGTCTTAAGCACTCGTGCAAAAAGAGGTGTCAAGTATTTGACAGACTGTGGCGAAAAGGGCGCTGCCATCATCCCAGTGGTGACATTTTCAGGACAGACTGACTTCACCTTTGTCCAGTGGGAGGAAACGGTGACACATGGTTCATCTTTATGTTAGATCGAGACTCTCACCGTAGACGGAGTGACACTGGGAGAAGAAGAGTGGGTCCTCGGTGAGTAACACCAAACAGCTGTACACAGACCACAGCAGCATCTCATTGCTAGTGCAGGCCAGACAGTCAAACAGAAACCCTATGAGATGAAGAGAAAAAGAGAAAAATGATTTTTCCGAGCAGTAATATTCATCTGCAGTGCCCGTACACCAATTCCTAAATAATACATTTTCTTGCACATTTAGGATATAGTACATAAAAATGAAGGCAATGTTCTTTTTGGATATTCCAATTTTATTCTGACACTCTGAGGCAAGAGGGTAGAGTCACTGCAGGGATATAAAACAACTTGATATATAGGAACAGGGAACGGAAATATAGAGACACAAAAAGTAATAACAAAGAAGAAGAAGCCAAAGGAAGTTATGATGCTACCTGGTACGTTGGCCTTGATGAAGGGACCACTGTACTGAGCAGGGGAATGAACCAGAACAGATGCAATACACTTGGAGCTGGTCACCTGCAACGTTTCATCACCACTCAGCAGCAACTGAAAGACGCATTGAAATTTCACTTTATTACAATCTCCAACACATGGCACTTAAATAACGTGCAGGCCTTCAACAGTGTTTATACACCAGAGGTATGTGAAGCTCAGCTTCTGCATCGGTGCCAAGTTACTAATGGCATTTGTGTCCGGATCTCCTCCTCAGTGTGATTTTGATCGATGACCCTGTTCAGACCTGCTATCAACGTAAAGTACAAGTGGTGAACACCCAAGATGCATTGAGGAGGCATTTGAGATTTGCCATGTGGGATGGTTTGGACCACTCGTGACCACATTCTTTTAGTAGTGAGAACACATAATGCGTCCTGGCTACACTGCTGGGCCGCCTACTCAGCTCAATCTGCCTCATTCATTCAGGGAGACAAACAACAACTGCTGTGAATGGTCAGAAAAGACAAAAGCACCTTAAGGTAGTGAGCATTTTACAGGCTATCTTTACTCCTGTTAACTAAGTGAGCTTGATAAAGTACAGCAGTAACATTACCCTGCATTTACATGGTTTCAAATTATAATGCCAGCTTTGTGTGAGTCAGGGCAGGGTCAGGGATGAGTAAATAAATGATGTGCTTGAATATAAGGAGCGCTCAGTCATGTCTCCAATTTTTAAATATCATATTATTTCCACGAGCAGCCACAACCAACAGAGTTCAGTCCATGGTTCTGAAACAACAGGCAGTATTGGGGCAGTGTTGGGGGCACCACTGGGGGCAGTGTTGGAGGCAGTGTTGGGGGCAGTATTGGGGGCAGTGTTGGGGGCAGTGTTGAGGGCAGTATTGGGGGCAGTATTTGGGGCACTGTTGGGGGCACCACTGGGGGCAGTGTTGGAGGCAGTACTGGGGGCAGTGTTGGGGGCAGTATTGGGGGCAGTGTAGGGGGCAGTATTGGGGGCAGTGCTAGGGCAGTGTTGGGGGCAATATTGCAGGCACTGTCGGGGGCAGTATTGGGGGCAGTATTGGGGGCAGTGTTGAGGGCAGTATTGGGGGCAGTATTGGGGGCAGCACTGGGGGCAGTATTGGGGGCAGTGTTGAGGACACCACTGGGGGCAGTATTGGAGGCAGTATTGGGGGCAGTATTGAGGGCAGTATTGAGGGCAGTATTGGGGGCAGTGCTGGGGGCAGTATTGGGGGCAGTATTGGGCGCAGTATTTGGGGCAGTGTTGGGGGCACGACTGGGGGCAGTGTTGGAGGCAGTACTGGGGGCAGTGTTGGGGGCGGTGTTGGGGGCACCACTGGGGGCAGTGTTGGAGGCAGTACTGGGGGCAGTGTAGGGGGCAGTATTGGGGGCAGTGTTGGGGGCAGTATTGGGGGCAGTATTGGGGGCAGTATTGGGGGCAGTGTTGGGGACACCACTGGGGGCAGTGTTGGAGGCAGTATTGGGGGCAGTATTGAGGGCAGTATTGAGGGCAGTATTGGGGGCAGTATTGGGGGCGGTATTGGGCGCAGTATTGGGGGCAGTATTTGGGGCAGTGTTGGGGGCACCACTGGGGGCAGTGTTGGAGGCAGTGTTGGGGGCAGTATTGGGGGCAGTGTTGGGGGCAGTGTTGAGGGCAGTATTGGGGGCAGTATTTGGGGCACTGTTGGGGGCACCACTGGGGGCAGTGTTGGAGGCAGTACTGGGGGCAGTATTGGGGGCAGTGTTGGGGACACCACTGGGGGCAGTGTTGGAGGCAGTATTGGGGCAGTATTGAGGGCAGTATTGAGGGCAGTATTGGGGGCAGTATTGGGGGCGGTATTGGGCGCAGTATTGGGGGCAGTATTTGGGGCAGTGTTGGGGGCACCACTGGGGGCAGTGTTGGAGGCAGTGTTGGGGGCAGTATTGGGGGCAGTGTTGGGGGCAGTGTTGAGGGCAGTATTGGGGGCAGTATTTGGGGCACTGTTGGGGGCACCACTGGGGCAGTGTTGGAGGCAGTACTGGGGGCAGTGTTGGGGGCAGTATTGGGGGCAGTGTAGGGGGCAGTATTGGGGGCAGTGCTAGGGCAGTGTTGGGGGCAATATTGCAGGCACTGTCGGGGGCAGTATTGGGGGCAGTATTGGGGGCAGTGTTGAGGGCAGTATTGGGGGCAGTATTGGGGGCAGCACTGGGGGCAGTATTGGGGGCAGTGTTGAGGACACCACTGGGGGCAGTATTGGAGGCAGTATTGGGGGCAGTATTGAGGGCAGTATTGAGGGCAGTATTGGGGGCAGTGCTGGGGGCAGTATTGGGGGCAGTATTGGGCGCAGTATTGGGGGCAGTATTTGGGGCAGTGTTGGGGGCACGACTGGGGGCAGTGTTGGAGGCAGTATTGGGGGCAGTGTTGAGGGCGGTGTTGGGGGCACCACTGGGGGCAGTGTTGGAGGCAGTACTGGGGGCAGTGTAGGGGGCAGTATTGGGGGCAGTGCTAGGGCAGTGTTGGGGGCAATATTGCAGGCACTGTCGGGGGCAGTATTGGGGGCAGTGTTGGGGACACCACTGGGGGCAGTGTTGGAGGCAGTATTGGGGGCAGTATTGAGGGCAGTATTGAGGGCAGTATTGGGGGCAGTATTGGGGGCGGTATTGGGCGCAGTATTGGGGGCAGTATTTGGGGCAGTGTTGGGGGCACCACTGGGGGCAGTGTTGGAGGCAGTATTGGGGGCAGTGTTGAGGGCGGTGTTGGGGGCACTGTTGGGGGCAGTATTTGGGGCGCCACTGGGGGCAGTGTTGGAGGCAGTATTGGGTGCAGACCAATCAGAGCCATATCTGTTGAACACAAATTTAGACTTAGATAGACTTTAATGATCCACAAAGGAAACTGCTTGGTCACATTAGCTTAGTTGTTACAAAACGTTGAGTTGTTGTACAGCTGGATAGAGTTTGGTATAAAAGAAGTTCTGTGGCGTTCACTATGGATCAGTCTTCTGGAGAATAAGCTCTGTTGCCCCTCCGAGCAGTTTATCCAGTGTCCTCCTGTCCCTCACTGAGACCAACATCTCTAACTCCCTATCAATCACATGTCCAGCATTTCAGTTCAATTTGATCCCATTCATATTTAAGGTGAAGACTGGTAGAGTCTACTCAGGACCTTCTTGTCCACAGCATCCTGTTGTCCCTCTAGTCCAGCCTGTTGTTCATGTGCACTCCCAGGTACTTGTGGTAAACTGTAAACAGATGCCGTATATATCTATCGTGTATTCTGTTCTGTCCAACCGGATCAATTTTCTGCCACTAAAACATTGTAAGTAAGGCTGCAACACTATTCCTCCTCACCCCAATGATGTAGGGTAGGTCTAAATGGAGATCAAATCACTGTAGTGGTCACTGGAGAACATGTGGAGATGCATTTTAATCTGGACACATTTGAATACCAGGTCTGAACAAGGCCCACGACCAAACTCGTTTAAGAAATGTCTTGGCCACAAAGAAATGCATTTGGCGGAGATAATGTAGAGGTGGAGGTCAACAAAAAGCCCCAGCACATATTAAAGAGAGACGCTGCTGCATCACTGACTCACGTTTGACACAATTCAATTTTATGACCAAATGATTTCCTTTGTCGAGTTGTACGTAGATTATGGAAGACGATTATAGGGCCACTGAAAAAAAAATTGTAGTTAGAGCGAATGATTTTTTATTTAGTTCTGACTTTTTTCCCAATTCTGAGATCAAAGTGAGAATTCTGACTTGAAAAGAGTCTGAACTGTGAGATTAAAGTCAGAACCCCAATTCTCCTCCATAGTAGATATACATTACAGATGCACTTTATCCCCATTATTAAAGTTAACATATATATTAAAAAAAACTTGCATAAAACCTTACATATATTCAACAATACTTTATCTAAAGCTATTAGTTGAAAAAAGAACCTGACTGGCTAGGAACTTGTGTTTTGTCTAGCGGTACTGCTTTATGTGAATCACAGTAAATCAACTAGTGATTTATTTCTTCTATCGAGCTGTTTGTCTTTGCATCTTCAAAAGCCCCAAAGTTTTCCGCAGTTTAAGTGATTAAAGGCATATCTGGGAGGATTAGTTACGTTTTGGAAGCAGATTTGTCAGGTTTATGCAATTATTTATTCAAGAGTTAAATTTTATAGGAGGACATCACACACTTGTGATCTGAATTAAACCTCCTGACGTCATGAGCTGCGCCGCAATGGGAGTCATCACTGAGAAAGTCTGAAGAGATGTAATCTACACATTGATTTCCCAGACACGAAGCACAAATATTTGTTCAGGGTAATACCCCCTCGAATCCCCATTCAAAGGCACATTAATCCAGGATTAGAACTTCATGTTATGATTATCATCGGGGTCAGAATGCAGGTCTTGGGGGTGGAAGCCGGATGTTTGGACAGAGACCTTTTTCAGTACGAGAGGCAGAGGGCAGTTGTCAGGGGGCTGTTGCTCTTGGTTTTGGCTGAGGATCTGGCTGTTGTTGGCGAGGACGTCCTGGTTCTCATCGCACACGATCTGACTGCCGGGGCAGTTCATCAGAACTGACACTGCCTCGCCCAGCTGCACTAGCTGCAATAACAGGCCTGGCAGATGAAAGACGACATGTGAAAACAAACAGTGATGACGTAGCTTCAAAATGAACAGACGTAATATATACAAATCCAAACCAACAATCCCTGTAGCGTGGTTAAATACTTCCCTTTTCCTAAGAAAACTGAACGGTCTGCGTCAAATAGCACAACAGAAACTTTCAATGACTCTTTTAGGCTATTTTTGCACTTGTAGTGGAACTGGAGGCTTTCCACGGTCTGAATTTGCATTAAAAAGTATAACATGAATAAAACATGATATTCCCAACCTCTATAGTGAGTCATCCTTCAAACTGAGTTCAAATTTACTTCGGAGAGAGAGAAGAAGGTCAGATTAAGGTGGTAAGTACATGCTGCAACACAGCTGCCTTCAGTGAGTGCATCTGCAAAACTGGACGTAAAAAATCTCCTGATATTAAAACCAGTCAGAAACCAGTCGTTTCCACTGATAGGTGTTTTGCGAATGAGCTGTAACTCTTGTAAAATCTTGCCTTGCAATATCCCACATTTGTCTTATATTCTTGTCACACAAGAAGATAGACTTAAGATGAACTGGCCACATGACCCCCCCCCCCCCCCCACATGACAAGGTTTCTTGTTGCTTGTTGCTACTTTCCACTGTGTTGATTATATACATTACCTCGAATGACCAAAGTGTCAAGAGTATAGATATTTTGATTTAAGACTCGATTCTAGAGCAAAAAATCTAGTATCAGAGGTATCGAAATTGCAGTATCAATCTCCACATCACTAGATTCCACTGCACTTTTTATATCGATACATCAGATAAAACACCTCATGAGAGCGTACAAGTGTTTTAGCTTTACATATGTGAGAGGTTTTTCGAAATGTAGCTGTTTCCATTACCATGTTTTTATTGCGATACGTAGGTTTTGCACATTTCTAGAGGGAACGGAAACGCAGCAAGTGTCATGTGACCAGGAATCAGATTTGGGGTTTTAACACCTGGTACATACACAAACATACAAGATACAATGGGCGCACTTCAAACACAGGGTTTGAAATTAAAGTGGACACCAATTGGGGAAACTGTAGCCTGCTAGTTCGACTTCAATCGTTGCTATAATCACTATAGAAGAGAATTAATGAGCCCCTTGAAACACTGACTAGCTGCTCATCTTCTACAGATAAGACCTGTCCCAGTAGTAAAGTCTGTTTTTTATCGCATTCAAGCTGAAGGTTAACACGGCCACTTAGCAAGTTACAGATTTATGCTCCTGCATCTGATCTCTGGCGCCTGACGAGCACCTCCACAGAAGAGTAACTATATATCGCACACCGCAATTACTGTGATTTGTCCATAATGCGTTTTCTTGTCCGGGCCCCTCAGAAAACTCACCTCCTTCTGCTGCTATCAGGCCAGTGGTTGTAGATACCATCTGCTCCGGCATTTGTGCCGTGATTGTTCAACATTTATTAGCTCCGGCTTCAACGTGAGCCAGTGAGCTCTAGTCTGACAAAGACTCAATGCTCGACACATGCAGTAACTGCTGTTAACTGCTCATACATTAAATTTATTTTTCCATTTGGTTGCAAACAAATTAAATTCCACACAGCTCAGATGAGGTGCTGCTGTTATTCTTAGGGCCATAAATTCATAAAACCCTTTTCCCAAATGATAGAATTTTGCAGGGGGGGCATAATCATTTCCCAACGGAGAGACTCCAGATGAGTTTGTAGCCGGGGAAGTTGGTCTACTTTCAAGGTTATTTTACTCCCATCATACAAAAAGAAACTCAACACAGTGGCCAAGAAACCGCTGACTAACATTTAGCACCGAGATTAGAGAATAATGTCTCAGGGCACACGAGTAGGTTTTGTGTAGACTTTGCATAAGGCATGAATCTAGCTTTAGGTCAAATGAATACATAAACAAATTAATAAACACTACCAAAAGAGGCCCAGACAAGAGGCCCAGGAGACATTAATATTTAATACGTTTTATCCTTTATCCTTTCTTGCTATCCACAAACAACGTAATGAAAGAAAAACACAGGAAATAATTTTTAATACAAGGGAAAGCATATTTTCTATTTCATAAAAATGTCATTTTCTATACAAGGCAGCGCTGGAGAAAAGTAATAATAGCCCCTGTTCCTTCCATTATGTCGCTGTTATCACCGGGGCCAAGCCTACTGATATTAACGACGGCCGATAACCGAACTAAACCAACCTCGCTCTTCTATTCCAAACCTGCTGTGCATCACAAATCACTGCCTAGTTATCACAGAGGAATAACAGCTGTGAATTTGAAGAAGGTAATGATACCTCTGCACCTCGTGTTCGCCTTCTTTCAGGTTAATCTTGGGCAGCGTATTGTCCTCATAACTCAAATCTCCTTTAAGAAAGAAAACCGCTTTCATCTTGGTATAATTCCCTTTCTCCATCTCATCTCGGTATAATTCTCTTTCTCCATCTAGCCTCAGATTTAAGTCTATCTATGGTATTACACACTAAACCAGGCCTCTTGGTGCGAGATCCTGACTCATACATAGAAAAATAATCCATAACAGTCTTTCTATTTAGCTCCAATCTTAACAGCAGTGAGCTCAACCCCTTCAAAGTTTTAGATGAGAAGAAAAGTCAATCTCAATCCAAGCATTAGCCTTAGCCATTGCCTAATAAATCTACATGGGGACAATAGAAATAACACAGCATAATGCAGCAACTCATCTGCAATCAATATTTTTGTCTACATCATTCAGAAAGAAGTGGGGAAAAGACCAAAGAGTCAAAAAGCTTTGAGTAAACAGAACAAAACCATTTGTTTGGGACTAAGGATGAAACTATTAAAATGATTGACTGTGACGTTCTCTTTATTGTGTCCATGATATTCTTTTTAAATCCTACCAACACTCTGAGATCAGTGTTCCTTTTTTGCTGAACAGCTTTCTTTTACTTACGTGTATGGAGGAGCAACTGTGCCATATTTAAAAATACATGAATAAATAACTACAGATTTATGCCATAAATAAATACATTAATACCTAAATATATTTTTATTTATTTTTAATCATGGCAGAGTTGGCTCTCCATACACATGATATCAAGGTACTTTATGCTTCCACTCTTGTATTTGTCAGAAGTAATTTACACCACTTCATGACAGCTGACATAAGACTGATGATTTACCTCTTGGTTTTAAATATTATTTTTCTAATAATTCTCAATGCCATGACTATCGAACTGGCCATGCTAAGAATCTTCATCCTCCATTGCTTAAAACATCCCGTGGTCAGTTTTCTATCAAATACCGTGGAGTTATTATGTGAACATTTAATCGGTTCATCTTTGTCACAATAAGAAACTCAAAAACGCTCTGTTTTTTAAGACTATTAACTTGGAAAAATGGGACCAATCTAGTTTTTCTTCCTTTTTTAAATATATATATATAATGATCAATCACAGTGATGAGTTATGATTCTACTTTTTTACATGAAACTTTGAAACATTTAAGATTTTGAATCATATGTATCTTAACTTTAGTAAATCTTTGGGTCCTTATATGATTTTTTCCCTTTTTCTGTTAATTTATATGTGAAACGAATAAAACAGAAACAGCCTTAGATTAGGGTTAATATATAACACGTATATAAAGAATAATGATGTGATGATTGTGATGATGATATAAGCTTATTGATCGAAGGGGGAAGATTCACATGAATGCATCAGTGAATAAAATCCAATTTCCCCTCTTCAGGACACCGTCCAACACCCGTCCAATAGTTTGTAATATTTGTGCTGTCTGCGGCCTATTTGCATGGGAACTAGAGGTAACTCCATGTGATTTATAAATGACACATCTGACAAAAACACAAATAAATAAAACATTTTCTTCTCACCGACACAAATCCTGATGAGCTGCAGGGAGTCGGCGCTGGCTAAGGTCTGAAGCAGCAGGACGCACAGTCTGTCCCTGACGGCGGAGGGCAGGGACTGGGCGGCCGAAGCCCCAGGTGCCCCCAGCATCTGGAGCCAAACATTTACCACCGAGGTCTTCAACGTTTCATCGGCGCACAGCAACGCTGAGCACAGGTTGTTGAGCAAGGGCACTGGTGGTGAACAGAGGACTTAAAATATTAAAACCAGGCATATAAAATAAAAACAACAAATAAGTAGATTAATTTTTAAGAAGGGCCTACTTTTTGTGTGAGACAAACAACATTGGAGGGAAACACTGCCATGGAGATGAAAGGACTGAAAACTGGCTACTGGGGGAGTAAAAAATGGCAGGGAGTCCAAAGAGGAGATTAAAAAATGAACAGAATTGGAGTCAGACAGAAGCTGGAGACTCACAGGTAAACGGTCTGCCTGCAAAAAAGAAGGAGGAGGGAAAAAAAAAAGATAGAAGACAGAAAATCAGTCATGGAGAAAGTGATGACGGAAAAGAAAATGATACAAGCAGAGGCAGAGGTAGAAAGATACAAGGAGGGGAAGCGATAATAAGACAATCACAAAGAGGAAAAAGGCGACAAAGAAAACAGGGTTTAATATCCTCAAATAATACGCAGATAGTCGTACTGACACAAATCTACTCACACACTGAAAACAATCTAAGAATATATCATTTTAACATAATGAAGCCTGTTTGTCTCTTGACATGATTATATTATATTATATATTCAGGTTTTATATTGTTGAATAAGCGAATAAGTGAAATAACTGGAGACTGTTGATGTAATTTGTAATTAACAAAAGCAAAGTGGCTTCAAAAGACTTATGTGAAACTAATGTTAGCAAGCAGAGTTTTTTTCCTCTACGTAGCGTTAGCTTGCAGAGCTAAGGCAACTTAGCCATTAGCCGTTAGCTAACACCGTTAGCAAGGAGTTTTAGCTGTATTTTGATCAGTGTAACTGTGTATGGTGTTTAGAATCAGAAAGGACTTCAATGCCAAGTGTTCAAGTGAACATACAAGGAAAGTGCTTTGGTGTTTGTTGCATAAGAATAAATCGATTTACTTAAAAAAGTAGATCAAACAAGAGTAGTCTTTCCTGGTACAACATTAATTCTGTAATTAAAGTCAGTTTACTTTTTGCAGATTATGTCAGCTAACTTTTACAAGTTTGTTATGATGCAAAAAGTTGCCTTATTTTTTTTAAATTAGATGGATTATTGTATTTTTATCAGTGCAGTTTTATATGAATTTTCTAAATAATTTGCCTTAAAGAAAACTCCTGAGTCCTCTAACTTTACTAATCTATGGACGTCATATTCCTACAAAGGTTATGTGTCATCAAGTCACTTTGACAGATGTAAATTAATAAATTTGGTGGTAACTAGTAATAACTTGTACGTTTCAACTATGTGCGCATGTAAATAAAATAATAAAAAACATTAAAATCAACGTAGAATGATAATTACAAATATCTCTCTCAAGAAAATGCTGTTACGCACATTAAGGACGGAAAGACGCGCACATAAATCTGGTTCCGGAGTAGCAGGAGATGTAAATACGTATGAAGTAGTGACTCGGAGAATAAACAGTGTTAAAGTGCGAGAGGGAAGACAGACGAGCCGGGCGAGCGTACGGGAGGGAGACAAAGAGATGACAGAGTGGCCAGGCTCAGGCCCAGCTGCTCTGTGAAACAGATCAAACCCCAGCGCGAGGCAGGAGAGGGCTCCCAGACATGTTTGATTAAACCAAAATATATGAGGCGACCGAGATGAGAGCCAGAGAGGAGGAGGAGGAGGAGGAGGAAGAGGAAGAAGAAGCGAGTGAAGATGGGGGAGACAGGATAGGGGGAAGGAAGGGATAAGATGAAAATGCCAGGAACAAGAAATGAGTTGTGAAAGATTAGATGAGAAATAAAAGTGTAGAACCGTCATATTTGTATGACACAAACATAAGAGACACAGAGGGAGGCAAACAGAAACAAAAAAAAGATGCAACCGTTTTCTCTCTGTTTCCGTCGGTGACTGTTTTCTGGCGCTGTGCTTATCTGGGGGTCGTCTTTCTACAGCTTTTCTCTCTCGGTTTGTACTTGTCGCTTAATTTAACTTCTCTCTGTTTTACACTTTGTGTTTCTCTACATCACTGCCTGTGAATAAAAACCCTCCTAGACAAGACAGCTCGCGACCTGAAACTGCACCCGTCTGTCACCCAGAGTGGCCACACTTTAAGCGGCATAACATTATGACCACCGTCCTAATATGAACAGTTGTCAGTCATCAGCAAATGGGCTTAGACCTTCAGGGTGGGTGGATCATCCCACAGATACTTAGGTTCATTGGTGATTCTAAATTGTCCATAGGTGTTAGAGTGACTGTTTGTCTTGTCTGTATGTGTTAGCCCTGACACGGACCGGAGACCTGTCCAGGGTGGACCCTCGCCTCCCGCCCAGTGACAGCTGGGACAGACTCCAGCTCCCTCCCTGACCCTCCAGAGGACGAGCGTGTACAGAAAGTGGATGTGCATGTATGAATTTAGATGGATAGTGGACCCGGTGCCTGCACATCTACCAGCAAATGGCTTTTTTTTTTTTTTTGTGCCAATAAAAACTGGCGACACGGATCCGAAGAAGACATGATATTAAAAAATCGCTCGACTTCATAACGGAGGCAGTGTCGGCTGCAGCAGAGGAAGAAGTGTCTTTGATCTGCTGAATGTCGTAGAAAGACAAAGGCATCACCTGTCTGGAAAAGTACTGGAAACGTATGAAACTAATTCTATTTATCTATAAGTATCAGGCATCGCGTCTAGACATATTTAGTAGAGATGGACTGATGTTGATTTTTAGGGCCGATACCGTTTTTTTTTTACATCAGCATTGTCCAATGGCCGATACGTGTTGTCGATTTTTCTGAGCCGATATTTGGAGCTGATACTGCTCTTTTCCCTCCATTTACATGATAAAAATGACACAATGATGACAAATGTTATAATAAAAGTCTCAATTTAACCAAAAACATAAACATTTATTGTGGTTGATTGACAACCTGCACTATGAGTTTACTATGAGAGAAGAAACGTCAGCTTGCAAACAATAAAATTTAGGACAGTTACTGATGACTGTGATGTGTTCGTGATGAGTGATAAAGTCAATCTTGCCGGGAGAAAAAAATATATGTATCAGCGAACACACCCGCGTATCGGCCAATGCCGATACCAGTAAAAACGCAAATATCAGCCCGATATATCAACCAGCCGATATATCGGTCGATCTCTAATATTTAGACTAAGAGAAAACGTAGCAGTTTATAAGTTATACTTCTTCCCGCTCCTTTTTGAATATGTATTATATATCTGTATGTATTATGCTGTTTTGCTTTATTTTATATATTTTTTGTCTTTAAATTCTAAATAAACTTCAACTTTAATTTGGAGGCCAGGTCAACTCCTTGTGCTGTTTTACATTTTTTTTTTTTCTAATTTTTTGACTTGTACCTAAAGCCTTTTTGTTTATGTGTCTGTGTCAGGCTGCATCCGTCAAGGAGTGTCATTGCTATGGGGTGGAGGGGTGGTCTAGCCTGGTCTGGTCTAGGTGGGTGCTACATGTCTAAGTAACATTCAGGTCCAAAAGTTTCCCAAGAGAACATTGAGTTGTGATAAGACGGTCAAAGATATTTACTCCTCTCGTTAGTGGTCATAATGTTGTGGCAAATGGGTGCATATAACACTATGTGACATTTACTTCTGCCTCAAGTGGTCATTTGTGGAACTGCAGTGTTTGTTTTACTTTCCCTAAAGCTCCAGTCTGCTCTGATTGGGCAAAGGAAGGGATATAAAATGTATGAAAAACGCACAATTAGTACAAAGTGCAGGGTGAGTAATCAGTATTTTAAAATAATTTTGTTGGGCCAAATATTAGGGTTTGAATCTCAGCCCACGAAAAACACTATAAAACCTATCCCTATTATTTCCTTCCCTTATCTTCCTTCTTATCCTTGTCTGCCTTCTTCTTTCCTTATCTCATTAGTGCTTCATCCTCCCTCATCTTGTCTGTATCCACTCTTCAGCTGGGCCTGAGGGAGTAACCAGCAATGAAGGAATGAGGGGGGAGGAAGGGGGGAGGGAAACGTAGAGAGAAAAAATAAAAGACGGATCCAGGCAGGAGGAAGTAAAGGAGGGAGGCAAACCAGAGGGGTTAATCAGTTTGATAGGCATGCAGACAGTGAGTGGAAGAAATCCGTCGGGTGCTCTGGGCTCGTGTTGTCGTTGCCGCCCTGTTGTCGTTAGTCCAAACAGCCCCACAGAGACTTGTTGAGTGACAGGCCACAGACAGGCACACACAGTCAATAGTGGCAGCCCATATCTTACATCAGCACCGCAACAACCCACCGCTACCAGCAGATGCTCGGGGAGGTATATGAGGTGGGGGTTTGTAAAGCTCATGAAAATACATGGGCGGTGGACGAACACACACATACACATAGACACACACACACACACACAAAAAAAAAGCTACGGCTCACATTCGCTTTTGACCGTACAGACAAGCACTCGGGCGTGACACAAACACAGCTTAACACACAAGACGAAGCTGATTAACAAAGCCTGTTAAAGAGCGGACGGTTCAGTGAGTAGACAGGTGGCTGTAGCAGAGATTCAATCACAAATTGCGTGAGGGGGATGCATTGATGTCCCTATACTACAGAACTGATATATATATGTATATATATATATAAGGTATGAGGTATGAACTAAGTATGCATTCAAAAATGAAAGTTAATGGTTTATTTTGATCAATTAACAAAATGCAGTGAATGGACAGAAGAGAAATTTACCCTTTGCCTTCATGACAGCATCAGTTCTTCTACTTTCACACAGTTTTTAAAGGAGCTCCGCTGGTTGGTTGTTCCAAATATCTTGGAGAATTTAACCAAAGATCTTCTGTGGATGTAGGCTTCCTAAAATCCTTCTGTCTCTTCATGTAATCCCAGATTTACTCCATGATGTTGAGATTGGGCCTCTGTGGGGGCCGTGCCATCACTTACAGGACTTTTCCAGGACTATTTTTGGGGTCTTTGTCCTGCTGCAGAATAGATTTGGGGCCAATCATCCTCCACGTTGATGGCATTGATGATGGATAAGTATCTGCCTGTACTTCTCAGCACTGAGGACCATTAATCTTCACCAGATCTCCAGTTCCATTTGCAGAAATGCAGCCCCAAACTTTCCAGGAGCCTCCCCCATGCTTCACTGTTGCCTGCAGACACTCATTATTGTAGCTCTCTCCAGCCCTTCAGTGAACAAGTCAAATTTTGACTTATCAGTCCGGATCACCTGCAGCCATTTTTTTGAACTCCAGTTCCTTTGTTTTGGTGCATAGTTGAGTCTCTTGGCCTTGTTTCCATGTCAGAGAACGGATTTTTGGCCACTTCTGGCCAGACTTCTCCAGACAGTAGATGGGTGAACCTGGGTCCCTGAGCTGATGCCTTCGCTGGAGATCCTCTGATTACGAAGGGAAACAAGCTTGATGTGCTTTTCACCTGCTGCACTAAGGTCGTTTTCACACCAAAACCACTTTAAACAGACCAGAGTTTGTTTCCTCCGACAGTCGGCTTCGTTTGAGCAGGTGTCAAAGTTCAACCTAACTCTGGTTTGGAACAAACTAGTGAAACGTGTCTCGGTTTGCTTGCAAGAGAACTCTGGTGTGGTTCACAGGCAGCGTGAATATTCGCCTCAACACAGGACCAAATACAGGAAGTAAGGCAATACACCAATACTCTGGTGCCATTTCTTTTTCATTCGTTTAACGTTAATTGCAAGAGAGAAATGCTCTTTAAGTGGTCATAGGGAATTAGGGCACTTGGTTCAGCATTTGCTGATAAATAACTAAAAGAAACACAATCCTAACTCTCCATCACCCTCCATGTTTGCTGGAGTTGACTTTCATTCCACCGACTATTTGTTTTTCCGGGTTGGGTCTTCCCCTCCTACATCGTCCAATCAACAAACACCCCTTTCAACCATGTGACGTTGCTCAGAAAGTTTGTTGCGCTTCAGAAACTGCTGTTTGAAAGTAGAACCGAACCAAACGATAAACGGTCCGACCACTGCGCCTGCGATCCTACAAGATCCCTGACTTTGCACAAGCGTATCTATAATGACTGATGCTGGTTTGAAGGGCAGTTACACTAAATACTGATGTGACTTAGATGTTTCTTTTGTTCGTTCACTTTGCATTTTGTAAACTGATGAAACTACACGCTCAAGTATACATGAGGAGTTTCAGGGTAAAAGGTGGGATGAATATGTATTTTCTTATTGTGCACTCTTGTTTATTTTGAGCAGGTGTTTTGTATGGAAGAGGCTACGCAGACAGAATTTTAAGTCCGGTTATCTCAGTGCAGCTGGAGCACAAGTGGAAAAAGTCATAACAGCTGGAGAGATTAAACCGAGAGCATTCAGGGGGGGAAATGGATGTAAAAGATACAGTTTTGTGACCTTCTGTTTCTCAGAGGGAGCAGACGACGGTACAGCCTGAAAGACTTTCAAAAGAGGACATGGCGCCGCTATTAATATGCATTTGGGACACAATTAAAAAAAGGGGTCAACAGAAAAGGTCAAAATTGTCACTGAATAGCAGATATCTCTGAGTTAAGAGATTAAATATTCATTCTTCCCTTCGAGGAGAACTCTAACATTTCTAATATATTCATGCTTCTCAGCTCAATTATTATTTTCCAGTTTCTTTTTAAATGCCATCATGAAGACAGGTAAATAAAAAAATAAAACATGTGGGAGCAAGTGAACTGATACAACAATATCTACAGAGCAATACGTTTTAAAACAACAATAATGAAAGTGTTGCTTGACTTCTTCCCTGTGGTCATTACAGGTCAGTGGTAGTTAAGAGTTCAAGGACGCTTTCACAGTAAATAAAAAAATCCCGTCCGGTCAAGCACTGAGAAATTTAGCCACAATTATATGAACTGTTGACAACACTTTCCAGGAACATTACTGGTGCATCTCTACAGAGTAAATATGGACGGTACGTGCCAGTAAAGATCGTGAAAAACTGCAGCTACTAAACTACTATTTGTCGACATCCGTGCCTGCACGACGGTGAGATGTGATGTGTTGTGATTTGTGTTGAGTCTCACCGTGTTCGGTGACCAGACGATTGGCAACGTGAGGGGCGGCGTTCAGGAGGGACCCCAAGAATCTGAACGTAGCCAGGAACCGCTTCAAACTGAGCTGGTCGCGGAGCTCGACGGGAAACGCAACAGGAATGTTACACACAGACAATTATACAATTCTACACACCAATCACGCGTAACATTATGACCACCTTCCTAATATTGCGTAGGGGGTGAGGAGGGTCTTCTGTGGATCATCCTAAAGATACTTGATCCGTTTGGGGCCTAGTGAATATGGAGGCCAGGTCGAAACCTAGGTGGGTGGTACATGTCAAACTCACATCCACATGAATGGACAAACTTGCACAAATTCATGCTGCTATGTTGCTTAGTTTTATTCTTTATCTTTACTGCTACTATAGACTATACTATAGTTACTGATGGGAAATAATCTGAGTGCATTATTTAATTCCAATGCATTTCCTATTCCATTTACTATCTTAGCAATTATATTATGTTCCAATTTTTTCTAATTTTTTAAAATTTTCTACTGTTATGTTCTTGTATATTTTGAATATTCTTTCAATTTTGATGTTCCTATGATCAGTGTCATTGACTTCTCCTGTCAGTGGTCATAATGTTGTGGCTGATCACATTTTATATATCTAAAATATTTCATACGGTATCTAGTATAGTTTGAAACATATACTCATAAATGTTGCAGATAGATAGATTTTTTTTTGTAACATCTCTTCTTTGGGGCAGTTCCAGCTGCAGAGCTGAGGCAGAAAACACCACTTTCACAATGATTTATGTTTTTCATCTTCCATTTCTGCTGACAAACTCCATTTCAGCGAGGCCATCACACACACACACAGTAGAGTACGTATGTTTAGTGGAACACCCTTTAGGCCTGGGCTGTTTTCTAAGATTTCCATCTGAAAGAAATAACACCTTCACAAACCGTGAGGCCAAACAGAACAACCTTGGGGACCTGACGGAGGAATTTTCTCCTCGTCCTTAAACTGATATTTAAATCCTGTCAAATGAAAAGCGTGAAGAGTGAAACATTCGACAAGATCAATAGCACGTACTACAAAGACTCCTCGCTGAATGAGTCAGAATATGGAGCCAGGTTGTGTTTTAATTATAGATTAGAGTCGGTTTCCCAGAACAAGGACCGCAGGCGTGGAAAGGGTTACTCTGAGGCAGATGTCTCTAATTAATTCAACTCCAATAAATCTTTCCAAACCACAATAAAATGCGATATTCTCAACAGAAGTTTTATACATATACGTACATACATTTTGTGTAAAAACCTCTAATCAGGCTCTATTCTCAGGCCGTAAACGAGGCCCGTCTGCTCCGAACATGTGTTCTACCTTTCTGTCATCACCAGTATACACAGCTTTACTATTTTCCACCTGCAGCACCAGCTGCAGAGTGAGACTTCTTCACTAGCGTCTCCCCCTGAGGTGACACAACAGCGGCGAGAGGGAGACAAGCTCACAGTCTGTTTACTAAACATCCCTGTGAGGATGTGATGTTAGTTACACGAGTGCTGTTAAAAAATTTAACATGTTGGATGTGTTCACGTGTCTGCACGGTTTCTCTCTCTCGTTTGCCAAAATATTAAGAACGATGAACGCATTTTAACCTAACAGTCCTGTGCTAAATCAGGCTGTTCTAATGCCCAATCAGCCACAACATTATGACCACTGAGAGGTGAAGTGAGTAACATTTAAACCATTTTGTGACAATTCGACGTTCTGCTGGGAAAACTTTGAACCTGACATTCATTCATGTGGATGTTACTTAGACATGAAGACCAGACACCACCACCCCATAGCAATGCCACTCCTTGATGGATGCAGCATGACACAAACACACACAAACAGAAGAACAGCACAAGGTGTTGACCTGGCCTCCAAATCCCCTATAAACCAAACTGATCAAGTATCTGTGGGACGGTCCACAGAGGCTCCTCCCCTCAACCCACCCTCAAAAAGGCCCATGTCCAGTCTCTGATGAGTCGCAACTACTCTGGAGGCACAAGGGAGGCACAATATCAGGACGGTGGTCATAATGTTACGCCTGATCGTGTATGAAAAAGGTGCTGATTCAACTGCATGATCATTTCGGGGTCAAATTCAACAGTGCTACATGTTTACGTCTGTGTGCTTTGTGTGGCTGCCTTACCTGTTTGTTCACCTCATCAAACACAAAGTGGAATGACAGCTCACTCTGGAGCTCGAGCAGCAGCTGGACGAGCACTAAAAAGAGCAAAAAAAGAAACGCATTCAACAATCACAGCTGAGAATAGTGTCACGCTTCTGCAGAAGGAACAGAAATAAAATGCACAGTTTACTGTTTAATCGCATTCCTCGTCTCGTTTTACGTTCGTCTTTAATCATCTTGTGATTTAACCGTCCATATTGTTTTTAACATCTGGTGCTATTGCTGGTATTCGTCTTAGCTGAAACCGAAGGCGTCATTAAATCGTCTGCTTTTTAAATCGTTTCCTTTCTCCTGCTTTGTTTCTCCTCACACACACACACACATATGATAACTGCATTATTTATAGGCCTCAAATGAGTTTCAAAATGTGATCTTCACTCAGCGTCTGCTCACAGAGAGCAAAAAAGAAGACTCAAAGTCTAAGCACTAGACTAACTATTGGGGCAAAGTGCTCCCTTAAGCATTTTAAGTCCGCCACCGTGAAATCATTTTGTCATCTGCACGCACCAAAACATTTCCCATCCAAATCTGTCTGAGTGCTAAAAACGGCGGGATTGATGCGAGGAGACAGAGACATCTGCATATAATATTTGGCTGAATCATATATTAAGCACCAGGCGAAATTCAATTCAGTTCAGTTCAGCGATGCAAAATGCAACAATGAAAGATTATCTACAAATGAATGTAAAAATGAGGCCTCAAGTGAAAGACTGGCGTCTGTGTTGGTGTGTGAACACAAACAAACCCATCTTCCAAAGCACAAAGCGGAGACGTCTCTTCACCTTGCTCAACCTTTTCCAGAGTGACTGGGTTCTCCGTGGTTTGAAGCATCCCTGGGGACAGAAAAGCGACGACAGGCTGGATTTAAAGAGCGAGTGAACCTGTCTCATGAGGCGTAATATAAATTTAGAATATGAATATCGGTGTAAATGTAAGAGGGATGAATTGGGATAAGGACTAAATAAAGAACACGCGTTAACGGAGACGCTGGTTCATGAACAGGATCATATCTCACCCAATTCTATTCCCTGTTCTTACCTATAAAGTTCTTAGTTTTCATCCACCATCCCACTCTTTTCTTTTCCTTTCTCTTCCCTCTTCCATTGCAAGTACGATCAAGACAAGAAGCCAAATCACATCCACACAGCCACATCCAAATCCCCCTCACCTCCACCCCTCCGATCCTGTCCTCAGATAACCACCTTCCTCCCATCCTCTCACCCACTCTCATACCGCCGTCAATATCTCGTGGGTCCTCCCTTTTCTCTGCTTCCTCTTCCACCTTTCGAGCTCCGGACGAGGATCTGAAGCTTCCTGACATGCACCCCGTCCCTAAATCTCAATCCCTGGGTTCCTCTACCATCGTCCATCTACACACTTTGCGCCTACATGTCGTCTTTTCAATCCCTTTTCATCCCATCTTCCCAATCCTTTCAATCCTTTTCATCCTCATCCCCGTCAGCTTTTTCATCTCTTTTCATCACCCCACCCCTTCGACCCTTTTCCATCCAATCCTCTTGACCCATTTCATGCCTTTTCATCCCATCCCTTCAACCCCTTTTCATCCCATCATTGTGACCCCTTTCATCCCTTTTCATCCCATCCCCTTGACCCTTTTCATTCCTTTTCATCCCATCCCTTCAACCCCTTTTCATCCCGTCATCGTGACACCTTTCATCCCTTTTCATCCCATCCCCTTGACCCCTTTGATCCTTTCATCCCATCCCTTCGACCTTTTCCATCTCATCCCTTTTCCTCCCAACCCCTCAGCCCCTTTTCATCCCACATCTTTTACATCATTTAACGTGTGAACTTTTTTTAGTGAAAGTATCTTGTCTTGTCAGAGCTTTTACTCTCTTACCATTTTCACCACACATTTTATTGTGCTAATTTGATTAGAGCTAAAATGGTTTAGGCCTGATTCTTTATGCTAATATTCATCCAGCGAGGGGGAAGCAACCTCGTGTGATGGTGTGGTATCATAAAAACACACTGGGGTATAATTATTACAGCAGTGGAAGAAAAGAACGACTTTATACTCTAACTCATCAAAGATATTTACCAGTCATTATTCTCCTCACATCTTCAACAGAAGTAATTCAGTGGTGGGTAGGATAATGTACAGGCAGTAAAATATTCACTATGACACAAGGCTTATACAGCTACTCTCCCTATGCATATTAATGCACAACCCCACAGGCTTACTGGCTGCGCTGTGGTTGTCATAACATTGAGGACTTTCCTGTCGTCCAAGATGAGAGTTTGACTGCTGTACTCATGAATTCCCCGCTCAAAGATTCCCATGAATCATTGCACTTTGGCATCTAAAGCATTGTGATTTTAACATAAAGAATTAATAACCCTGCTATCAGTGGAGTACAGAACTGCAGAGTGGAAAAGGGAAAAACACAAATGATGACAGCTTATCTTAGCCTGCTGTAATCAGACGCAATTCTTACCCGGATATGAGTCTGAAAACACTTTGCCATTGGGATTTTATTATGAGGCGTGATTCAACCAATTCAGAGAATAAAAAATACTTGCCATGGGACAGTCTTACAACTAATCCATTTGTTGCAAATTGTTACTCATCTGTCCATTACCACTAAACACCGCTCAAAAACAATTTGTGCGGGAGTATAATCATTTTCCATCAGAGAAATTCCAGACCAGCCTCCCGACCCACTGTTTTTTGTGGCTGAAAGTTGGTTCGTTTACTTTACCCAAAAAAGGACGTACGCACAGGAAGACACTAATACCAATTGCTGCATTTTCGTTACAGTTTTTGGCAAAATAAAAGCGATATTTGTGAATTTTCGACAAAGTACAATTACACTTTGTACGCGTTTCCACTGACAGGTGTTTTGCAAATGAACTGTGACTCTCATAAAGTCTCGTCTCGAGATATCCCATAATTCTCATCACGTGAGACCATTGACCGTATATACTGTGGACAAATCCATCGTGATGTCACCCAATGGATTCTGAGCCTCATAAATGATGCCTGAAGTGGGCATCATTTATGAAAAATTGGACCAACATTGAGATATTGGTCAATGGGAACAACACTGAGTTCCCCAAACCTTTGCTTCAAGGAAACATCGTGCACAGCTTTGGTTTCCACCCCGTCAAAACGAAAGAGGAGACCACAGAGACGTGGTCTAGTCTTTCGTATTGACGGTTTGAAACCAAAGCTGCAACAAACCCAAACTATACAGTTACCCTCAAAAGTCGTACAAGGCCAAAAAAATAAAAAAATGGATTCTTCTTCGCACATTTTTTAAATACCATCTGCATTGCATGTGAGTACACACGTTTATTTATCTCGTAGCTACATAATGAGCTTGTTTCGCCCTGAAACATTTGGGGTAGACACATAAAAGAGAGGTTACCAAGGCAACCAGAGCCTGTAAGTCCACTAGCGACCAGCTGTCACTAGAGAAAGAGAGGGACAACTTATATGTGGCAAGTGTTCAATGACAACACATAAGAAAACACTGATAAATTCCCTCATAAAGCATCATAGATGATGTGTGGACAAACAACACCAAAAATCACTCTACGAGGGTAGAATAATTCAGCGATAAAATGATAAAAATTTTATACCCACTACTAAAAGAAATACCCAGGTTCCTGGTTAGTCCATCAACAAATCAACATACAATTACAATGTTTAGGGTTATAATAGATTATTATTTATGTGGATATATTTTTTTTACTTTGTTATTTTGCCATTCTGGTAATACAATATGATCACTTGTCTCCACTGTTCCGTGTGATGTACGGAACAGCTGTAATGTGACTGCAGCACAAACAAAACAACGGCCCCGACACCGTGGAGATTAGTTCCAAGGAGTGAGAATGTTACACAGACACAACCAAAGCAAGCGAGATGATGATACGTGCCGAGCATGTTTTGCTGAATTTCTCTCTACCCTGTCCCTGCCCTCCCTTTCTGGAGCGGGTGGCTGAGCGCAGATGTTCCCACTTGTTCATCAAGGTTGGAAGTACAAACACAATCATGATATGTATGTGTGTGTGTGTGTGTGTGTGTTTAGAGGGATTGTTTTTATATTCCCATCTCCCTGACTCTTCACTGGATTTATTTATTGTTTCTTTCCTCATCCTCAAGACTTAGTCATTTGAAGCAAAGCGATTATAAAATTAAAATTAGAGTACGTTATGATGCAGCACGTCTGACCCAGACTTCTGCCATTTATTATTCTTCTTACCATATTTGACATGTAGATTTCGTTATATATGCAAGGGTTGTAAATCAGTCAAATATTTAATCATGATTAATGTCACTCTTTTTAATACTCGTATTTACATGGGAGTGGATAAATATGCTTGCTTTATGCAAAATTATGTTATGTTATATATTGTGGGACAAATACTGCCCACAATATTCTCCAGAATAATCTCAAAGCTACTGAATACTCAGAGGAAATGTTTTCACTGCAAACTTCTGCCTTTGCTGAGGGGAAGGAGGGCTGTGTGCATCAGCTGTGCGATTGGCCAGAGAGTGGAATTCGAGATTCGATGTGCTCCCATGGTAAATCAGTTCACATCGACTGTAAATGCAAATAACTCTGGTCTTGTCGGGAGAACCATCTGGTGTTCAAATTCAAAATACCCCTTTTTTTTTTATCCATTTCAGCTCGAGACGGCTCGTCTCTGCTCACCATCCACATCCTTAAAAGCTGCACAGCCACAGATCAAGCGGAAGGTCAAATCACGGAAACAGTCTGCGTTAACTGCGCTTCAAAATACTTGTTTAGTAGTTTTTCTAATGGTTCTTTGATGGATTATTATCATGTTAGCTTTGACAACCCTATTCATTACTATAATTACTTTATTTAACTTGATGGCAGAACTTGTATACAAACATGCGTGGGAAGCAAATCACATTTTTAAGCTCTTCGCACAAGAACATAAATCTATAAATATTTCGACAGAATCATCATGACATTTTTAAAGTTATTCCAGCCAATATTGAACTGAAGCTTTAAAAATCCCATCACAAATTAAATCACAGCTGCAATATTAGAACAGATCATTCAACTTTTCAAAGGAGGCTTTGTACACTGCTCACTGTTCATGCTTCTTATTTTGGAATTAATACATTTACAATGCCTACAAGATTTTTACCTCATAACAAAACCATTTTCACCTCCTCTCCTTGCTTAACTTCCATTCAGTCTCTTGAGCTAATGTGTTACTAACTCTCACCCAGTAGTGAAACTGTGAAATGCAGAGAGACGCGATGGTCCTGTTGGAGCAGCTCTCTCAAAGCCCCCGGAGAACTCTTCAGCATCCCGCTGACACCAGACAAGGCATGAGACTTCCTCGCCGACTGCATTACACAGACACAAATAGTGTGGGAGACAGACACAGGGGGGGTAAATAAAGTCTGCGCATGAAGGGGAATGAGTAACATCATTACATTCGGTGGCCTATAATAAAAACAACTAATGCAAAAAAGCTGTAAGCTGACAAACAGCTTCACATAACATTAAGATAAAACTATTTATATATACTCCTCACCGCAACATCCTCGCTCTCAATCATTTCAATGACACAAGCCACACAGAGCAGCCCACGGCCCCCCTCCACAGCCCCCAGGCGGCCGCTCCATTTAGGGTCATGTCTGAAGTGGATTTTGTCATAAACAACATCTGCACTTGTCATTATGACTGTGTCACCTGTTAAAATAAACACAAGGTCAAAAGCTTATTTTTGGAAGCTGAGAAGACGAGTTAAAAAAATAAAATAAAAATAAATACCATGTTATATCCTAAAAGCGTTTTAAAAAACAACTGGACTTGTCGAGTTTTGAGGAGACGACTCGTCCAAATAGCTTCTTCAGTTCTAAGGGAAGTTTGAGGTTAAAATTATTGCCAATTAAATTAATGTCAAGCAAGTTTCTGATGGGTTACACCCACAGAGTTCGCTATTTAAAACTCGAACTTCCCACCAGTCCCTTAGGACTGAAGCAGCTACTCGAATGAAACGTTCTCAAACCTCTACAAGTCCAGATGCTTTTTTAAATGCTTCTTAATGTATATGTCCTTTTTCAGTGTCTGTTGGTGGAAGGGGATAGTAGTTGTATTTGTATTGTTATGAAGTAGTTGTTGTATGTATAGTGTTTGTCAAATAAAATAAAATAAATAATAAAATACATTTCAGCAATTTTTTAGAATAAAAAACAGAAAAAGCACAAATATGCAACAATGGTCAGGATAACATGCTGTTTCAAAACTAACAGAAAAAAAACACAACAAATTACCAAAAACAAAGTAAAAGGACTTGAGGTTAAATAAAGTTCAGGGAATATTATATTTTTCATACAAACATCTTGTTTTGTTGCCCTTGGGGGCATAAACTTAATTCAATACTTAATTCAATAGGTTGGTTACGTACAAACCAAATAGTACGCGCTGAAAATGTATTTAAAAAAAACATTAAGGTATATCCAAAAAGTATGAATGTAAAAAAAATCCCCAAAATAAGTGAAATATTGTTCTATAACACCCCAAAAAGAGCAAAGTGTGTCAATATTTATCTTGTGTTATTTGCGTCTAGCTAATTAGGTCAAAACGAGCTAACGGAGATTAGCCGTTAGCTTCTTAAAAAGCAGCGTTAAAAATACGGACACAAACACTAAACACTAACAGGTAAAATATCTTTATTCAGTTCACTTAGCTAAGTGTAATCTTATCCAGCTATATTATTATTATTACAATGAGTTACATCTGAACATTGTTAGCATTTATGCTAGTCGTTACCCTACCTGTCAGTTTGTCGTGATACGCGCATGCGCCGCTCAACCACAGTAAAGTGGCGCGAATGTCAAAACTCAAAACTTTATTTAACACTATTAAACAATACAAAGCAGGTCACAGAGTAAATATGAGAATGATATAAGAATAGTTTCTGTTCTGACTTTCTATTTCCTCATGCAAAAAGAATGTGTGAGAAATAATTACATAAATACTCCACGCTAGGCTATTCATAACAAATCATAACAAATAAAGCAACAAATTCGTGCTCAGGTTTTTTTTTTCTGGTCAATCTTTTTATGTGGTGCATTTGTCTCACGGTGTTTCGTAAGAAGAAGAGGTGAAATTAACTTTCAAAGAAACAAAAGGCAAAATTATGTTTTCGGAAACTCATTTTTTATAGTAGCAAATAATATCCTGAGGCGCAAAAGACAAAAGTGCACTACTGGAACTGAAAATAGACTTTAAATGATGCCAGAATTTCTATATAGAAAAATGACTCATCAGTATTACCATAAAAAAAAAATAATAATAATTAAAAAAAAGTGTTTATGCTATAAATCCAGGACCAGCGCCAGTTTATAGATTTAGACCTAGATAGACTTTGATGATTCATAAGGGAAATTTCTTGGTCACAGTAGCACATAAAAGAAGCACACTTAAGAGCCACAAGTAACAGGAAAGATAACACTACATTAAAATAAATTGAGTTAGCATATTAACTAATGTTCAAAAGAAATAGAGACGGAAGAATAGCATATACATATTGATGATAGCCAGATGCAATAGTGTCAATTAGCATGGAAAACATGGAGCTAACTGTCACATAAAGGTGGATAAAGTTCTTGTGGATATACTTATCACATTATTATAACACTTTTGCATCAATTACATAAACCACCTCCATAGTTTTTGTTGATCTACAGTGGAGTTACACAACACGTGCTATCAATAGTCTAAAAGTGTCAAAGACTCAAGTGCGGGTTGACATGTTTAGCTCATGCAAACTAACATTTTTACATAATTATCTTCAATAACATGTATCAGCATCCACTTCCCCCCTGAGGAACGTCACGGCTGGATAATGACCTTGCACGTACGCTCTGTAAGGTTGAAGTGCACGAGTTAGCTTGTATCACTTTGCAAACGGAGGCCGCAAATTTACTTATCGCCATGACAACGCGAGCCTCTCTCGGCAACTGAGCCGCTACGCCTTGATAGGTGTGCGGGGGCGAGTGTCAGCCACCACGTCAATTTATCATCTCTCCCCGCTTCCCTCTGAACAGAGTTCACGGCACATCAAAGCAGTTCAGCTCATAAAGTGCAGCCAGCTGAGCTCTTCCTCGCCGCGAGTGTGTGCGACGATCTAAATGAGTGCGCGCGAGTGTGTGTGTGTGTGTGCAATCTGCGCCGACAAAATGCACTGAAGCTAAGATACAGGAGGCGAAGTGTTCTCTGTCGTGTGTGCAGGAAGTGGTCAAAGCCTTGTTTGGTTAACTGAAAAGAGAAGCAGACCTTCTGACAAGAAGGTATTTACCCTCCATTTGCGCCTTTACAGGAGCCAAATCCATCAACCGGTGCAGTTTTATTGGCACCCGGAGAGAGACGAATACCAATCGAGGGAAAGAGGCAGAGAGAGGGGGGCTCTTTTGCCGCCCAGGTGGGACAGGATGCGACTCTGCCAGCCTTTATTTGACGACCGTTTCACGCAGATAACTCGTCACGGCCTCGACACGACACGTTTCACAAAAGTTTCTCGCGAACCGCTTCCCCTGCACCCATCACCACACGCGAAACATCACAGGCTAAATTGAACGATTCTGAAATAATTTTCTCGCACCACCCACACGGCAGGTATCAGTGTGGGTGCCGGGCTGGTCTAAACATAGCTCTGTGTCTGTTTTCCAGTCACCTCAGCCTACACTTTGTGGCGGCATCACTTTACTGACAGCGCTGCTCCCAGTGACTTAGAGGAATAAGCCACCGTATGGCATCCCTATATATGGTACGCAGCTGTAGTGCTCTCTAATACCTCACTGGACAGGCCTTTAGATGAGATGAAACGTCAGCTGGCTCAATAATACACGGAAATAAGTGATTTAAAGTATTAGTTTAAGTTGTTTGGACATGTTTAAATAAAACAAAATCAAATTGTCCCTCTACATAGACCCCTCTTGTGTTGAGGTCAAGAGGACCAGCTTAAGTCAAGTGGTTGTCATAAGACAAGCTGAGATAAGATAACATTGCTTCCACCGTGACAACAGTATATATTATACCACCAGCTAAGATTATATGGCCTGAGGCATTACAATTTATGGGAATACGTGATTAAAAATGTAGTTTAGGACATAACTGAAGCTAGAAATTTGTTTATTCTAGACAATAATAGGTTGGACATTGATTGAAAGGGGATTTAGCCGAGGGTGGACAAGGACTGAAGACAAGGCGGCCATCTAAACAAATCTAAGATGAGACAAACTGAGGCAGTGTGAGATGAAATGAGAAATAAATGTAAATTTAAGTAAAGACTAGTATACGTGCAATACAGGGACAAAGATACGATAAAAGGGATGTAGATATATATAAATGCAAATGAAGAAGTTGCCGATAAGATGAGTTTGGTTGTTGGTAATTAGACGAGACAGAGGAGGAAGTGGGCGGAACGAGGAAGACGCGTTTGCGCGTGGGAGAAGCGTCGCTCTCTCATTCGAGTCCAGGTGCGCGTCACCGTCAGAGGTGAAAAACTTTCTGAACGATGGATTATTACATGAGAAGTGCCGGCAGTCATTTATAATGAAGTAACTTTTTGAGTTAAACATGTCGAAGCTCGGCTGCAGCGACGGAGGAAAGTGAAAGTATCGACAGACGGTAAGAGTCGTTATTCATTTATACTTTAAACCTTATTTAGCCTGCAAAAAAAAAAAAAAAAAAAAAAAACCTACAGCGTTTTACCCCTTTTAGTGTAAAATATTCCTTACATACGATTACCATAAATTATCCTAAAATAAATTTTAAAAAGTGTGTGCGGCTTGTAAAAACTTTAATTAAAAGCAGCAACTTTCGAAATAAATCTCATTAACTTGGAAATCTGAGACATTCGATGCTGCTGTTGGTTTAATGAAGAATCTATTATCATTTATGCATTTATAATCTTTTGCGTTGAGTTTTAATTTTGCATTTCATAGTGCGGGCGTGCATGCAAAAATATAATTATGTTAAAAAAAATATATATATAAAAAAAAAGTTGTGACCTCTTCGGAGGTGAGAACCTTTCTGCGGTTTATTCTCATGAAGAACTGCATCATTTCCTGGGGAGATCAGAAATATAAGTCATCAAATGTTTCCGAGTAGAGCCGCAGACAAACCGGAAAGAGAGAAAAAAAATCAGTCACAGTAATATGCACAGTAAAAATAAATAAATAAAAAGAATCTAAAAAAAAAAAAAAAAAAAATGCAACCTGTGAGAGCAAAACCACAAAGACTCTTTTGTGTATTGTGTTTCTAGTTGTAGGTCAATATAGGGTTATTTTATACTGATAGCCCGCTCACATAACAGGTTTCAGCATTAAACGGAGGCCTTTCCTCTCTCTCTCTCAACTGTCTCGTCATCACTTTGCACAATAAACAAACTGCACCAACAACAAAGGCATCGCCCCTATACTCCCGCATCCACGCACACATGCACAGGGGAGAATGCAGGTACTGTGCAAGCAAGTGACTCACACAGAGACAGCGAATGCATGCATCTCAGAGATGTGGCGACACTGTGGCCGGAGCCCCTCGTTTTCTGTTCCAGCCCCCGCGCCCACCGTTGGGGGAGTATTTGCTTTCACACAGGGGACCAGCGAGAATGAATCAGAAATCTGAGGCTTTCATTTAGACGGGAAAGTAGCGACGAGTGAGAGAGATGACAGAGATGGTTTCCCCCCCTTTTTCACAAACATGCTCGAACGCTTGAGTTTGGAGGGAGATGTGCTGCAAATGGAAATCACTCCAAAGAAAGAAAGAAAGAAAGAAAAAGAAAGAAAGAAAGAAAGAGACTTGTCGACTGAAGAGGATGGGAAAAAACTCTCCCAGGCTGCAAATTGCTCCCAAGACAAGATTTTCAGGGCACAAAAGTGACTGGCTGTAAAAGATGAAAAGTCAATAGCGCTGATAATGAACCGTCATTACCATGGCGGTGATTGATTTTTATCTTCATCCTGCTGACGTGAGGGGGTTCATATTTATTGGCAGGGGATGAGTTTCTTTCTTAAATTCGATTGATGGGTCTGCGACTGGTTTGCGGGGCTGGAAGACTCTGAGACTCGGAGACACTATCACATAATAATAGCGGGTAACAGAAGAACTGAAAGACAGAATAGTAAAGAGGCATAAAAATAAATGCTCGGAGGCATTTTCAGCAGCTCTAACTTTCAAAACGTTTATACACCCACACGACAGCGCTGCTTCGCTCAGCCTGCACTACTAGTCAGCAGAAATGTGTCTTTACTGTAAGAGAATCTGAATATATGTCCTGTTTTATTTCTGTCTGTCTTTGTGTCTGTCACCTCCCCGCTGTACTCCACTCCACTTCTCTACTTGACTTCTCCTTTGTCTCTTAAGCTGGGACGCCTAATCTGTCTCCCCACTAATAGTGACCCATCTGTCACACCTCTTCAGTTTCTTCAGCCGTCCTCCTTTCTTCTCTCCTCTCCTCTCCTTTCGTCATGTCCGTATCCATGAGGAACCCGCCCCAGCGCCGGCGTTCTCTGGGTCCCGTCTCGCCCAAACGCATCTACAGAAACCTGTCGGTCAGGCTGAGGGGTGGAGAGTCATCTGTGTCGACGGAAACCAATTTACCCAGGCACTTCGGCAGGTCTCCAGATGCTGTGAGTACGAAGGGGCCGACGGAAATGTCCTCTGTCCTCCCGAGACGCAAAACATTCTGGGCACATGTGTCCCTTGTCTTTGTTTCAGTCATCGTGTAGTCGACGTCTTTAAAAACCTGTAGTCCTGGCCTTTCCGATGATATCTCATGTGTAGCGCTGAATTCAACACATCACAGTTAGCTTCATAATTCATGGGAATAAGTGAAAATGTCAGTAAAGCTGAAAATGATTAAACATTATTTTTCAAGGTTACATGACTTTAAAATCCTCCTGTATAGTGGACTTTAACAACGTCAAGTGTAGAGATGAGATGAGATGATATTAAACCTAATGGGAAGATGAGATGAGATGAGATGAGATGAGATGAGATGAGATGAGATTAAACCTAATGGAAAGTTGAGTTGAGTTGAGTTGAGATGAGTTGAGATGAGATGATATTAAACCTAATGGGAAGATGAGATGAAACGAGACGAGACGAAACGAAATGAAACGAAACGAAACAAGACGAGACGAGACGAGATGATATTAAACCTAATGGAAAGTTGAGATGAGATGAGATGAGATGAGATTAAACCTAATGGAAAGTTGAGTTGAGTTGAGTTGAGATGAGATGAGATGAGATGATATTTAACCTAATGGGAAGATGAGATGAAACGAGACGAGACGAAACGAAATGAAACGAAACGAAACAAGACGAGACGAGACGAGACGAGACGAAACGAGACGAGATTAAACCTAATGGAAAGTTGAGATGAGATGAGATGAGATGAGATGAGATGAGATGAGATGAGATGAGATTAAACCTAATGGAAAGTTGAGTTGAGTTGAGTTGAGTTGAGTTGAGTTGAGTTGAGTTGAGTTGAGTTGAGTTGAGTTGAGTTGAGATGAGTTGAGATGAGATGAGATGAGATGAGATGAGATGAGATGAGATTAAACCTAATGGGAAGATGAGATGAAACGAGACGAGACGAAACGAAACGAAACAAGACGAGACGAGACGAGACGAGACTAAACGAGACTAAACCTAATGGAAAGTTGAGATGAGATGAGATGAGATGAGATGAGATTAAACCTAATGGAAAGTTGAGATGAGATGAGATGAGATGAGATGAGATTAAACCTAATGGAAAGTTGAGATGAGATGAGATGAAACTTAATGGGAAGACGAGACGAGACGAGATGAGATAAAACCTAATAGAAAGTTGAGATGAGAGTTGAGTTGAGATGAGATGAGATGAGATGAGATGAGATGAGATGAGATGAGATGAGATGAGATGAGATCTGACACAATATGAGATAATAGATGACATGAAATTAAATATGAAAAAAAATGAAATTTCATGAGAAGTTGAGTTGGAATGCGATGGGAAGTTAAGTTGAGATGAGATGGTGAGAGAAGAGTCATATACGTCCAGATGAGACATATGAGACTGTTACTATCTCAGTTGTGTCCCTCGGTCAAAGTGAAGCGCTGTGGGAAACTCCACCCTGTTCCCACCTGAAAAACACGACACACGTACACTTGCTGACCTTGTCTAACTTTCGCCGGGTACTTCTGTCTGCACTTCTTTCAGGAACGCTACGCTAACAGTTTTCCGGTGCCCGGCTGAAGCTGAGAACTTTAAATATTCTATCATGTTCTGATACAAACACACAGAGAGGAAAGTTAGTCTGAAGTCTACTGCAAAGGTCAAACCATAAAAAGCAACTAATCACAACTAAAAACCCCCCCCCCAACTTTTCTCGGCCTCCGGAGGCTCGTGGATGCATCGTTCTTTGATTTATGATCTGATTTCCTGCATTACTGTCTCATCCTCTCCCCGAAATAAATCTCTCTCCTGGTATAAACCCTCTTTCTCTGCCTATTCCCCATCAGTACAAGAGCCTGTGGGAGGCGGTGGAAAATGAGGACACTCTGGCTGTACAGAGCCTGCTGTCCAGAGACCACACCAGCGCTGGAGGAGGAGGAGGAGGAGGAGGTGGAGGAGGTGGAGGAGGAGGAGGAGGAGGCATGTGGGAGAGGGGAGAAAGGAAAGAGAAGGACTGGGAGAGAGACAAGGAGAAGGGGGTGAACAGAGTTAGCGAGCAGGGCCTCGTCCCTCTGGACGTGGCCGCTCTTACCCACAATTCCCCTCTGCTTCACGTGCTGACGAAGGCAGGAGCCAGACACAACCCAGTCTGTAAGTCCTCAAACAGAAACGTTAAAAAACAAAATTTAATTTAGCGCCAATCGCATTCAGATCACGCCCCTGCTTCTTTTTTTTTTCTCTGCGGACAGTGTGCCGACCGGCCGAGTGGGAGCTCAAGCTGGAGGCTCTGGTGACGCTGGCGGGCAAACGGGTGGAGGAGAGGAGGATGGATTTGGCGAAGAAGGCCGGGGCCGGGCCTCAGGCTCAGGCCGAGGTCCAGAGACACATCGGCCTCTGGCGACTCCGGCTGCAGCTGTACTGTCGCATGAGGGAGAACTTTCAGCGCACAGGTCAGCGGCCTTGGCTCAGCCTCCAGGCATTTCCTGACTCGTTTATTTTCTCTCCGCTGCTATGAAAACACGATTCTTGCCTTCTTCTTCCCACAGTTCCCAAATATTTAGCTTCTCCAACACGACCTACGGTAATAGAGCACTCGGTCCAACCAGAGCCGTGTATTAGAGAGAGTCTGGCCAACTCAAACCGTGGGCGCCATGTTTGCTACATCAGAGGGAACGTTCTGCAGTGTAACTCTATGGGGCAGATGTTGAAATAAATGACTTATTTTCACCATTAACAGGCCTATAAATGTTATTACCAATGTCTGTAAATATGTAAAAGGTCCTCACTTAAATATCCCAGCATCTACTTCCTTTAAATATCTTAAATGAGCCTGTAAAATGCTTTGTAGCCCAATCACCTCATCAGTCATGGAGCTGTGTTTAAATTCTGCTCAGTCTCCGTGTTCATACATCATCGTTAAAAGTTTGAAATTATTAATACTCAGAAATAGTGAAAATCAAACTAGTCTTACTCTTATTTAGCGTTATCATTATAGCATTAGCACGCTAACCATAATAACTTAGTAGTAACTGTGGCAACGTTACGTGTCAGTTAAATTTTCATGGACATAAATTACATGCACACATGGGTTTCACAGTATATATGACGCTAGCTGCTGTTTTTCTAAGCCTTTAGTCTATATAACTAGCTAGCATAAGGTTAGCATAAGGCTAGGTTAACTTCTAACTTAATTTGTTTGTACAGCGGCGTTTTTGAGACCAAGGTTCACATTAATGATGGTATCACTTTATTTTTCTATATAAAATCTTAACAAATGTCAAAGAGAGACGTTGACATTTATCTCACATAACAGGGAGAAATCATTAATCCACCTTTATTCTCTGTTATTGCCACTTCTCTATGGGTGAATATTGGTTAGATGTATCCAACGTGCCGATGAAACACGTGACCAGCTCAGAACCAATCAGCACAGAGGGACAGATCAGATGGTCCATTCCCTCGTTGGCCAGACTCAACGTCCTCCCGTATGAAATCTTTTACCGATTTCCAATCTGACCCTCTCTTGTAACTCAGAGTTGGCCACTTGAAAGTCTCCCTCTAGCTGCTTTCAACTCATCCAAAATTCAACACAGTGCCTTGTCATCTGTCTTCCCCGACTCTCCCATGAACCTGAATGCCCTCCACCAGCTGCTCCTGGCTGCCTGGACCAAAAAGAAACTAGTAGATATACCAAACCAAAGCCACTTCACTCGAGCTCCTTCAATTCTTTGTCGCTTTGCCTCTTGAGTTTCCTTCAGTGGCGCACGGGAATATTGATTTCTCGTCTAGGTTTGATCGATTATCGATGTTAAAACTGTGCTTTAACACCAGCAGAGTACACATTAGAAAGTAAAGACCGGGCACTTATTTAATAGGAACTCCTTTTCCTTCCACCTGTCATAGTTATGTTCAAATTACAGCTTGTGTAAATGGAGAAAGGTTCAGCCGAGACGGGACGAGCTTCTATCAGTCAGTTCTTAGAAGACGCTATATCGGAGCTTTAGAGACAGTTTATCAGCGATAGCGAGAAGGTGATTTATTTCTTTTGGTTTCTATTTCCATTTAAAAGTAAAGGGAGCTCCTCAAATTCTTAAAATTTCTATTAACATTCAGTTACTATAAATTTTATGAAATGAAACACCAAAAAAAACAAAGATTCTGGGATCTCCTCAGTTCTAATTCACACTTATGTATCAATTTAAAGTGGATAAAAATGTATAAAGACCCATTTATATCTGTTAATCATGGCATCGTCTGACGTCTCTCTACTCTTTTCCATTACCTGGTGTATTTTCCTGCAGCAGCTCAGTCAAACCACAAAAAAGGAATTTCAAGAAAGCAAAAAAATCCTTGTATCAAAGAAATACGTCTTATTTTTTTGTTCAGAGACAAGAACTTTGTGTTTATTTTAAGATTTTGTGTCAAGCAAAAAAAAAAGCTTAACCCATTGTCAGATTTGTTTTCCCAATACAAGACGATTTGATTGAATATGAGATTATTTTGCTTCTTTCTGCTGTTTTTGCGGTGCAGTCGGTTCGCTGTGTGTATTTGTAATGTTTGTCGACGGCTCTCTGATGCCTGGGAAATGGAAGGCGAATAGATTTTTATGTCCCTTTTCTGAGAAGATTAGGCTCAAGTTCACATCTGCGCTGATATCGTGGATGTCGAACTGGCGTCCACACATGTCTTGGATTAATTATTGGTTCGAATGCTCGTGCTTTTTCTGCTGGGAAACTTTTGGACCTGGCATTCATTCATGTGGATGTTACTTAAACCAGACCAGACCAGGAACCCCCAAGCCCCATAGCAATAAGACTCTTAACCCAGTATTAGACAGATGTTTTTTTGTTTGTTTGTTTTTTGGTGGGATTTTTAGATTTTGATTTATTTGTAAATTCAGTATACAAGGAGCACATGAACACATGTGCTCTGAGTTACCTACTGTCATTTCAGTTCAGCATCAACATTCACTACTTTGACATTTCAACATGAATTTAAAATTTTTACCACTATAACTAACAACTCTCACGACTAATTAAGTGTTTGCTGCACACGTAAACATATCGACGTCTATCAGGTTCCCACAGCTTTACATCCACCCGTTTTATGGCCTGAAGTCATACATTTATTCAGATTTTTCTCCCTCTCTCTTGAGGGGATTTTTACCTGATGTGTCTCCTTTGGTTTCACCCATAAAGGGGCGTGGCCTTACCGCTGAGTACACTGCAAAAAAGGGGAGGGATCTAAAAACAAGACAAAAAACACTAAACCTGAGGGTAAAGGTACTAAAAGAAGGTGACATTATCTGTCCAAGCAGCAAGATCATTTCACTTGACAAGATTTCTTAAATTGAGTTTGCCAAATCTAGAAATAACCAAGTTAGACACTTGAAATAAGACGTTAACTCTTAAAACAAGACAAATTAAGTTCGTTTTATTTGTCTTGGTAAGAACCAAATAATTTGTGGTGTACGGTTAATCTCTTCTGTTCGTGTAGCATCCGAAAGGTGTTGGGACTGAGCTCAATATAGGAAGTGGGGGTTTGGGAGCCTGGCTACCATTAATCTGTTGCAATATTTATCTGACGTCATATTTTTTATTTTATATCTATGTGTCGTGTCCAGAGCTGCCCGGTCCTCCCAGTCATGTGTCCATCCTGGTGACCAGCACCTCGTCTCTGTTTGTGATGATCAAGGAGCCAGAAGGAAACACCACGGGCCTCATCACCCGCTACAGAGGTAAACTGCCACCCTGGCATTTCTTTTTCTGAGTCTACTTTAGCTCCTGGTTTTCACAGTTACTTCACAGCCAAGAACCCATTAAGCCGAGGTACGGCGAGTTCCCCCCAAAAGTGTAAACACTCAGGTCTGTGAGTTGTTCTCCCTGGTGGAGGTTTTGAGCAGAGCCAGAGAGGATGCATGTCAGTGGGACTGTTTTGTGTTCGCAGTGGAGTGGAGCACCTCAGCCAGCTTCAAACGCATCCTCGGATCAGTCCAAGTAACCGAGACCAAGAACCCCTCCCACGTTATCAAGGGGCTGACGGCGGTGAGTCGCTCACACGCATCAAACCGGTATCAGCTACAAACACAGTAATCCATGATGTAGAGGCTGACACATGCAACGTGAATGCAGCGTCTCCAGACCGACACACATTCTGCTACCCTGAACCACTTCCCCTAAGGAAACACTTCTCAGCAGCCTCTCTTCACCAGATGAATTAATAATGAGAGTTATTTCTTTGTCTTGCAATAATTCACGAGGTTAATGCACGCCGTTAATTTGGCTTCTGCAAATACAGGGCGTGCATTACTTTGTAAGAGCGAGTGCCTACAATGTGAAAGGATGGGGACCACCCCAGAACTCCACTCCGGCCAGCGCTGCCCCCTCCAGTGAGTATACTGAACTGCAGGCACACTGCTTTTTGGGAAAGGTTTCCACTCTTTTTCTCACCGTCCCAGTGTGATCTCAAACCTCACGGCTGGTAGATTAAGGAATTATTGGAACGTGAAGAATTAAAGATGCTGGGTTGATGAGTCTTGCACACCTGCAGCTCTTAGTCATACTGGCCTACCTCGTATGGTTTATTATTACAAACTGTAACACTTTTAAAATGGAGATATTTTTAGTTTAGTTTGAACGTGTAAAAAAAAAGTCCTACAAAATGATCACAGGGAGTTTGCGACCCCTAGGGGTTCCGCGGAGGTACTGCAGAGGGGGTTGCAAAATCTTTGGTTGATTGGGCATTTTTTTTACATATATTATATATTTATTTATATATATTAAATATATATTTATATATTTATTTTCCCCTACAATTTCACCCTACTGTTGCACTTATCTGAAATAAAAAAAGAATTTGATGATGATAATAATAATGTATCTTCATTAATAGCACTAGGCCGAGTTTAATATAGAACACACTTAATCTCTCCATCAGTTTGTTTTTATCATGTGAAACTTTGGTCACATCCTGTTGTCTTAGTCTTGCCTCTTCATTAGGTTCACTAGTCAATGCATTTTTATATATAACAGTCCACCACTAATTCTCCCTTCATGGCTGTTTATATGTTCAGTTTATGTTGAAACCTTGTCTGGACGTATATGTTATTTAGCCTAGTCCACTGACTACAATGGGGTGGTCAAAATAATAGGAACATGTGTCTGTGCAACTCAATAAATTTTCACAAAACTGCAAAAGTAAAAATACAGCTGGATCAAAAACTTAATTTCTTCAAAATAAATAAATAAATAAATACTGAACACTATGACCTTCATGAAGATAAGATTTAATGCAGGAATCTTATATTAAAATTGATTTTTTTTCTCTAGTGTATCTAATAAACTGGTAATTTGATCTTTATAAAGACTTGAACCTAAAACTTGACTAAAGAAGACACGGTTGAATCAGCTCAGATTGAATCAACTTTCACAGCACACAGATGATCTCTCATGCAGACACTCTTGCTTCCTAATCACTAAAACAGAAGAAAAAAAAAAAAGCTCTCAGGACTCTCCTGCAAATTACTTCTTGGCCCCTGCAATGATTTTCTTGAACTGCATAAAAAGGAACGTGATGAACTGCTTTCCCTCTTTTCTCCTCTCGCGCAGGTTGGAGGGAGTGCATCGGTGTGAAGTCACGGATCAGAAACCACGAGTGTCTAGTGAGGAAACTGCTGGAGGATGCAAAAGACTCGCATTATAGAGGATACTGCATAGGTAAGAATTTGGTGTTGTAGTGCACCCCTGGTACCTCAAATCATTAGTGGATATACTGAAAGTAGACAAAGAGGACCCAATCAAACAAACAAAACTGGAATATTATACTATTATGTACATATGTGTGAGGTGCAAAAGTCGGTGAACCCTTGTTTCTAGTATCTGCTGTTGTACAGCAGTTCCCAGCAACTAAATGTTTCTGGTAACTGCTGATCAGTGGTCGATTCGATTCGATGTGGGTGGGTTTCCTCATATGAGCTGATGCTTCAGGTCCTTCCACAACATTTCTATTGGATTAAGGTCTTTGACTTGGAACATTATTTTTACGGCTTAATATTTAATGCAAAATGTTAATAATAATGTGTATTTGCTTAGTTTAACACATAATGCATGCTTAATCTCCCAACAGTTTGGGGAAGACCTCTGATTTAGCCTTTAAATGAAGGGGTGACATCACTTTTGCACATCACAGATAATTAATATTTGGTACCAATGTATAAAATTTAAATTTCTTCTGTTCTCTTTGGGTTCTTTCTGGGTTGTGTTTGTCCACTTTTCTGTAAAAAATCAGCTGATTTTGCACAATTGTCATGCAGAAATGAATAAAATTCTGAAGGGTTGTGTAAGAATTGCTCCAAATGCATTTAAATACGGAATATGTTTTGTAACTACCTGTCTCTAAAGATCAGAGGCATCATAGGATCAGACTTTAATTCCTGCCTCTTTTCACCGTCTTATATCGTGTACTGCAACGCGTCAGCTCTGCTCAGCACAGAAACAACCATTTCACAGTCAAATATCTTGCAAACCCACACACGAACGCACGTTGTCGGATAAAGTGATTTTCATCCGGTCTGATCCTCATCTCCTCTTTCCTCAGAGAGCCCTAAGCCCCTGAGTCCCAGCAAGAGGCTGTCGGTGTCTCGAGGCATCAAACAACTGTTCCAGTCCGCCACCAAGTTTGTTCGTCTCCTACAGAGGTAGCGCTCCCATCTGTCTCACCCGCTCCACTGTGCCTGGAGGGGATCAGGAGTAGAGGATTAAACGGGATGCGATTACAGCGGTGTAGGCTACAGAGTACAAGTGCAAACTCTTATCTGTGGCGGTTATTGAAAAGAACAGTAGTCACATTAGAGCTGCTGTAGCTGCAGGATTAGTGATAAGCGTCAATCAGTGGATCGCGCTCGGCTGACGACAAAGGCCCCATGCACAGGAAACAAATGATGCATCGTTTTCAACTCATAACTTGAAAGTCGCTCAGAGTTCAGCCGAGGGCGTTTACAGAGAATCTGTGAGATTAAAGTCACCGTTTTTGTTTTCGGGACATAACTTCACAGATTACTTTGGAAATTCTCTGATCGCCGACATTTTTACAACATTATGTGTCCATGTAAATAAACAAAAACAAAACACTTCTTTCTTTTTCTGTTAAAGTATAATTTACAAAAACAAAACAAATGGACCTTGACTGAAAAGGTAGAGGCTGAAACCCTTTTTAAATTTACATTTATCCGTCCTCTCACTTTAAAGATTTTTTCAAAGTGTGTGAATTCTACCGACAGTAAATCGTAGGTCTTTAACAGGGGGTCTGTGGAGGGGCTGCAGGGGGGGTTGCAAAATATTTGGTTGATTAGACATTTTTTATATATATGTATATTTTAATTTTCCTCCACAAATTTACATTTTAACCATCTGGGTTCCGATTGGTGGAAAAATGCATCGCACCCACCAATCAGGAAATGACAACGGTTGCTAAGGAAGAGGAAAAGTTGTGGCGATATTCAGTCTATGGAGTAACTGCAGTTAAAGAGAAAGAAGCCAGAGATTTTGGACTTTTAGATATTATTACTGATTGTTACATCTGATAGTTTTGTAAATAGTTGTACAAAAATGCATTTTCTGCATTTTAATGGAAATAGTTGTAAATAGCTTTGCTAAATTTGTTCATAAGCTTTTGAAATGTATACTTCTAAGTTATAAAAATTGTTCATTTAAACATGTTTGTGGTTTTCACTGTGAAAAATTTAACCTTTTCCTACTCTGATTTTATGGTTTTAGTGTGGTTTAAGGTCCAGTGTGTTAAAAAATAATTGTAAAATGACACAGGTGAGGTTGTGCTGAAAGAATGAAACCAAACAAGGCAACGATGTAAACTGTTTTTAAGATGAAATATAAAGATAAAACCAAATGTAGTCAAAAACGGCCAATTATACTCTGCAGGATTAAAATGAACCAAAATATTTTAATAAAGGGATAAATGAAAACAGAAGGTGTTATCTTTCAGTCTCTGCCGACAGCTGCTGATATAAAAAACAAATGTTCAAACCTGTGAGTTATTTGAATAGATCAGTAATGAAAATAGTGTTTATAATTCAGTTTTATTAATTAATAATATGGTACCTGAATAAATCTATTAAATGTGTTACACGTTTTCATTCCTAATTGTAAATTATTCCACAGAGTGACTCCTTTAATTGAAATACATCTTTGTTTTACGTTAGTTCGTAGCTTTGCTTTTTTAAACACCCTCTTAATTCACATCTACTGGATCGAGTGTGAAACATCCTCGATACCCAGTCATGTTCTCATCGAGGTGAGACGAGTTGAAAATCTTCTGCGTAAGGAATAAACAACCGCCAGGCCTGAGTCGTGCATTATTAATGACGCTATAGGTTTTTAAATGGCCTCGTCCAGCAGAAAGTAAACTCATATTTATTCTGTCTTTATTCTCGTATTAGAGGCGTGTACTTGGCGACCGTGTTCTACCACAAGGAAAACATCATGGTGACGGCCGAGGATCAGATCCCACTGGTGGAGATCCAGTGCTGCTCCACCTCCATCACACACGACTTCCTTTGGTTTGCGAAGGTGAAGATTTAACAAAGTCTGTGGGATTTCCTCCATTTGTTTTTGTATTTTTTATTTTTTGAGACTCAAACTGCATCTTATTTACTTTTTTTTTCTTGCAGCTGTCCTGTGCGTGGCAGCAGGTACCGTGGCTCCAACAGGCCCTCTCCTCCGCTCACTCATCGCCCTCCTCCCTCCTCCAGAACAGACACAACATCTTAAGAGCCGTTTCCCAGCTGCAGGTAGGAAGTTAAGCGGCTTAAGATTTAAAAGCATCAAAATGAGGCTAATTGCTATTTTAATTACTCCTCCTCCTACTATTTCAGATTTTTTTTTTTCTGCCATACCTGCACCCACAGAAGCTGCATTAATCCCTAATATCCTCCTAATTCATCCTCCCTGTTTCTGTTTGCACCTTTGTCTGCCCTCAGACTTCTATGGGAACGATGGATCTGGGCCAGGTTTACTACGAGCCGCTGAAGGACCGGCAGGGAAACGTCTTACTAGTCACTGTGAGGGAATTCCCAAAGCCTCCCAGGTGAGAAATAAATGAAAGATTTAATCCGTATGAAGGACAAGTTCAGAGGAAAACAGTCTTGGAACACACTCGTGTTAGAAACCTTGACAATTAACCCCCCCAAAAAAACCAACCTGAATTTAAAATTGTTACCATGTTACCATTAAGGGACAAAAATGGCCTCTTATAAAACACCCTAAAAATAGCATATTAATATTTTTTATACTTTTTTTACATAAATATTTTAATCCACTTCAGTATTAATCATAAATATCAAAAATTTGATTATTTTCAGACTTTTAACCCTTTATATGCCAGTGTTTGTGATTTTATTTATTTATTTTTTTTGTAGTGCCCGATTTACAACAATTTTTACGTTGTTACCACTAAGTGAGTTTGAAATATTCAAATATGCTAACAAGATAAATAAATAAATACACACCTTTGCCAAATATGGTTGCAAAAAAACAAAACTACCACGAAGTTATGAAAAAAAAAAAATAAATAAAAAAAAATAGAACTGAAAATTACACTTTTGTCCTGGCATGAGTTTTAAATAGTGGCTGAAAACGAGCCAAACCTGCTCCATAGGGAACTTGTTCATATTTTCTATCTTGTGTACGGAGTAGGCGTTCGTGGTTTCGTGTAAATAACAAAAATTGTATTTGGTTTCTAAACAAGAGATAAGACCTTGTGTAATAAAACAAACCATTAAATTGGCCTCTGGATGCTCACCTGTGTTGCTCTGCTGAGATTTAGCGGTAGCTTCAGTCGTTTACCGGAATTTGTTCGGTATTAAATGACGTCATCGTGTTGGTGGTGTTGTCGCCATTCCTTGAAAATTACGGTGCTGCATTAGTTGCACATTGAGCTGTTACCTGGAAAAGTGAAGCCATACTTTCCGCTGTTTCAGTCTCTGCCATAGCCGCTTCCTTGTGTCACGTGATGTGAATCACCTTCTTCTTTTATTTTATGGCGGTTGGCAGAAAAAAGAAAAACACTTTTAGGTGCGTTACCGCCACCTTCTGGACGTAAAGATTCCGCACGAAAAATATAGATAAGGGGAATCGATAGAATGCTAATGATATCGATGAATTAAAGCGTTTGGAACCGGTTCTTTATCCAGTTATCGATGCCCATCTCTAATCAGGACTCATTTTTTGTGTAAGATTTTTACATGTTTTGTGTATTTGTCTTAATATTTTTTAAGTGTCTGCCTCAGGACAGTGGATGAAATTTGGCAGCTAGCTGTGCTAACTCTGGCATATTTATGTTGATGCTTTTTATATTGATTCTGATGTGTTGATTAATGTGCATTGTGCTAATCAAATAATAATAATAATAATAATAATAATAATAATAATAATAATGATAATAATAATAATAACTTAATAACTTATGACTCAGTGACTCTAAATAACTAACCTAATCTACTAACCCGCTGTATGTAGCCCCCCTGACCCTCCCCTCCACTGGATGCCTCTGGACCGCTTGGAAAAGAACCGTAGCAGGACCCCCCTACTGCCCGAGCCCACCGCCATGGACATGCTCTATGAGCAGCTCAAGGTGAGAGAAACATCACAGTGTGTGCAAAAGAAAAATGAACCGATGCTGCTAACCTTGAAAATGCATTTCAGTTCATTTAGCCCCTTTTCACCCGAGGCTAGTTTTACCCGGGAACCGCTAGTAATTTGTAATAATTGCAGAGGTCGTTTGTGGTCTTTATCCAGTGCAAATCAATTTGTAAAGTGAAAATCACCTCCCATATTTCTCCTAATGTAGAGGTCCTGTGATGAAACAAATCAGAGTGTGTGCTTTTCACTTCTTTTCTTGGTGACTTGTGCTTGATTTGCAGCCTTTTTTTTTCTGCCTCTTTTCCCTCACGAATCATGAATCACGTGTATTAAACCAAACACAGATTTGAACACATTCAGACCCGTTCTCACCAGAATAACAAAACTGAGAAGGTCAAAGAGATGGTGCTGCAGCTTATATTTAGTGGTGCATTAATGTGTTCATCACATCCCTGGATGTGGAGCTGATTTAATTACTGAGAAGTAGTTTATAAATTCTCCCCTCGGAATCGATACTTTCTCATCGCATCATGTTTTATTTTTAAAAATACGTATTCCACTGGGTCGTATGTGGGACAGCAGTAGCTCTTTGAACCAATCAGAGTTGTGTTTTTTAAATGCTGCGTTATGCAATATGATGTTTTCTTTGTCTGTAGCCATTATAGGAATCAACCAACACGTTTTATCAAAGCAAAATATGTTTTTTAACTGTTTGATTCCTCAAGAACAAAACCACTTAGAATGATTCTGATTTTTGTGATAGAAACTTCAGAGTCTTGGCTTTAAAAAGAGACCAAGACCATGAATGAGCTCCAAAATGTTCATGAACTTTGGGTATGTCCTAAATAGGTGCAAAAAGGCTGGAATAATAAGAGGTTAATCTGAATCTGCCGTAAAAAGTGGTATTAAAGTTAGAATATTTCCTCTGACATGAAGAGACATAACCAGGGAAAAAATAAGTAAATGCCATGAACAGTTGTAGATCATTTCTGAATGACGTCCCAGGTAAAACTAATCCTGTGTGAATAGCGCTAACATCTAAACATCTCATCCTGCTAGCATCTCTTAACATGTTTTATCCTCCTCCTCCTCCTCCTGTGTGATCCAGGAGAAGATGTCCTTCCACAGACACAGCATCCAGTGGGCCCAGTCCGGTCTCTACGTGGGCATCCTGAAGCTGTGCAGCTCCGTGGAGCAGATCAGGGTCCTGGTTCCCCAGAGGCTGCCCAACCTACTCCACCACACGCGGGTCCGACACAACCCCCACGTCTCCAGGTAACGCCGTTCGTCAGATCCCTCCCCTCGGTTATTTTCTGTCTCATTCTGCAGATGGTTTCCCCCGTACGAGCTTCAGGTTCTGCTCAAGGTTTCTTCCAGTTTGCATGTTCTCCATGTGTCTTCCTCCCACTGCTCATTAGGTTCACTGGTGATTCTAAATTGGCCGTAGGTGTGTGTATGAATGGTTGTCTGTCTCTCTGTGTCTGTTAGGCCTGAGACAGACTGGAGAACCCCCCAGAGGACAAGTAGTTACAGAGAATTAATGAATGAATGTACTGTGGCTCAAAAATGTGTCAGAGAAACTTGGAAAACAACCCAGAAAAGTGTCTGCACACACAAACTGTTCAGCGCAACCAAATATTTATTGGCATTCGTATGTATTTACTCACATAATGTCATTTGCATTTGGTTTTCCTTTGTTACGCACATGCGAAAAAAAAACAACGCTGTACGAGAAATGTGTTAGCTAAACAAGTGAACCAGCAACAGTTTGGGTTTGTCAGATTGTTTCTGATATTTGGACGGTTCTCCTCAGACAGCACAGTTTGATTGGTAAATTTAAGAATAGGAGCCCATCTTGTCCAAATGTCCACTGAGGTGAACACTACCGGTCTAAAGTTTTACAACAGCATCAGCATCCTCTGGTATAGTTGGTCAGAGCTTCATCCTACAGCAAGATAATGACCCAAAACTTTAGTCCAAGCTCTACCAGAACTACCTCTAGACTCTATAACCCTGTGGAGCTGGTTTGTGGACTGAAGCGTGAAAGCAAAGCTCCCTACAAATGACCCACATTTCTGGAAACTTCTGCAACAAAATTGGAAAAAACTCTCTGGAAAAATCCAAAGTTTAGAATATATTTTGGGTTATATATTGATTCCATGCGTTTTTTTAACTTCAGTTGTTTATTTGGTCAATGTTTTCATTACAGAGTACAACGAGACATTAAACTGCATGCATTTCAATGAAAAAAAAAAAGAAAGAAAACTTACAAAACTTTTGACTGGTAGTGTAATAGGAGGAAGCGGTTTCAACCATGATGGGTTTATCATCTTCCTGGCTGTCAAAAGTAGGACATGCAAAAGATACAACTTCCTTTTTTTCCAGTCTTCCTTTGGGGCAGATGTCTTCAATAGAGGGTTCTTCTGCAGGAGGGGTCGCAAAATCTTTGGTTGATTAGACATTTTTTTATAAATATATATTTTTTAATTTCCCCCCAAATTAAAATTTCTTTAAATAAACATTAATGTGAATCCAACAGATTTTAGTGAAGGGATAAAGGTAGAAGATGTTGAGGTGAATCATTGTTTAATATCAAGAATAATTTGTTATAGAATTAGTATTTAATGGGCTCTTTGTGCCTTATTCTGCCTTTAATAGCGACGTTTTGTTAACTGCGTGAGTTATTGTGTGACAGTGAGGAGTGGGCGTGGCTCCAGAGTCACGTTTACACGGCAACCAGCGGCAGCGTTCAGAACCTGCTGAGCGGCGGCGGTGGCGGCGACGACGAGAGCTTGATGGAGAACAGCAACCTGGTGGATTTTGTTCGGTCTCTGAGAGCGGCCGTCACACATCTCCTCACCAAGCTCAACATCCCCCTCTACAGGGTAAATAATCATAAAAAACTTTCAGCCACCTCCAGATAAAAAAAATCTCCTATTTTACATTATTTTATTTCATAATTGCATGTTCTTTGTCTCTGACAGGCGTATCAGTACGGAGTGTACACCCGGGAGCTGCTGCAGTTTGGAGAAAAGGTGTCCATGCTGCTGCTGCTGCCCCCCAGCGAAGACTTCAGCTCCAGCTACTGGCCCCTGGTGGGGACCAAGGAGCCCGGCCTCACCATGCCCCTGCAGATCTTTGAGCTGGGTAAGACCTAAGAAAGGCCAAAAGCCTTCAAAGTGGCCAGAAATACCTGGCGGGGAATTAATATCTTCTCTTTGAAGTAAAGTTTTATCACATGAGAAGAAAAATAAAGTAATTTTATTTGCCGTACACTTTACTGAACATTTCATCTTCAAAGGAACTAGAGAATTTGAAATAAGCCTCAGAATATAACCCTTGAAATGGAATTCAGTGTTGGAAAATGAAATATACATAAATCAAAGTGCAGTTTCTGATCTTTTTTTCCACTGAAGATGAGTCACTTTGATTGTTTTCTTCTCATCTAATCAGTCCCTTTTTGATCCTCAGCCACTCGTAGGGATTTGTTTGACTTTTTAGTTTATATCCATCTTTCCATCTGACCCTTCCCCCGAAAAATTCCCTTGGCACTAATGAGTTGTGAAGCTTTATTTATTTTTTTGGCTTTGATGAAATGTCTTTCCTTTCAACTCCTTTTGGCTCCAGTTCACTTCTGGACGTATGAGCGGGACTTCCTGTCCCAGTACTGCCAGGCCTGGGTGAAGCTGGAGCTGGACACCCATCTGGCCCAGCAGGCCCTACGAGAGGCCCTCGACACCAAGGAGGTGCAGGAAGCCCGAGAGAGGCTGAACCACATCACCGAGCTTTCCCAAGTACGAAAAGAGGGCGAATACTTTGAAGGGGAACTCCTCTATTGTTTTATTCACCCCTCTGTGAATAATGTAGGATAAAGAAATAATAATCAAATGCTCTTGTGGGATGTCTGCTCCTCTGTTCCTCCAGCGTCTGGATGTGGTGTGGAGAGACGCCCGCTGGATCATGGACTGTTTGCAGTGTGTTCGGTCCAAGCAGTGGGTCGGGGCGGTGCCTCTGGGTCTGGTCATGGGAGGGGACCCACCACCATGTCCTGATGGGGAGGAAGAGGAGAGTCTGACTGCCCGACTGACGTGGCCCCATCGGACACGAGCACAGAGAACCATGACAGGTACGACGATGGTGTCCTTAATTATGTTAATTCATTTTGTTTATTGGATGGATCCACATTAGCTGCCTAGACATAAAACATAACCTAAATGATAAGTTTTAAACATACGAACATATCTAGCATAACTACACTTCAACAGACCCCTTCACGGTTTGTAAACAATGTGATGTTTTTTGAGGGGCGGGGCTTAACTGGAAGCAAAACATCGCAAACGCCATAGCCCGTAAACGATAGTTAGCATATTTCAATGGACTGTTTTGGCACGAATGGACGAGGAAAACATATATTTTAGAGCACATACGAATACACTCACTCTCCAAGTTGGTCACCTGTTAGCAAGAGGCTAACACTGTCACTTTCAACTGTGAAAATGTCATCTTGCCGTATTTTTTGGTGCCAAAACCGAAAAATCAAAAACACTAACTTGAGGTTTTATCACATACCAGCCACAGCCAGTTGTAGACAACTTTGGTTTGGCTTTGGTGATTAAAAGTAAGGACTGGAGCGAGACAGTCAACAACCCACACACTTCAAATCAGGTCAGATTAATATGTAATGAATCGTCAGTTTCAGCCCGGAAAACGTTATTATGGGTGAGACTAAATCGTGACTAAAATTACGTTAAGTTAACCATTATTTAGGGGATTCTTGTTACATGTTAATGCTAATGCTAACCTCTAGCTAACGCAACGTTACTTGGGTGTTTCAGGGGTGTCCAAGCAGAAGTTACATTTACTATGTTCTCCTTCACGGTGGTTCCACTTACTTCTTGTAATATCTTTGTTGGAGAGGCTTCACTTGATAAAGACAGACCAGATTTCGTCCCCTCCATCCAACGACTGAGAGAGTAGGGATCGGTGAATATAGTCCCATCAGTCGGAGTCAACTTTTTAAAATACCACTCATGGTCTATATTATGTGTTTTCCTTGTCCAGTCTTGCCAAAACAGTCCATTCAAATATGCTAACCGCCGTTTTCAAGCTATAGTGTTTGAGATGTTCGGCCTCCAGTTAAGCCCCGCCCCTCAAAAAACACATTACATTGTTTACAAACCATGAAGGGGTCTATAATAAGACCACCAACACTGTAACACAGGTCTACAATGTTTTGTCAGAATGAAGTCTGAACTCCTCACTTAACTTGCTTTTGTATTAAAGCTAAATTTCGCAACGTTCTGTTTGTCTTTTCAGAGAGTCCAGTCAGCGCGCCTCCACCAAATGTTGTCTCAGCTGAAGTCTCCGCTCCAGGAGGACTGGCGGTCGTCCCTGAAGAGACTGCGCTGGTGCTGATGGAGGGCGTCGCTAAGGGAGGGTACCCCGTGGACTTGACCACCCAGCCCACTGCAGACCTGACGACCATCGGCCAACCAGATTTAGGCTGCACGAGCAATTTGTTAGAGTCGGGGTTGGAGCCTGCCGCTGTTGCACAGCTGGAAGTGGGGTACGGGGTTTTGGACGCAAAGGAGGACTTCCCCTCCTGCATCACAGAGGTGATCCGGCCGATGGAGATGGCGGAGCTGGTGGACATCTTGCCTACGCTGAGTCTCATCGAGGAGGAGATTCCCTCCGGATCCTCCACGCCGTCGATGATGGATATGCTGGAGAGCTTTGGACTGGGGATCGGTGAAAACAAGACTTTCTTTGACTTGGAGAATTCAGACGAGACGGATGGAGGTGGGAGCAGCAGCAGCAGCAGCAGTGTGACCGAGATGCACCGTGGCAAAGTGGCGGCACAAGAACAGGATGTGGCAACTTGTTGCTCCACGGCGAAGGCCACAGACGGTGAAGCTCCTGCGTTGAGCTCTCAGCGCAATAAAGAGACTCAGCAGGCTTCCAGCAAAGGAGGAAGCTTTCCAATAAGGAGCCAGGTGGAGTGGGACAAACCCTCCAGCAGTTTGTCCTGATATCGACTGAAACACCAGCTTACTTTTGAACTCTTGTTGATTTTAGACTCCGGTGAAGGAGTGTCGCCTCAGTTAAGATGAACTCATCCGAGACGTCATTACAGCCCATCTTGTTATAGACTCGGGAAAGGGAATATTGCACATTTACTTTCTAATATTCAGTCCGTTAGGTGGGAAAATTAAGCTACAGTCGAAGTTGATATGACTTGAAAATCCATTCCTCACTACAGCACAAAGCCTCACTGCTGCTCGTCGGAGCTATAAACAAACTGAACTCACGCGGCCCAATCGAACGGAAGCATCTTGTACCGTGTATTTGTATGTTTAACTAAATAATTACGGTTTCTTTTACACTGAAATGGAAGAAACCTAATTCAGTCAAGGGAAGTTTGAAGATAAAATATTTGTGCTGCCAGAAAACCAAACTCAGCATGTCGTATCTTTTTATTCTATGTTCACAAATGATTGTACACTTTTATTAAACTGTTTTATTCTACTCATTTGTCTGCATTTATCTGGTCTAGAGAAGAAAAATGTTTTCCCCAGACTCAGTGTGAAGTGCGAGGCCTTGACTACATCTTTATATTTCTTGTATCTATATTTATTTATTTTTTTCCTGTAGAACTTCAACACAAGACAAGGACACAATGAAGCTGTAGAGAAATATAAGAAGCTATACAGTGACATGGATAGTGCAGCTTGAAAGTATGTAAGTGGGGGAAAAAAAATGCCTACACTCCTACAACTGTGAGAACACGTGAGTCATAGTCTATAAGAGGTGCAATTACTCGGGTTATTAATGAAGTATGCACACAACAGAGTTTCACTGGAGATAATGGATTGTCACATTAATCACACTGATAAAGAAATAAAACACAGGAACATCCTTTTTGGTTTAACAACACAATCTAGACGCACAATCTGCCGAGAGATTCCCCCTGATGTGTTGGCAATTAAAGGGAGAAGAAATACTCCACATTCGTGTGATAAAATTCTAATTAACATGGTTCTCCCAAACACCGAATAGTTACTGATTAGGAGATTAAAGCGTGAGTGTTATCACTTTATTTTTTTAATTAACATTTGGCGTAAAATTATGAGACATATGCATAATAATACATCGGTTTAAACGATGGCTGGTCGATATTTCTTTAGATTTACTGTCTCAATAAACTGTGTTTGGGAACACAACTTATCACTCATTGTTTTAAATAGGTCAGACGAGCATCTGTTAACTTCATATAATTATATTATTAAAGATTCTGCAGGTGCATAACGTGAAATGATGTGGTCAAAGATAATGGTAGGGACACATGAATACGCGAGTGTTTACTGCCATCCAGTGGTCAGAATAAGAAACTACAAGAATTCCTAAAAATGTAAATGTGTGACTAGTGTGATTATGTTTAGTATATTGACGTGAAATGCAAACAAAAATTTGATAAAACAACAATAAAAACATATTTTATTAAAATCAGGAGCATTTACTGCACTAGCGCTCATAGTTGGTATAAAACAAACAAAATGTCCATCTTTGGCTGAAAAATAATGTCAATAATAGAATAATATCGATTTCTATTTAGTTATTGCAAATAAGTAACATCTGTACCATTAATAAATAATTACAATAAATATAAAAAATAATAAATATTTAATTTTGTCCAACATAACTAAACAACTTAGCTAAAAGTGACATCACGAGCTCTGCTACTATGTGATTTTTGTAATAAACATGTTGTTTTTTTGTTTGTTTGTTTTTAATTGCAGTCCCTCCAGTGTCCACTAGAGGCTAGCCCCGAAAGTGAGTCAATCTCCGTAGACTTCCATGTTAAAATGTCTAATTTTTTAGACACGTTTACTGTCTGGTACATAAATGGATTTGGTCTCTATAGCTAGTTTCTCCGTTCACAACAACTGCAGGAGTTTGAAGCTTTATATGAGTAACACGTTTAAATTATGTCAAGGCTTAAAATTACTCATAAATAAGGGAGAGACCTTTGTTTGTGACAGGTTTGTGTCCTCACATGTTGCTAACTGTCTGCCCCATAGACTGTATTTAGACCGTAAAAAGGCGAAGCCAAAGCAAGTAGAGCTCCCCCTGGTGTCTGGCTGCAGTATAGGTCATAAGCTCCACCCCCTCATGTCACTGGGGGTCAATTCATTGTTTATTTTTTTTTTACAAGGATGGTTTCTGTCATTTTGGGTAGTTAATGTACCAGTTAACTGTTGCTCATTCTCCATTTATCTCCATTCAGACTTCGGGAGCCGAAAGAAACAAAGGAAAGTAAAACATTTGGCTACGACGTCGGACGCCATTTTCTACACTGCAATCGTGACACTTTACTTTATTTACACACTTAACGAGCTTTTAGCGTACGGACCACACACCACCGGGGATTCGTATTAGCTTATAAACATCTGAATTCACAGAAAATGTGAGTAACCAACCTGGAAATATAAGACGGAAATCAGCGAAGCAGGACAACTGTTTGCTCATTCTCCATTCATCTGGATCATGTGCGCTACTTCGCGGTGCATTGCAATGAGTCCCAGTGATGCTGCCGGTGAATGCTGCCACCTAGTGTCCATTTCATGCAACAGCACGTCATCTCTGTGCGACTTCTTATTCTGAATAAGACAGACTATACAATAATACAATAGCAATAAAAACAAAGACACTTATTTTGTGAGTATCACACATGTTCAAGTGTGATTTTTTTGGATAAGTTTCATTGTATTTGAAACAGGATGTGACGTAATGGCGACCACCAGTTCCCATGGCAACCGCTCCGACCATGCGATTTGTGTTTAAAGAAAAAAAAGTTAAGTGTATAATCGAACATTTGTTTGTAATTGGTGCGGGTAGAGCAAAGCGTAGTAAACAAAAACCTAAGTCAGGAGGAAGTGTGTCTCTAAACACTCACTAGCAGTATATTCTAAAGACGTATTGTGTCTTAATAGTTTTTAACTCTTTCAATTAGGAATTGAAAATATTCGTGTAGAATAATAACAGTGTAGAATAATTTATATTGTGATCATTCACTGCCCTCTGGTGGTCACATTTAGGAACTGCAACACCAAACGAAATCCCCAATGTCAGAGAATCTCAAAATTAGCACGATTCTACATCTCGGTGGTTGCTGTATTCTTACAAAGTTGTGCTGATAAGGAGTTTATTGAGACTTTGCAGCAAGATAAGTTTCCTCTATGTTAATTTGAGGGGGTTATACTGTGCGTCATGGTGGCAGTGGGGAGCATCGGTCTGCTGCAGGATGCTTCTGCTGCAGGATGCGTCTGCACCAACGCACTCTGCAGATGTTTTGAAATCAAATGATTTTTTTTTTTTTTGGAGCGACGGGACATCTGAAATGAAAGCGTGAGGAAGCTGTGTCTTGTATTTTTGTGGGACTGACTCGAGGCGTTGCCGTAGTTTCTCCGTTAGGATGTCATCTGAAAATGCTGCGTCACTGGAAGGTCAGTTTAAGGTATCATAGGGTATATTTATAAAATAATACAATTATTAATTAAATTAAATTAAAAAATGCTGCTAGGATAAAAATAAAATAGAATATTGTTAATGTGCGTGCAGAGATTTTTTTCTAATAAAAGTTCAAATAAAAACCAAGATGTTTCACACACAAGAATTGTTTTAGTCTGTCCTGTAGCAAGAAGGTCAAATCATTTTAAAGGTGATAATATAATTTTTTTTTTTTTGCAGCTGATGAAGGACCACCGGCTCCGTCAGAGCCTGAGCCCCTGAGGATTGTGTTGCTGGGCCGGACCGGGACAGGCAGAAGCTCCTCAGGCAACACCATCTTGGGCCGCTCCGCCTTCTGCGTCGACGCGTCCCCCTGTTCCGTAACCACAAAGTGCAAGAAACAGACCGGGACAGCAGGAGGGAGAAGCATCTCTGTGGTGGACACTCCAGGCTTCTTCCATACTCACCTGTCCCCCCAGGAGGTCCTGGCAGAGGTTGGGGAATGCGTCGGTCTGTCGTCTCCGGGCCCCCATGTCTTCTTGGTGACTCTGCAGCCTGGTCGGTTCACCCAGGAGGAGAAGGAGGCCTTGGAGTGGGTCAAGATGAGGTTTGGGGCCGGAGTGGTGAAGTTTACAACGGTGCTGTTCACCCAGGGAGACCGGCTGCGGGGGAAGCGAGCTGAGGACTTCCTGGTGGAGAGTCGCGAGCTGTCGGAGTTCGTCAGCAGCTGCCGTGGGCGGTACCACGTCTTTGAAAACAGCCGCCAGGGCGAGGACGGCTCAGAGCAAGTCACGCAACTCCTGAGGAAGATAGACGAGGTCGTGGCGGCCAATGGAGGCGGTTGCTACAGCAGCGAAATGCTCAAGGAGGCAGAGAGCGTCATCGTGGAGGCCCAAGAGAGAATAATGGGAGGACACAAGGTGGAGTCTCTTCAGATGGAGACCGAAGAGAAAGTGGTGGTGGATTTGGAGAAGCTGAGGAGGGAGGAGGAAGAGGAGAGGAAGAGGGCAGAGAAGCTGTTCTGGTGCGAGCTGTTGACCGCTGTGGGGAAAGGAGCCGCAGAGGGGGTTGGGATCCTGGGGAAGGACAAAGGGAAAGGGAAAGCGGTGAAGAAGGTGAAGGTGGTGGAGAAGGCGGCAGCGTTGGCAGCGTCGCCGCTCTCCATCACTTCGGCGGCGAAGGCGATGGGGGGAGCGGTGAGGGAAGGAAGTAAGGTGTTGTACAAACACAGAAAAACCTTCCTGCACTGAGGGTGTTGTCAGGACGTTATTCAGCCTGGACCGTCTTTATTACACATGATAGGTGAAAGAACATTTGCTTTTCATCGTGTGTCGGATATGAGATTCTATAAAGCATCTGCAAGAGGACCTTTAAAGTACACTGTGTGATTAGTGTGTGCAGGAACAGAAGGGTAAACATCCTCCTTCAGTCCACGCAACTCGAAAACAAAGCAAACAGCCACACCTTTGAGTTTACACTGACTAATGGAGACTACACCTGCACGCAATTCAGCCGACTGTGACGAACACACTTGCATCTTCCCATTTATATGTTTGGCTAAGGTGTGACAATGAAATCGTTTAAGTTAACCACTGTTCTGTCTTTGGCTTAATAAACCGTGACGAGATAATTTTACTCCTATGAAAACTGAAATACAAAACAAGAAAAAACAAAAGTAACATACTTGGCAAATAGGAAACAAACACACAAGTCACTAAGCGGTTCAGGGACACGTAACGGACAACAGAGAATACAAACACCGCAATATTTGTCTTTATCAAACGTGGCGGCGTAACACAGGAAACAGTAAATCATGCTGCGTGGAAATAAGTTTCTGCATAAATACGACCTGAAACATCATTCCATTCAAGATAAAGACGCTTAAAACAGACAAAATATGATATTGGTCATTTATTTACTGACGCAGGTGACCCTTTATTACATATCTGTAGTTGCAAAAGTATGCATGTATACATTAAAAGTAATGATTTGTGGCTGAAATGAAAAGTTATATTTGAACAAAGTAAACGCGTCAAGAACATTTGTGAAGCATGGTGGTAGCAGCATCATGCTAATGCTGCCTCTGAGCCTGGATTAGTGGTGCTATGATTTGTTTTTAATAATACCATCAAATTCTACAGAAAAACACAGAGAAATGACCAAAGAGAGGTTAGAGAAGCATAAACTAACCTTAACCCAACAGAAATGTTTCAGACCTGATGAGGTGGAGAATGGGCGGAGAAAGTTCTCGGATCTCTTATACTCACAGATTTGCAATATTTAATCATCTTCGTCAGAAAAAAGAAACGTAAATGTTTGTCTTGCAGTTTTAGGACTCAAGAACTATTTTGGTCGTATTTATGCAGATCACATATTCCCAAACTTTACAGTCTACCTGTGGGAAAAAAAAAAAACTTGGGTACAGTTTTGTGGGTGAAAAAACACCAGCTACAATAAACTTTCCCGTTTCCATGGAGTTACAATCTTAATCTCCTCGTGCACGACGGGGGTGAAACATTTCCAGCATCTCACAGACGAACAACTCACACTCGCAAAACATTAAAAAGTCAACACTCAAAAGTACAAATCGGATAGAAAATAATTCCGGTCTACAGAGTGACGTCAGACCGTTAGTCCCATCGCTAAAGTAAGGCTGAAAGGTTGAGGTCTGTGCTCAGACCCTGAAACCGTCGCAGGCACAGATGGCTGAATGTACGACGCGGACGTCCGCTTCACACGGGCATCGGCAAGGACATCTTTCCTCTTCCCCGGAGCACTGCACACGACAAAGAGTTAAAAAAAAAAAAAGAGTGAGAACAAAGTAATACCTAGAAGACACCTAGGTACTAAGGGGAGTCACCAGACCAGATTCCTCTTTGTTGTAGTTGCCATATCCTCAACAGGACGAGCAGGATTAAAAAACCTGTACCTTTGCAGAGAACAAGTCCCTTTTAGTCACAACACAAAGCTTAGATTTAATTGCAAAGAAATTGTCTAGGTCACTTATCGAGGCAAAAACATACTAATGTAATCTAACCCTTTTTAGACACGTTTAATTAAGTATATATGGTAGAATTACCTTATTTTAAGGAAGGTAGAAATCCTTCTTTTAAATACAAAAATGATCATTTCACGATTCGTTCCAGCCAAATAGCTGAATTGTAGCTAAATGTTAAACATTTCCAGTGACTTAGACAATTTGTTTTACGGAATTAAATGTTCGAATTTAATTTTAAAGGTAATATTTTTTTTTTACTGCAAGAGGTGCTGCACTGATTCAACACTAGGTGGCGACAAACTGCAGCCGATACAAATGAATTGTCCGTCTATCTATAAAGAGAAACATTTGCATTTACTTCATTTTGCAATCTGTCTACTGCTTTATCAGTAAAAAAAAAAAAAACTGTAGTGTGGGTAGGACTGGCTATGACGAAATAGCGAAGGAGGACGCAATAAAAGTTCAAGCAACAGCTGTTGAGTGCAGCTCTATAAATCAGGCTTTGGAACTTTTTTTCCCCCCCTCACCTTTTGTGACGTAAAGGTAGAAGAAGTCACAGTAGAAGATGGTCTGCACCACGCCGGACACCACGGCGATCTGGTCGAAGAAGCCCTCCGTGTGGTAGCGCCACACCCAGTTGGCTATGTAGAGGGCGCGGTAGAGGCCGAGGAAGAACAGGTAGTGGGTGGTGATGGACTCGGCCTCGCCGGTCTTAGTGATCATGAAGAGCTGCGGCATGATGGACACCGCCTCCAGGAAAATGGAGAAGGTCCACAGGATCTGGGTGGGAGGCGTTAAAGGGAGAAAGTGAAAAATCTTCACGAGACTAAAAGTAATTAGCTTGAATAGCTTGAAGCTAGCTGCGAGGGTCTGGATATGGATCTGAGTTCACTTATTTGTGAAATACTCTGGAGAGTGAATGGAGAAACAGATCAATTCAGTGGTTAAGTCCATTTTCCCCCAGCTGCTTTTTTTATCTTTTATAGATTTTGAAAGTCGTCCACACTTTTTTTTTCTCATTCTGTCTTGGTTACTGTAACGCTTCCTTCTTAAAACTTATATTTATACTATCTGTTATTATCAATCCAGTAATTTAGCTTTTTCTTCCACCTCTTCCTCTTTATTTTTGTGTACAGTGTGTGTGTATATTCTTTTGTATGCCTTGACTTCTGTGTACATCACTGTGGTGAGTGTTTGTTCTTATAAATGTGCTTCATAAACAAACCGGCGTCTTTTGTTTCACGTCCGGTGTTAATTTGCTGTACCTCCAGTGGGGTGAAGGCGTAGTTCTCCAGGAAGGACAGGCCGACGACAGGCACCAGCAGGAACTCCACGCGGAACGTGTCGTTCTCCGAGTCGTATGTGTTTCTGAAGCGCATGTAGATCAGGTAGCAGGTGGCGTAGGACATCGCCAGAAACACAACCTTGAGGGCAGAGACGGACACGTTTTTACACAATTAACCACGTGAACTTGGGTTGATTCTTGTGTTGGGGATTGCAAACCAAAGCAAGATCGACACACGGTCGAAACACTTCAAATCTGCCACTTAGGGCAACGTGCTTCCAGTTAAATTAGTGTGTGTGATGTGCAGACTCACCTTCATGACCGTGTTGTACAGTGAAATGAAGGCCGTGAACAGGTCGAGGTACCTGGTGGTGAAGACGAGTGCAAACAGCACCTGAGACTTCCCAGAGATGCCTGCAAGGAAAGCAAGGAAAGCAACAACTTAGATTATGTGCAATAAAGGAATAAAAACAGGACAGGAGGAGAAACCCTGCTGCTTTTAAAGACTGTTGGATGGGTGCAGCAGCTTTCACGTTGCCACGTAGCGTCCACTCCTGCAGAAGTATCCACCGGAATTACCTCCATTTAACTGGGTGCTGATTGTGCATTTGTGAACCCTGACTTGTTGCTGCTGCTGCTGCGTCCATACTGTACAGCACAGACAATTCCTGCAGCGATAACAAACAATGCGTGAGATGCGTTTAAGTGCTGCCTACCAGCGCAGGATCTGGACCTCCAGATCTTCAGCAGCAGGATGATGATAGCCACCAAATGTGACACGTCGCCGGCCAGACGAAAGACATTCATGGTGATAAAGCTCCTGCTTCAAAGTGGGGAGAAAAAAAATCAAAAAAACTTGAAGCAACTCCTCACAGGCCTTTTACAGGGTGGACAACCCAGGGATGTTTTCGCTGCAAAATGCACCTTAACCAGCTCGGAGATTTAGAATGAGAAGCTAACAGCTAAACAGTTAGCGTAAAACTCCCCCTCCTAAAAGCTCCTTAAATAAAAGAAGGCGTAAGTGAAGCTAAAGTGATGAATTTAAAGTCCGGGAGTCTGGATAAGTCCGAGAGGAGAGTTGTTTGAGAGGAGGTGACGTGGCTGACGGCTCCGTGAAGCTAACACGGATCACGCAACGCATCCTCTTCCGGTTGTCCCGGCGGTTCCGTCAAGTTAACAAGGATCACACAGAATTTCCGGTTTGTCAAAGCAAAACTCACATACGCCAACACGCACACTTCTGTTGCAAATTTATCTCACAGTAAACAGGTTAACAAACGCGTGCACGGCTAGTTTCAGGATACATTCGATAAACACCTATTTTACAGGATGCGTCATTTGAAGGAGACGTTGGGATCTTATTTTGAAGGTAGACATCTTTAGTCGAGTTTCCGGTGTCATTCTACGGATATAAAAAGTGATAATTCACGATTTTTAGCCGAATAGTTAAATTTTAGCTAATAAAAACAAAAACTACTTAATTTTGGAAGATAGAGTTTTTGTATTGGTTAAAAACTCGGTGACGACAGGTTGCAGCCAGTATCTATCTATCTATCTATCTATCTATCTATCTATCTATCTATCTATCTATCTATCTATCTATCTATCTATCTATCTATCTATCTAAGTTTTCTTTTTAAATTTACAAACAATGAATTGCATTTAAAAGGCTATAATTCAAACTTATGTTTACTCAATTTAAACTCAGGCCTCTGAAAGTAAAATCATTACAAGTGTTATGCTGTAGGGGAGTGTTGAGCAGCAAATGCACGGCAGAGGACATCCCCCAGACAGAGCTGTCCCATAACAAAGACTGCTATAATAAGTGTGTGCTGAACAAAAGGTTATGGGAACTAATCTGACACCCAGGGCTGATTAGAGGCTATTTATACGTACACACAGCCCGGTCTGCCCCGGTGAGTCTGTCTGCTTGGTCATCCCACATCCTGAATGACGGCTCATCTCGTCTGCAGCCCTCGACCTCCTCCTTTTCTCCCTCCATACACGAATCCTTATTACTTTAACCACGCTCATGCACAGGTTTTTAGGGTCTGAGCTATGGATGCATCATTGGGGGCAGTCGTGCCTAGTTCAATTCAAAGTTTGTGCATGTTTACAATAAGGACTATGTGAGTAGTATCACTGAAAAACCTCATTTAGTTCAAAGTTACACATATGATGTTGTTTTTGGTCATTTTCTTTTTAACATTTCTTGAATTTTTGAAGGTGGAAGTTGCCTGCTCTCACTGAAAATGAGAGGATAAGAATGCAGAAGTGTTTAAGATGAAAAGGAGAAAAACAAATAAGGTCAAAATGTCAATATGTCTCCCCTAAACTTCTTTATCAACATTATTTATGACTCATGCTTAGACTTTCTTTGGTAATCTTATGTGATGCATGGTAACAATCACTCTTGATTGAGAATAAAAACCATGACACTATTTTCTTTCCAAACTCATATGTCCTACCTGGTTAACTCATCTCACGTCCTCTAATTTTTCTTTTTAACTTGCTTGCGTTACTTCCTCCTCTTTGTTCCTCTTCTATGAATTGAATTGTCGTGTTGGCAAAAGTGACGCCCCCACCCCCATTCAGAGGAGGGCACTTCGAATACGCTGTAATTTAGATGGAAGACAAAGAGAGCAGGCGGTAAAGAGGTCTATGTTTCCATAGAAATTATTTTATGTGGATTCTGGATGGAGGAAGCTACACAAGGCAGAAGTGTCTGGATCGTTTTTGCTGAGCTAAATGATGTCATAATTCTAAATGTATTTGAATATTGTACTAGAATTTTTGATGTTTTTATTTCTTCATCTGGTCACGTTGGGTGTTAAGGTTTTCATTTGTTGATACATTGATGCTGATCTGTATTTCACATGCTGACGTGTTGAATGTGAAACACTTTGGTGTAAATGCTTTCTCCTTTTAAGGTGCTGTATAAATGAAATAAACTTAAAACTCAAAAAATTTGAAAAATTTTCTCATTTCAATTGAAGGTTTCAGGTCAATTGTTTACATGTACCGCTACTTTTACAGACGTGTGACATGCGCAGATCGATGAAAACATCACGTGACTAACCAACGATGACGGTCTCTCGTCTAATTAGGTTTTCCAGCGGTTCAGGATAGAGGACGTTTCCATGGTTACGGCCACTGAGTGACAAAAAGTGACAGTTGAACATGGAGGTAAAATTATTGTTATATTTTTTATTTTTTTTAAAAAGGGGACGAGCTGTTTTGCGATTGAATGTATCAACAAATTTGAAAAAAGCAATCAGAGATATATTTTTACAGATATCTCCAAAAGCCAAATTAAAGAGACGTAAATGGATCGCTGCATTGCGAAGAAAGAACTGGGATAATAAAACAATGAACGGAATATGTGTGATCACTCCTCGTCATCCTTATAAGGCTACAGTATTGCATGGCTAACGTTACTTCTCAGTAATGCTCTTAGCGTTAGCATCTTTTATTTAGCTACATTTATCATAACTGAAATGACCTAAAACTAACTGAAACTGAGGCTAATCCACTTTTCTAAATTCATACTAGCTCGTATGGATCATTGTCGAGTGCAATTGTCTTTAATTTGATCTGATAATCCACATTTTCCCTGGTCTCTCTGTATTTACTGCTACATTTCACCATGTTTTTGCCACTCAGGGGGCGTGGCCTCGGGCGGCAGTGACGTCAATGCATACCCTGTATTTGTTCCACGCTTCCATGTATCCTGATTTCAATGAATTTTTGATGGACCTTTTTTAAAACTGTTATATATTTCCATTTTTTTTGTTGTCTAAGCGTGCGATAATGTCTAGTTCTTTCAGAGTTGTTATTAAAAACAAGACAGAGCATGCGCAGACAGAACGGAGTCTGACTTGGCTCAGATTCGCCGTTGACGTGGCTTTCTATCGGTTTGGGGAAAGGAATATTCCTACCCCTGGAAAACCAAATGAAACTTTATTTGATTTCATCTGATTGAGGTGTTTACATGGAGCATTTCCATTCAGTTTGGGCTTCTAAACCAATTGTAATTGGTATATTTGGCTCCGTGTAAACCCAGCTTGTGTTTAAAAGTAATTTTAATTTTGTCTCCTTTTCATCTTGCAACTTTCCACCTTCAAAAATTCCAGAAAAGATTTAAAGAAATGCTCAAAACATGCATTGATTTCTCTGTTGTTGGTCCACTCACGTATGCTTAGATTTTCCTTAGTGTCATTGTCACAAAACCCTTTGTCGGTTATTTTCCATTGTTTATGCTGGAATATTAAGAGAATACTGAACAAACTTCCACTTCCTATCAACCTGTTTGCTCAATCAAATTCCCTCTTTGCACATTTGGGAAGGATTACGTGACAGGAAGTTCACTGCAACACTTCAAGTAAAGTGTACTTCGTCACAGGATGCTGCCGCTAACTGACTGATTTACAGTTTACAGCAACAACTCTGATTTCTGTTGTTTCCTCGAGGATATTTATCATGACTCAAACAGGTTCCTGCTCTCTCACATGGGCAGATCAGGCATTATTCAACACCTCCACACATTTAGAGTGAACAAAGTAGCAGCCCACTGTTAAGTCTCCTCTCCATCTCCTCCCTCCCACCCTCCCTGCATCCCTTCATCCTGAACCAATGCAGTACAGAGGGAAGATTGACACAGCACTTTCAGGCCGAGGTGCGTGAGTACGCACACAGACAGGATTATAATCAGCGAAGGACAATAAAGGATTAAAAGAGAGAAACACAACATGAACAATTGACGGAGGAGAAACTGGAGAAAAGAAACTAGGAGAGAGGAGGAATTAAAGCAGGGATCATGAACCTCTGGATGGACCTTCAGCCTTGATCAGCGAAATTTTGGAAAGTGATTTTCACACAAAGAATTCAAATTACAACCAAGTGTCAGGACCTAATCTGCAGGGTGAGTGTGATTTCTGTTAAATTTAATGTTTTATCTTCAGTTTTTTTATTCATTGAATATGTGTATTTGTTCCCCAAACGGTAAAGATTGATGCTCTTTCTCTGAGATTATGCAAACATCATGTACATGGAAACAGTAACACAACTCCAACACACATGTAAACCACCATGAAGCCAGAGGCAAACTGGAACATGTTGAGTCAAAGCCATCCTCCTTTTTCATGTTGACTTTGTGTATGTTTTGTCCAATAAAATCTGCACCCTGTGAACACAAAAAATTATTACAATATCTAATATAAAGAGGAATATGAGATAAGAACGGCATAAATATTAGTCATCAGCTTTAAAGAGTCCTGAGATCCCCATGTGTTTGGAACAGAAACCTTTCATTTAAAGAAAATCTTCCAAATAAACTTTAATATCATTTTAGTTTGTATGTGGTTGACTTTATTTGATATGTTTTGCTTTGTCTTATCTTGTTTTTATCACTCTTTTTTTATGACTAGTCCGGAAAACATAATCAAACAGAAGAGGTAAAATATTTAACCACAAAAAAATCTGAGCAGTAGTACTTTTATAAAGCTTTGGCTACTCTGTATAGATCCAGGAAATAAGTAGGATACTGGACAACAAACTGTAGACAGTTGAGCTGATAATAATCTATAGAAAAATTCAGGTTGTCACATGGAAAGTGCATCCTAAAGGAGCGTGATCACGCGCTCAGTCACCATATGAACTAGGAAACATAATATGCTTTGCAAAAATGAAAATAGGACAATATGGAAGACAAAAAAAACACAGAGGTTGTCTGGGATGTCTGGGTAAAGTGGGAATTATCCTCTGGACGGCCGAGCGCTCTGTGGGCTGGCTCATGAGGTGACTGTGTATTGATTAACTTTCACTCTAAAGGAATTCAATGATCATTCGATAATGTATCATGATTTAACTCGTCTAACTTTACTAAAAAACACAAACTAGATAAAAGTTTGGGTTTGCTTTTAATATTTTATCTTCAACAAAAAAACATGCTACATAACTGAAATGGTTCTGATACCTCCCTTAAAGCTCATTGATCAACATATGATGGAAAATGACTAAAACCACTTTGAGTAATGGCTCTTCTAGTGTCTATCTGCCATATTGTATCTGAAGATTTAATCAAAAGCTGTAGAGGAAGCGGAAACTTGTGCAACCTGATTCCTCTTCTATCACTGAGCCTGCAGGTTTCAGTATTTTTCTAAACTGGGGGACGGAAACTGCAAAACTCTAGTGTTAGGGTTACTCTTACCACAATCCTAACGCTAACCCTACTAAAAGATACAGTAACAGACCTCCACAACATCACTGTATATCGCTACATAGATGGCTAAAAGTGAGCGAGCAAAATGTCTTTATAGAGCGCTTTTCACAAGCAAAAATCACAAAGTAAAAGACTGAAATTAAAGCAATAGTCTAAAACCAACACAACAAATGTTTAATTTGTGCAAAAGGCAGCATATACAACAAGAAAAATAGGGGCCCCAGTGATTAGCCGTGTGGGACGCCACAAGACAATGAAACTACACTAAATTACTTCTTCTATTAAAAGGTTCTTCAACACTGTAAATATCATATTCCACTCCTGAAGTCCTTGTCAACTAATTTTCTTGTCACATACTCACTCGTTTTGTTCCAGTCTACCAAAGGTAGACCAAAGGACCAAAGGTCCCCAACCTCTTCACTTCACTAACAGTAAATACAGTCTTAAATAAGTCTGATTCTCTACATAAACATTACAAAAAGGAAAAAGAAAAAGCTCATTAAAATACACACACTTTAAGTGGAGTTTTATTTCGTTAGCAAAAAACAAACAAAAAAAAAGGTGCATGCTCTGTGGCCTGAGTCACAGCGGGTTGTTATCAGAATATTTTTAAACCTTTTTAAATACATTTTAAATCAAACGTAGGTGTTGTGGTGCTGGCCTTGCACCCTTTCCTCTCATCTCCCTCTTTCTATCTCTCTGTTACCTCTGTGACTCATGTTATGAGAGCACTTAATACTCTAGACCACCCCCTCTCCTCCAATACGTCTCTGGTGACTCTCTCCACTTCCCTCCGTCACCCAAATGCCACAGGAGACGTGTTGCTATGGAAACCGGCTTCAGTTAAAACCCCTAGTTTTACCTGGCGGCCGTGAACTGGTCGGTTTCATCTCCGCATCTACACTTGTGTCGGCCGCACTCTCCCGGCCTCCTGTTCATCAGAGGTTACGTAACAGATGATGCAGCTTCCTTTTATAGACACAGCTCTTTTATATTTCACAGCTGTCTGTCAACAGTCAGTGACGGCAACACAACGATAATTTCCTGAATCAAGCGTAAAGTGATTCAGGTTTGTTAGCTTGGTCCACTGCTCTTCATTGCTTTCACATATTTGGGCTATGCAGAAAGACCACCATCAACTGTGGATACATGGATCAGCCACAACATTATGACCACTGACAGGAGAAGTAAATAACTTCGACCTGGCATTCATTCATGTGGATGTTACTTGGAGATGTAGCACCCACCTAGAACAGACGAGGAACACCCAAACCCAGAGCAATGACACTCTTTGATGGCAGCAGCTACGTACTCCCAGCAGGATGCAGCCTGACACAGACACACACAAAAACACTTCAGGAACAACTCAAAACTCACTAGATCCCAAACTGATGATCCCAAAGAGCTCAAAGACCCCCTGACTAATAACACCATGTTACCAGACAACACAAGACACCCTCAGAAGACTCATGTCTATTCTCTAATGAGCCACAACTACTTTGGAGGCACAAGATAGACCTACACAATATCAGGAAGGTGGTCATAATTAATTACTTTAACCTACACTGATTATGGACCTGCCATGATAAAACGCACCCTCAAAAAAATCTGCACTATTTATTTAATCTCTTTGTGAGTAGACTGACTGGTGAACTAGTTTGCAGCATTTGGTTCATTGCTCGGTTTTGTCTATATAAACACATCAGCATGAAGATGAAGTGTCCAAAAGACAAGCTGAAATAAGGACAACGGTACTTGTAGAGTTCTCAAAGATGTTTCATCCAAGTAGCTTCTTCATTTGTAAAAGGCCGGTGGGGGGTTGGAAATTAAAAAGGAACATGTGCAGGTGTTGCCCAATGAGCAAATTTGAAAATTTAAACAGGGGAGGTGGAGCCATCAATTTACAACACAGTTTGGCCGATAATGGGTGGTTTGAGTATCATTCAGCGGGGAAAGAAAACAGGATCATAACTCTCGACTACAGGTAAGTATCTGGTCATTAACAGACTCCAGTCATGAGAGTTTGCGATGGGCAACGCCTACGTGATGTTTTAATGCTCCTATTAAAATCTAACCCCCCATTAGTCATTTAGAAATAAAGAATTGGATGAACAGTGGTAACAGGTGAACTGTGAATAAGATATTTTTCAGATTCAAAAGTCTTAACCCACATCTTTCGCTGGCTAAAACAATACATAACATTTGGTTGTGCATTTATACGACGATCAACCACGGCTCATTGATTTTGTTGCCCTTTTTGTGTGTCCTGCAGGCCTCTTCTCCATGGACTAAACCCGACCAACATCGTAAAACCTAATGTTTTGCATCAGTGCAGAGTCCATCCTCCCACCTGTGCCCTTTACCGCCGATCTTTGGTGTCATGGGAACAAGTAGATGCCACAGGTGAGGGATTTGCGGCAGCTTGTAACTCACAGCCTCACACAAACAACTCGACTCAAAATGGCCTGTGAGACTGTGAGGTTTGTTAAGTTGGCTTGGCGGGGTGAGTCAGATTCAGCTCAGGGATATTTACAGCAAGCAGATCCTTGGAAAGGCCGAGGCTAAGAGCTGCAACGGATCCCCTGCAACAAAGAAGAAGAAGGTCGTATTAGGAGGCATCAAAACATTTTCTCTGACTGTCCTACCTTTAACAGCAAAGATATTTAAATAAAAACACGGATCCATTTGCTTTTGGATTAAACCAGATCTCTGAGGAATTAGTGGGTGATGAACGATTAACATTTATTTACATGTGGCGACGTGACACATATATAATTCTGTCTGTGTCCATCTCAAAACGGGTTGTCTGAGTGACTCAAATCAAATAATCCCATAATCTGCGATGATCCTTCTCACATTGCTAAATTGAACTCACCTTCCTCGCTGGTAATAATCCCCAACGGAAAGGAGAGGTTAGTTTGATTTGTTCACACACAGGAGTTTGATCCACTTGACAAACCGAGTGTGTAACCACGAGTTAAATATGTTTTATTACTGTCACCTAATCCCTTTAAATTGTGTGGCAGCTGGTTTTCATGTTGCCTCTGTCGTGTGCGTCCTGAATGAGTCAGGTATTATCCTCTTATATCTCCATTACCGAGAAAGTGCACAGTGTCTTTGTGTCCTTCTTGTCCATACCGGCAATAACAGATATAATTCCAACTGCAATTGCAAAATGATGAGGGTAAGCCTAATCCTAACCCCAACCCAAACGGCAACCCTAACCCTAACCCTTTTTACTAAATCTTTAATTCCCGCTCTCCTCTGACAGGTACAGCATTGTGTCAGACGTTTTGCCAGAGGACGAACGCCAGAAGATCTCCAGCTTGGGACTCCACAACGGCCACAGGCAGAACTCGACCTGCGACTCAGAAGCAGAGGACAAGAGGAGGAGGAGGAGGTCCGGAGCTGGGAGGGGAGAAGGAGGGATGAACAACTACAACGGGAAGGTTCTCACAAGGGGCTCCAGCCAAATACGGAGCCGGTTTGTTAAGAAAAATGGGCAATGCAACGTGGTGTTCACCAACATGGAGGAAAGGAGCCAGCGCTACCTAGCGGATATCTTCACCACCTGCGTCGACATCCGCTGGAGATACCTGCTGCTTTTATTCTGCACCAGCTTCATGGTGTCCTGGCTGTTTTTTGGCATAATATTTTACAGTGCCTCTCTGGCGCATGGGGACTTTGAAGAGACACCGACACTGAAAGGTGACGGTCAGGCAGTTGGTGGCCTGCAAGGGATCACAACTGGACACACAGCTGGAGGGCAGGCTCAAAGGATTCCCTGCATACTTCATGTCCATGGATTCGTCGGGGCGCTCCTGTTCTCCATGGAGACCCAGACCACCATCGGTTACGGCTGGCGCTGTGTTACGGAAGAGTGTCCCGTCGCTGTATTAACTGTGGTGATTCAGTCCATCGTAGGTTGCATCATTGACTCCTTCATGATTGGCACCATCATGGCCAAGATGGCTCGGCCAAAGAAGAGGAACCAGACCCTCGTGTTCTCCAAAAACGCTGTCATTGCAATGCGCGACGGCCGGCTGTGCCTCATGTGGAGGGTGGGCAACCTGCGGAAGAGCCACATCGTGGAGGCTCATGTCCGCGCCCAGCTCATACGTTCATATGTCACCGCTGAGGGCGAGTTCCTCCCCTTGGAGCAGATGGACCTAAACGTGGGCTATGATGAGGGCACAGACCGGCTCTTCCTAGTGTCTCCTCTGGTTATAGTCCACGAGATAGATAAAGATAGCCCCTTATATACTCTAAGTCGAGCTGATCTGGAGGCAGATGACTTTGAGATCGTCGTGATCTTGGAGGGGATGGTGGAGGCGACGGCCATGACCACCCAGTTCCGTAGCTCCTACCTCGCCAGGGAGATCTTCTGGGGTCACAGGTTCGAGCCGGTGATCTACGAGGACCGAGACCGCTACAAGGTGGACTACACTCGCTTCCACAAAACCTACGAGGTGCCGTCGACGCCCCATCTCAGCGCCAAGGAGCTCGACGAGGCCGCGAGCGAGCCTTCTTCTCCCACTACTCCCGTGTCTGCGCATAGATCCACACAAGACTTGAACATCAGGTCGCTGAGCGCCTTCTGCTACGAGAACGAGGTAGCTCTGAGCTGCGGGGAGGAAGAGGACGACATGTTCGGCTCTCAGATGGTAGGGAAGGACAGGGCGGAGGAGAGGAGGACTTCACTTTCTATTGACCTACAAAATATGTTCCACGACACTGCGACCATGACCTCAGACGTCATGTGTGTTCTGGACATGGACAACAACCAGATGGAGTTTGACATTCTACAAACCGCCATTCCTCTCGACCCAGTGACCTATAAGAGTGATCAAGAGATTTAAAGTGTCCAGGATGAGGATACATTCACCCCTAGAGCTGGACCTGAAGACGGTGATTTTCTATTGCTGGTATTGATGGTTCGGCTTTGATACAGAACAGAAACTCAAATCCCCTTTTTTGCCTTTTCAGTCTTATTTTCATGGAGACGGAAAAAAGTAATTGAAGACATTTCTTTGTGGTGCACAACATAAATAGTCACTAACAAAGTGTTGTCTTGCATAATAGATTGAGTTTTGACAGTAGGAACTTTCTGCAGGGACCAGGAACCTTTGGGGATTTTGTTTCCACTGCAGGGACTGTGGTCTAAATAAGATACTGGGGAAATTATTTTACCCCTGGCAACCTTGACCATTTTCTGATTGGTCAAGTCAGCGTCTGCAATAGCTGGTAAAGTCTTTCTTTTTACTTGAAGCTATCGGCTCGGAGGCGATTCAAGCCATGCTTCTGAGCTACTACTTGGCAAATAGGGTCTGTGGGTGAAAACTGGACTAGAGAGTTGTAGAGTCTGGTCATGAAGCAAAATCCTGCAGGTAATAGATATTCCTATCTTTTGGGAAAGTTCTTGTAGATGAAAGGTGAAAGTTCAAGGGACCAAACGTTCTAGGAACCTAGTTTAGAAATGCAGCCGATAGTTTGCAGGATTAAAAATTTACTTGATTTAAATAAAAGTTAAAATTTCTCTTGATGTAATCAAGATATGTGAAAGAAATATAAATTATCATGTAATCATTTTTTTTTCTTATTTTTAGGAAGATTGAGCACACGCACAAAGTCTGCTTCCCCCCAAAACTCAAACACCTCAGATTATAAAGGTATAATACTGTTTAATGTGTAGTTTCAATAATTCATTCCAAGTGCAATCGAAAGGTTTAATTGAGAGATTTTCTGTCTTGATTTAATGTAGAGGAAACACCACTGCGTTTTAAATTGTATGTCAATAGTATTTTGAGTTGTAACTGAGACATTTGTTATAGTTACTGCTATAGATCCTAAAAAATAAAAGTATTTAGTGACATTATCTCAAAACTTTAAATTAGTTTTTCTCTCTTTCTTTCTTTGTGTTTTTTAATTTCTTGGTTTGTTTCTTGTGGAGGTCTCAGCCCGTGATAACAGAAACAAAACTAAGAGATGGCTTCAATTTACTGATTTTACTGAATTTACTGATTTATTCATTGGAGTCTGCAGCTAGATTGTTGATGATACGATGTGAGGTGATGTGAAGCTCTGCTGGAAACAAAGGGATGAAGGTGAAGTCTCTGTGAATGTGCGATAAGTCAGGGATGAATTTGAGTGTAAAAGTTTGTGCACGTGCACTGACATTTTCATCATGATGCAGGAAGACGTAAAGCAACAGTGAACCTCTGCTGTGTTAAATGATTTCTCCCTGTTACTTTTGAATAGGACCACCTAATATTATTCTTTAAAGATTTATTTTTCTAACTTTGTCCCGTATTTTGTGTGTTTGATTTTGTATTTATGTGAATGTGTGGGAGGCAGACATTCAATGGTATTAGATGCAACAATACTTTGTCTAAGTGTCAGGGAAGACGCAGAAACAGAAACATACACTATCAGCCAAGATGAAAGTTATATATAAAGGTAAATACTCTTATTGACTCTTATTGGACTTTGAATTTTACTGCATATCAGTTTCACATTTAAAGTCATATACTATACGTGATATAAACATATACCTTCACATACGTACAGTACGTACACATACAAAAAACAAGACAAAGAGGAAGAGTTATTGTAAATAAAAATAAATACAATATCCTCATAACACTTAGTGCTACTCAACACCTCCCTCATCCCTGTACTTCTTGAAAATTATGTTTTTGTACCTCATTTTAAACTGTTTCAGGTTTGGACGTTGCTTTAACTCCGTGATGAACCTGTTCCATAATCTCACACCACTGACTGAAACACTTTTCATGGTCGTACGAATAAACTGAATTGAATATTAAAGTTAATTTTTCCTTAAATTATAACTCCCCTTATGAATACCGAATAATGTCTGTATTCTGTATATCAGTCTGATCGAACTAAGCAGTGAGAAAATAGATTTCAGGGCCTTTAAAGATAAAATCATTCTTTAAAATAATTAGTTTCTGTGTTTTTCCTGCTTGAAGATCTGAATCAGTGCTTTTAGTGCCTGAAACAATTAAGGAAATGTGTGCATCTGCTCTGATTTTATTAAATTTTATTAATGTTAATCCAGACTCTGAAACACAACGCTGAGTGGCCGTCCATTTAAAAGTCTGTACTGTTAGACTGTGTGACACTTGAACTTATAATAACAGCTAAAACACTAAATCTTGGAGAGAAAAAAATGAATCTGAAGCACTTTATTCTTCCTTGTACATCTTTCATGTTTCAAATAAACATTTATATCGTTTGGACTGTGTCAGAAATTTGTGCTGGAAACACATGAGTCTAATGAGACATAAACAGACTCCTCTGCTCAGTCTGTTATCACCCTCTTTAACCACTAGATGCCTCTAAAGCTGTTTCTATCAGAAAGTTCTGAGCGGAGCAGAGATCTGATCAGACGCAGCCTCAAAACAGGTGGTTATTGTGTTTCAGTTGCACCTGTCAAGTGGTTGTTTGTGTTCTACTGGAAGTTGATGAATTTGTAAGACAGAAAAATTACTTATTACACAAGTGATCTTCTATACCACTGCTTTCCTTTACAATACTGAGTAAAATTCAGGCTGGTATCCGCGATACCGATCTGATACAGATACTGTGTGTAAATCTTAAAATCATAGCTTCATAAATAATACAAGACATTAGTTACTGTCCACCGTGTTCCTACATTACCTCGAATGAATAAAGTATCGAAAGTATCGACACTTTGATTTGAGAATCGATTTTAAAGCATACGATGTGGTATCGGAAGTATCGATATTTCAGTATCGACACGCACATCACTATTAAAGAGCCCCATAAACCTCCGTGTTAAACTTTACAGTACAAATAAACATGTTTATGACTGATATTAAAAATAAATAAATAAAATGTTTTGGTCTCTATAGCAAATTTCTCTTCTCCACTTGATGATCAAGGCTGAAAGTAATGCATAATGTGGCTAACAGTGAGAAGTGAAAATTACAAAGAACTCTGCACTAAGCTACAATGCATTAACGTACCGTTCACCTCCACCATTTCTAAAAAACAAACCAAAAACAAAACAAAATCAGCAAATACGTCTTAATTACAGTGACCTCATTGTGCAAGAAGGATTTGTTTTGACCTGGCCTCCAAATTTCCCGATATCAATCATCCAGACCAGCTCCTTTGGGATGTGCTGCAAAATAAGTGTCCCAAAACTTTGTTACTTTTGGACATTGGGGGACATTGCAATTGACGCAGCATCTCACAAGAGGCACCGCATTGACGCCAAGGGGCTCTAGGCGTCATCACATGACACTACACTTCACCACCAGTATAAATAAGTGGCTCACATTTGGACATTTTCAGTCTATTTGTAAACTTAAACCTAAAATCATTCTGAGTTTGTTTCCACAGCATTAGAAGTTACTCTACATTTCAAATGATGACATATTATAAGCATTCAGGAAGGTTTTAAGCTTAAATCCAGCGACTGATGAGTGTTCAAAGAGAGCGAATGATCCTCAAAACACTCACATTTTAGATTTGGACACCAAGATCTACAAGACTGAAGGATGAAGACGGGCCGAGCTGCTGCTGATGAGGTGGAGGCCGGTGCCCTCTGCTGGCCGAGCTCCAGTCATCACCGGTTCTTGAATGGAGGGAACCGGTGGTGGGTGCATTCACGGCGTGGCTTTTGTGCAGCCCGGTTCACTGATAGGGTCTGTTGGGACGCTTAATGGGCCTGAGGCATTGTTAATTCCACCTGTGCATTACATTACCCAGTTAAAATGTCTTCTGGGGAGAGTATCTATAGCTGTAATAGCAGGTGTTCAGGTCTGAGTTATGAGTGTGGGAGTCTGTGTGCGGTGGAGCAGCATGAATTAAAACGGCAGAAAGTCCAGTATTAAGCAAACGTATCCACAGTGAGTGTAAATTACTATATTTACAGTATTATTGTGGCTTTCCTTTGCTCTCAGGCTGCATTCTCAGACGAAGCTGTTTTTGTTCTATCTCCTAAAAGCCACCAGACTCCATTGACAAAAACAATCATTTAATCTCAGGGAACGCAGGAGCAGCAGGTCGACCAGGATGTTGTTGGTGTGGGGCCTTCGGCTCCTATGGCTTGAGGGGAGGGGGCCTCTGTGGATGGAAACATGGAAACATGATCAGTTTGGGATCTACCAAATTAGGAGAATTTGATTTATTTTCATGTTTTTTGAGTTGTTCCTAAAGCGTTTTTGTGGTTGCATCCTGCTGAGGGTGGCTGCTGCCGTCAAGGAGTGACTATTGCTATGGGGTGGGGGAGGGTCGGGGGGGCACTAGTCTGGTCTAGGTGGGTCCTACTTGGCTAAGAAACATCCACATGAATGAATTCCATGTTTTCCAAGAGAATATGTCACAAGATGGTTTAAATGTTATTCACATCTCCTGTTGGTGGTTTTAATGTTATGGCTGATCTATACAGGGCTGCAGTAGATACAGTAGAGGGGTCAGTTTGCATTTAAAGTTTGGAGAATAAGGTAAATATTAGCGAGCGATTAAGAGCTGTGGACCAGGGTAAGCCACCTAAATCTGCTTCACTTCACGCTTTATTCAGAAAATGATTCACTAGTGGGCAGTGGTCATAATGTTTTGCCTGATCGATCAATAATTCTTCAATATTTCTCAAATGTGTGGTTTTATTCACAAACTGTGTTGGAGTAAATAGAACGATATTTCAGAATGTACTTTTTTAGCTCAACATCCTCAAAAAGTTTAAGAAATAGAGAAACAAATTAAGAAATTATTCTCTCATATAGGATTGATATATAAGATTGATAAGATGTGCATTTAATTATGTGCCATGAAGTCAGTTTTATGCATTTACAATTGTTGTTGACATCACTTTTGTGTTCTCTATATTGTAAAAGGTTATTACGTCAAAGTGGAGGCTTCTCATCTGTCTCTCATAAATTATCATAAACATTTCTTACTTTTAAATCATGCAAAAAAGAAAAAAAGCGTTAAATAACAGAAACTGGACAGGTGTATAAGAAGTAATTGGGCCACTTTGAGCTCTCGACACTAATCAACATCTAGAGTGCTCATTGTTTCCTTCGGTTTCAGGAAGGCTAAAGTGCAGAGAGGTGCAGGCTCGTTGCATTCATCTGAAAATCCACTTTTCTGACCTAATCTTCCTTTAATTATACCTCCCCCGTCTCTGTCTGTCAGTCCGAGGCCTTTCCCACACGACGAGCCTCCGGAGAAGCATTTCAGTGGCCAAAAGATGAAAAGTGGGAAACGAGGATGTGGGGCCAAGCTGCTCGGTAACCTTAGGCCCCCGAGGCTATCGGCTTTTCATTAGCGAGTCAGTGAGTGAGTGAATGAGTGCGATCGGTGGGATGGTAAAAGAGGAGAAGCCGTGCTGGGCCATGTCGGCTATTAGGGTGATTTCGGGGGCTCCCACTGACTTCTATTGTGCATTGTCTCCAAAGTGAGCAGCGGAGGCTCAACAGTGGGTCTTTGTGTGGGACATTTAACTGCCTGTTAGCGTGCTAATTATGGGATGTGTGTTTCTGTGTGTGCCAGAGAGTATCCATCATGTTCTGGACTTTTCTGACTCTCATCCAGTTCTTTTTTCCATCCTCCCCTCAGGCACTAATGCCCCACTGATCTCTGTCTTACTGTCTGACCTTCCCCTTTTTTTTATCTGTCTACTTCCTGTTGTCACAATTTTTGCCCCTCCTGTTTTTAGTCCCAAACATCTGTGCGCGTCCACTGTTTTTTAATTTGCCAGCTGTTTCTGATTGAGCCACATTTGGATTATATATTAGATCATATTTAGATCCTTCTCCAAGCTGTAGCTTATTTTTCATTTGCATCTCTACTGCAGGATTCACAAAACATATTTGGCCAAAGAGGGCCATCCTATATGTGGTTTAAGCTTCTGCATCAAATTTGCCGCTGTAGCTACGGCAACAGTGCAGAGCATACCCAGACTCGGCACTACGGTGGCCCTGACGGTCAAAACACAACGACATTTCAGAAAACACAACAACATTTCAGAAAATATGACGACATTTCAGAAAACACAACGTCATTTCAGAAAACACAACAACGTTTGACAAAACATGACATTTCAGGAAACACAATGACCTCACAGTAAAACGGCATTTGACAAAACACAACAGCATTACAGAAAACACAACAACATTTCACAAAACACAACCACATTTGAGGGTAGGGACAACACTTTTTGTTTCTGATTGGACAGAACTGTCATTGTGTTTTCTGAAATGTCATTGTGTTTTCTGAAATGCCCAATTCCCAGATTCAAATCTGGTCACCCTACACAAAAGTCTAAACTGCGTATGATGCCGTAGCCTGATATGCACCCCCCCCCATCTCTGTTTGATACCACTGATTCCCTTTTGACGATACCGATCCGATACTTTGTGTAAATACACCCTAATGCGTCTGGTAAACGTTTACTTACTTTCCACTTTGTTCCTACATTACCTTGAATGACTCAAGTATCGAAAGTATCGATATTCTGATTTGAGAATCGATCTTAGAGCATAAAGACCTGGTATCGAAAGTATCGACATTTCAGTATCAATCTGCACATCCCTAGTTTTGGATCAGTAAAGATGAAACACATTGAGGAAACTTAATTGAGGAGATTTGATATCTTGGCTTAACTAGAGCATGTCACATTGACACATATTTATATTGCTGTATCCGCTCTATAGAAACTTTAACAGTGGTTGATCCATGTGTAAAGCATTCATTTCACTCCATATTATAAAAAAATAACTCAAATCTATTTTGGACGACCGCTCTGAGAGCTGCAGTGGATTCAAATTTAAGAGAATTTAATTTAATTACACCAATAACACACATATTTGTGTTGTGTTTGGGTATGGTATAGGTGCTAAAATCATTCAGCAATCTCAGCTCAACTAAACGCTACACATAAATTGTACTTGTGAAACAAAATGAATGGTTTCCAGTGGTGAGATCTGCTTAAAATGTTATTTGTTGAACATGAATGCATCCAAGACTGGAAAGCTCTAATGTCACCAACGCTAACAATGAGAAATGACCACGACAAGGGCGGCTTTGTTGGAGCAGTCACCTCAGTCTGGAGGCTTCATGCCGAGCGTGGGTAATGAATTTTACACAAGCTAAAAATAAAGGTCCATCACTCAAGTGAACTGACGACCTGACTGCTCTGCTGCAGACAACAACAACGTGGCGGCATCTTCTGTTCTGACTCTTTTAGTCGTAACGAAACGCTATACAAAATATTATTAGCTCCAGATGTGGAGATAACATTCAGTGTGGCGTCTGTGTGTCTTTGGATTCTCATTATATCATCATCTAAATGCAAATACCACACTTAGAAGTAACTTTATAACCTTTAATGCTTAATGAAACAGCTTTTGAGCTCATTTTCTAATCACTTTTGAGGAAACACATGGACACTGCTAAGCCCAACATCCAGAGAATGTTCTTCCCATGGCCGGATATAGAGGAAGGGTTTTCTATACATCCAATCAAAAAGTTCAGCTGCATATGAGGAATGAAAGAATTTATCACAAAAAAAAAAAACTTTTGAGTCTGGGAGAGTTATCAGTCATCCAGGTCACTTTAAAAACTAAACAAAACTAAAGAACAACTGGACTCATGAAAAGTGAAGTCATCCCTACACCTTTGCTTGTTTAAATCTTCTCTTTATCATAAACCAGGACATTGATGTGTCCACCTTCTGGAGAATGTTCCAGATGTTGTGGAAGGGTTCCATTTACATCCAGTCTTTTTATTTCTTTTATGAAAGACCTTTTAAAACTTATTTTCAACCCTTTTTTTTAATGTATTTGTAACTTATATAGTAGACATGGACATTGATTGATTGAGAATATTCCAGATTTTGTGGAAGGGTTCTTTTTTACCTTCCAGGCTTTTATTTTAACACTCAATGGGTTCTTATTTGTGAGAATTATTGGAGAAATGATGAAGGAATATCTCACACTGGATCATAAAGCAGCTGTTTAGTCTGTCTGTGAAGATCCTCAGTCATCCAGGTCACGGGATATTTAAAGTAAAGCTCGGAAAAAGGCAACTGGATGTTTTGGGGGGTTTCCTTGAAGACATAACAAGGTATAAATATTATGACCGCCACCCTAGTACTGTGTAGGTCTCCTACATCCCACTGATCAGTTTGTCAGTTTGGGATCTAGTGGATCTGGAGGCCAGGTCAACACCTCTACTGTTCTACATGTTGTTTTAGTTGTTCCTAAAGTGTTTTTGTGTGTGTTTTGTGTGTGTCATTGCTATGGGATGGTGGGGGGTCTAGTCTGGTTTAGGCGGGCGCTACCTGTCTAAGTAACATCAACACGAATGAGTTCCCAGCAGAACACTGAATCGTCACAAGATGGTTTTAAATGTTATTTACTACACCTGTCGGTGGTCATAATGTTGTGGCTGATCGGTGACAGCCCCACACCCTTCTACTGCTGAGATACTGCAGAAGCCGCTTGCTCCACGAAGCCCCCGTTTGATCAGCTAAAAATACACCGTCCATGAAATGCTTGTAATTCCTACACTTTCACTCCAATTTGGACGTAGAGACTTTCAAATTAAATTAAAGCCGAGAATCTGCACTTTACCCCCGTGTAACAAGCAGATAATACGACAAATAATTAGCCAAATAATCGACTTAATGTCTAGTTTTTGCCTTTTGATTGGTTGTATATATAGACTTTTTGTGTGCGTACTTTCCTTCATGAATAAATTCCGACTTTGACGCCCATAAACGTATTAATGACAGTTTTTATGGGTGATAAAAGTTTTAGTTTTTGAAGCTTGTTTGTTTTCAGCAGAACTTCAGAGCTTCTACCGGTGGATGCACATCTGACTTGTTGTGTGTTATTGCTTGTAAACAGTATGTAGCACGCATATCTCATCTAGCTGTGTGCACTCCGAGTGTGTGGTGTGTTTATATGTGTGTGTGTGTGTGTGGATGCGAGCAGCTGTAGGCCCTGCGTTTGAACTCGAGCTCACATGGGCAGAGCGAGGGAGGGCCGCGGGGTGAGAAGGCGATAGGAGAGGGGACTGATGCCCGACAAACTCGCCATCTCCCTCTCCCCTTTCATCTCGCTCTCCCTGCATCAAACAACGAGCCCTTTCATTCAGGCGACTCTGCAGCCAGCCAGCCAGCCAGCCCCCAGACCCTCCAGGCCCCCCCGCCCGTTCACGCTGCTTAATTCAATGTTCCGAGAAAAACTCATGATTGGAAAATGACTTCTTCTTCTGCAGTTTTTTTTTTTTTTTTTTTAAATCTTCATTTTCCATATTTGCTCCTAAGACACATCACCACCTTCTCACGTCTTTTTTCCGCCCCGACTTTGTCCTGTAAACACGAGCGAAGCAGAACTGAGGTCGATGCAGCGTCAGAACTGGACGTCACAGCGATGGTGATGATGATGGTGGAAGGAGCTTCCAGTCAGCTGGATGCCGGGACGTCACATTATTGACTTGGAAATAGTTACAGCAGTGATTTGAATGCAAGTTCAGAGTCATGGTTACGCAAGTTCAGAAAAAAAACTAAACAAAACAGGAAATTACTAATTTTAAGTCAACGATACGGATGTAAATGACGCAAATCTAACGAAAATTCCCTGTAATGCACATGAAGTTGTATTAATTCTGAATAAAGTTTATTTTCTATGGCTATGCATTGACGTCACTTCTGCTCGAGGCCACGCCCCCTGAGTGGCAAAAACATGGTGAAATGCAGCAATAAATACAGAGAGGCCAGGAAAATGTGGATTATCAGATTAAATGAAGAACAACTGGACTCAACAATGATTCATATGAACTAGTATGAATTTGGAAAAGTGGTTTAGCCTCAGTTTCAGTTAGTTTTAGGTCATTTCAGTTATGATAAATGTAGCTGAATAGAAGATGCTAACGCTAAGAGCTTTACTGAGAAGTAATGTTAGCCAAATAATACTGTAGCGTTAAATGACGAGGAGTGATCACAAATATTCTATTTTATTGTTATTTATTGTTGGAGCTGAAATAGTTATTGTCGTACATAACAAACTTATCTGACAGCCCTCCAGAACGTAACTTAAGAAGTAACTTAAGGTTTGACTTCATCAAAAAAATACAGTATAAATTAATATTACCTGACACTAAATGTGAACCACAACACCAGGTTTCATTGTCTGGATCCAGTTGTTTCTTCTAACGCAGTGATACATTTACTTCTCTGTTCTTTGGCAGATATCTGTAAAAATATAAAATATATTTCTGACTGCTTTTGAAATCTTCAGCTCTTCGCTATTTTTTAATCACTTCTACAATTAAGACGCTATGAAAGTCAAACTAATGCTGCTAATCTCCATGTTCAACTTTCACTTTTTGCCACTCAGTGGCCGTAACCATGGAGACTTCAGCCAGCTGTGACATCACATGCATGCCCTCTATTCTATTCTATTCTATTCTATTCTATTCTATTCTATTCTATTCTATTCTATTCTACACAAGAAGTGTCTGTCTTAATGTTAAACTTGAGGGCCTTAAAAAAAGGAAATAATAGTAATGAAGCGCAGAGATGCATTAACTGTAGCGACCTCTTTATTATTCAGCGGGATCTGCAGCCAGCAGCAGGAAATTAAGCTTTACCAAACTTTGAGAAGACAGCAACAACCAGATTTAACAATTTATTTCATTTTCATTTCAGTATATCAGAAGCTAACTCACTTTTTTCTATTTTTTTTTAGGTAAACGTATCAACCAGTCGTGCAACAAAACCTCATTTAATTTAAGTTATAATGTTCAGAAGAGATTCTAATTTATCTTTATGAGGAGATATTAAATATAAATACTATAAAAAAATATTGTGTTCACTATTAAAGATTAGTTTATGATAATATTTGTATTATTGTAACTATTTTTTTTGGTGGAAAATAGTTATTGTGATCGTATATGAGGCCAAATAGTGCGTTTTTTGATTTCATTTATAATAATGCGTCATTTTTAAATTTTGTTTGTTCATGTTCTTATGTGAAAGAAGCCTTATGAGTAGCAATGTAGTGGAATAAAAAACATTATTTTCCAGTTTAGTTAATGAGAATAGAAACCCAAACTCTAAGTAAAGAGTGAAGTAACTGAGTAAATGTACTAAGTTACTTTCAAGTATTTGAAACACATGTTGTTGTGCTCATCTGCCAGGACATTTTAGTCATTTAATAAGAATTTATTTTTTTGAGTCTGATGGGAAAAACGGGAATTGAACTTTTTGTTTTGTTTTTTTGTAGAGTGGTGCATCGATGGTACGTGATGATGTTCTCTAACAGCAACCGACCAGACACGCAGCAGGAGCCTCCAGACAAAGAAAACCATTGTCGACGGTGGAATTCTTCAACATCATTTTCTACATTTTCCTGCAAATGACTCAATCTCCACATCCCTCGCCTCTCATTCCGCCCCAATTATCATTTCTCAAGCATGTTCTCTTGTTTTACAGAAATGGATCGTTTGGAAGTTCCCAAATCTTACAATGGAATCCGTTAGAAAATCATCTGTTAGGCCAATAAATGGCTAAATAAATAAACGGAGTAAACACACATATACAATCAACTGGGAAACCGATGCATGTGAAATGACACGTTGCTGCTTTCGCTCCAAGAGAAGACAGGGACAGTTGTACACGATACAAGGCACCATTGAGGTTTCCAATTCTGTTTATCCTCCCCCATTTTTCTCGCCTCTTGTTCCCGTCACAGCTGCAGCCGCCCAACTCACAGTTTTAAGGGTAACTTTATGAGTGTGAGGCTTGTCAGTGTCAGTGTTACTGGCTGCTCGCTGCATTTGTGGCGATGTTTAACGTAAACCCTGATTAAGAGTCTCAACATGTAATTTCTTTTAATAACTTGTTATACTTGAGCATTTCTTATGAACCTGTTTTAAGCACTCATGTGTCGGGACCACCTTGAACATCAGATGATTCCTTCCTACCTCTAAGACTCATTAAAATTTACGATATGTTCCAGAGCACTCATCTCCTGTGGAGTACCACAAGGCTCCATGTTAGGCCCAATCTGAAAGTAGTTTATCTATGCGTCCTCTGTTATCTGTTAGAAGATAATACTTTCTAATATTGTTCTTCGGTTGCCGACAACTATTTTCTATGAGCAAAATAAGCAAAAACATATTCATGCTCTATGGATTGAGCTAACTCTTCTCCACTTGAAAAGAAACTACCATCAATGACAACCATCTCGGGTCACCTGACGCTTCAAGCCTGCTATCAGCGTGGTGAATTTGATGATAGGAACCAAAATGGAGGATGGTGTTTCATTGTGTTAACTGTACTCTCATCTCCTGAGGAGTACCATAAGGCTCCATGTTGGGCCCAGTAGCGCATCTATGCTTCCTTTACATCTGTTAAGAAAAAGAACAACTTCCACTACTGTCTCTTTGATTCTGATGGTTGTTCTCTAGTGGGCGTTCCAGGTTCTTGTATATTTACAAGTGAAACAAGCAGAACATTAAAATATTCCTACTGTACAGACGTCACTAGCTCTTCATCTCTATTTTAAAAGAATATACCACAAATGTAGCTGCTGCTCCATCTGAGTTCACACATTGCTCCCAACCTGTTATCAGAACGGTGAATTTGATTGTTAGGAACCAAAATGAGGACGGTATTTCATTTTGATAAATCTCTGGGACTTGTGGTGCGTTACATTTCTACTCAGAAGTCAGAATGTCCTAATTACGTGTTGGAATTTCCACTACCCCCAAGTTGAGTTACCAAGATGGCCGCCCTGTGTGTAAATAGTAATTAGAAGCTCCTGTAATATTCCTTTTACCAGCTCTTTTAATTAGTTTTTGTTGCATTAAATCGGTTGTACAGACAGTATTTTTCCACATACACATGTTGAAATGCTGTTGCAGTGTAATTTAATTTTTTCACGTGTTGTATGGGAACTACAAGCCCATGTCATGCTAACAATGGCCAAAAACAATAACCTGGTAAAACCAAAACACAGTCAAACAGCGTCGTGGCAAACTGTCTAAGTTAAACATTTAAAACTTTTGAATATTTTTTTTTTATAAATTTCTGCCTCACTGTAAATAATTAAATCTCATCATTTGTTTCAAGCTATCTGTTCGATTTACAATTTACGGAACTTAAATAGCCTAAATTTAGTTTAATATTACAGCAATAATATTAGTTAATATCAAGGTTTTTGAAAACTTTAATTTCACTCTGCACTCAAATGAAAATATTGAACACATTAAGTTATATTAGGACACGGCAAGAGCTTTCTAGTTTTCTAGAGTTATCTAGTTTTCCGACTTCCGTAACTGTAACGCTGATATCTTGTGTCCACCTGTTCAGAATTACTAGTGTCTACCACTTTCATGTGGTGTACCACAAGGCTCTGTGTTTGGACCTATTTTATTTTAGGCAAACATGGATCTTTTGGTGATCTGTTCAGATATAATATCTCTTTGTGATCCAGGTAGCGTTAACTTATTATTATTATTTTTTGATTATTTTATTGAAGATGTCAAATCTTGGCTGGCTTAAAGTTTCCTTCGGCTAAACTGGATTAAAACTGAGACAAGAAGTACACCATCATCTGACAGTCACGAATCACTATCAGGAGACGGCAGTCGCCTCAAGAAATGGTGCTAAGTGTACCAGGCTAACTAAACATCACCAGGTGGAAGGTTTTAGATCATAATTTGTACCAAACAGCAGATGTTTTTTAGTGTCAAACTTGCATGAGCAAACACACATGTCTGATAAAAACCTCACAGTTTTATGAAAAATAAATTAGCATAAAAGCTAGTTAGAAAGAAAAACTAACATATCTGCGGGGCCAGCTTCACAACAACAAGTAGAGGGATGATTACAAAAAAAAAGTAGCAGAAATCAGCCTCAGGTAACTAAACTCTCCGTCTCTCACCTGGGACCCTTACCCCAGTATCAGTTCCTTTTAGATGTCCCCCCCTAACACAATTGAAGTAACTAGATTCTTTCCTTTTGCAGGCCAGTGGAGATATGAGGCAGGACACACAATGGCCTATTCATTAAGGTAGCAACACACACACACACACACACACACACACACACACACACACACAAGTTTGCAGATGCATGTAGACTTGCATCACATTTTCCAGTTTTTACACAACTTGGAGCAAAACAAGTCAAACGCACAAAAACAACAACTTTTGGCGTCTGAGCACAAACGTAAGTGTCAAAGAGGGGGATTGATTTAAATGTAACACCACTGAAGGAATTCATGAAGAAAAGTAAGAGGGTTGAACTTTTAAATGATGTGATTCAAGAGGACATTTAAAAAATTATAATAAAGATCCAACTGATATTTATTACTTGTGGATTATTGCATGTGTGAGTCCTACTGTGGCCCACTTTTAAAAACAAGGCAAAACAAAAACGTGGCTTCAGAAACTAAACCAGTTCCAGTTTTGTGATCTTGTGAGGTTGACCAATAATAAACGTAAAATATCTCATTATTATTATTATAGCCTCTGTGCCTCAAGCTCCTCAGAAAATATAAGACAGAGTTGATTAAGTTTGTAATTGAGTTAATAACGGCGAAGTTAACAGGGCACCGGATCCTTGTGCAGGGTTGACTGATCCACTTCAAGACCAGGAGGGTGGTGGTGGAGGGGACACACCTGCTTTGTCCTGCACAGGTGCACGAGGGACGAGAGTGAATGAATTAAAGTCAGATCCCAGATGAGCAGAGGGAGCTGCTCTCACACGGGACGTTGAGATGTTTCTGTGTGACGGGATTCACTGATGTAAAGGCTGTTTTAACATGTTCATCTTCAAGATTTAGTCGTGAATACTTCATGTTTTTATCTGACTAATATTCACAACTCCAGTTATTCTTTTAACCAAAGATCATTCAGTTGTTTTAGCAGAAGATAACTGGGTTGGCACAAGTTTGGATTTGAGTTTTGTAAAAAATAAAACTCCATTTTGTATCGTTATTATTACTAATAGCTTGAGTGATTTCTGAGTACATTTGCCTTGAAGATATTGTAATTTGATGCCACATAAACTTCATACAGAAATGCATAAAGGTGCATTGGAGGGATTCCAGCCCTGTGAGGACCCCACAGCCTCGTGGTCACAGGACGATTCGTGGCCTCTTTGCTGCAGTCGACCCACAGACTCGATGACCTTTAACTGTCAACCTGAGGAGCTGATTGTGTCTCCTCGTGAGGTTCACAAAGACATCGCCACTCTACCTCGTCTTCATCACATGACAAACATGCAGAGTCTGCATCGTTGTGTCAGTTTGTGCAACTAATGTCCGCCTCAGAACGTCTAGTTAAATTTGTTTAACCTGGATGACTGAGAAAATTGCCACAGACACAATGTCTGCTTTTATTTTTGAATGAAACGTCTGCACAAACAATACTAGACGCCTTAGAAATAAACATGCATTTAATTTGTCCAGGTTTTTTGCTGCATGCAGACAAAGAAAGAGTCATTATTGGACATTATAGTAATCCTAAAGTTTTTGCAGTAAGGTTTATTAAATCAAAAAATCCTAAAATTAAAACTGTTGTTAACTGTGCAGTATATTTTGACCTGATTTACAAAAAAAAAAAAAAACTGGGACAAAGACTTGTTTCGTTTAACTTTTTGAGGGTTTTACTGCAAACTGCACTGAAGTATTTTGAAACTTGCAGAAACTTTATTTGTGCTTTGTCTTTCAAAACAAAGTAGCTTTTCTTTTTTTTCTTTTTTTAAAAATTGATATTATTTAAGGACACATGAACATTTTATGATGTGAAACAATTAACAAGCTTTAAGAAAAGGCGTTTGACCTCAGAATAGATTCTTATAATAATAATAATATAGAAAAAGAGGAATATAAAGTTACTAAAACTTTAATATTGTCTCATGTCCGTTTTTCCATTTAAACACACACACACACACACACACACACACACATAAAACTCTTAAAGCTTATGTGCATTACACAATACGCGTTTTGTATTTCTAAACGCTTCATGCGTAATTTAATTTGTGGAAACTGTCAGACATCACAAAGGCAACTTTTTACAGACAAAAAGATTAAGTCCTCTTTCTCTGGAAAGAAGATTTCTCACAGATAATTCACATCAAAGACAAAACTCCCGCTGGTAAATAACTTGTCACAGCATCACAAATACATTAATTATGGCAGAAACATGTAATTCTTACAGCCCGGTTCCAGTAAACTGTGATTTTCTTTCCTCGTAATATAAAGTTTGTTTACCTCCTCCTTCACTTCATAAACACGAGCGAAAAAAAAAAAAAAAACGACACTCACGTCAAACCGAAACTGGGCCGCAAATTGTCAGCTGCACAGCGGGAAGGAAGGAAATCCCCGGAGCGGCTCCCTGGAGCTCCTCGGTTTCAGCTCCAGGAGCCGGACTGTCGCACCGCGGCTCCCCGAGATGCGCTCCCCGCGCTCCCGGAGCATTTTGCTTTATATGTCATAGTTTACAGACACGGAGCGATGCTGGAATGGAAGACACACGACTTTCCCCCCTCATTTTCCTTTTTCATACGCACACAACGGCTTTCTTTTTTCATTTAATGGGGGTTAGGGTTCGCTCGTTTTGATCACATGATTACAATTCACCTGTGATAAAAAAAAAAAAAAACAAAGGGCGCAAAGAAAGGAGGGGAAAGAAGGAAGGAAAGGAGCCAGAGCATCGGACAGAGAGATGCACTCATGGTTAGGATTCCCTTATCAGAGTCAACATTCATGGTTAATGTGGAAAAAAAGTGGTGATTTTTGGATTGGGGGGCCAGTGTGTCGCATGGCGGGGGATACAAGGGGTCATTGTTGCGAGGAACAGCGCTCGTGTTTGTATCCCCGCGGCCCGTAACGTCCTCGCTCGTCTCTCCCCTCCTGCATACCGGCACTGTTTGGATTTAAACGCGCGCTGTGTCTCAGTTAAGGCGTTGATTTAATTAGAAAACGCGCACGTGGACCCGGAGAGGCGCGATCTGACCAATTACCGGGCCCTTAATTGGTCATAGTGGGCATCTGTGGTGTGCTTCTGATTACACTGGAGGACGGACTGCAGAGGAAAACTGCACCTTTCTATGATGGAAGAATTCTACCTGTTTAAAAGTTATTATGATATAATCATGTGAGCTACAGACTGTGGTTTGCATTTTGTTTTTATATATATATTTTTGCCTTTAAAAACGTATAAATGACCGATTCTTCCGGTTCAATATTGAACTTGAATTTTCAGACAAATCAGATCTATTATTTACGTCTCGTGGTGCGTAAACGTGCGTAAAATCCCTTCACGTTTGCATGTATGTATATTTGAGACCTGATCAGAAACCTGCGGAGCGAATGTTTGCTCAAGTTTGTCGCCATTTTTTTTCCTGTTCTTTTATTTATTTATCTATTTTTTCAGAAGAAATCAGAAACAGAATCTTTCGTCTCCAAGCTCCTTCTGAAATCTGAACCCAAACGCATGATTCGTTGGATAATGTGGACGTGAACTAAACGTGCAAGAAACTTTTTGGCGAGGAAAACTTGATTTAATTCAGAATGCATCATCATTCTAGACTTTGTGCAGTTTTAATCCAAAAAACGCACGTTTTAAGTCTGCGTAAAATTACGCACTTATATGTCAAAATTAATTACACCATAGATAGATAGATAGATAGATAGATAGATAGATAGATAGATAGATAGATAGATAGATAGATAGATAGATAAAATTGGAGAGGGGAGGGGGAGAGAACTAGTAGCCAATCAGAGTTCTCGGAGTCTGCGTCCGTATATTCGCGCTGCTCCTTTAAGACCAGTCCTCTGCATCGTTTTTATTTTTTCTCTCGGCCTCATACAAGGAGCTCTTTAAGCCCTGGTACCGACACACAGAGCAGGCATTCATAGCTACTCGGGCGACGCGAGCGAGGGGGCTGGGGAGCGAGCGTCACTTTGGAAACTCGACGGATTCTCGTGCTAAACCGGCGACCTCCTTTTCTCATTACTGAAGTAAGACGCTTAGCATCTCCTTTTCCTCTCTGCTGCTGGCGGCCGCTCTGACTCTGCGATCTTTTGGTTGTTTCTTCTCGTCGAAACCTCAGAGTTAGAAATGTAATTGTGCATTTGTTGTTGTTTACTTACTGGATTCATGAGATGCTGGTTTTTGGTCTGAATTTGTTCATTCTGGAACTTTTTATTTTTTTCCTGCGTAAAACCATCTGATAATGGAGTTGTCACAAACTTTAGAACAGTTTCAATGTGATGCTTTAATAATGCATGTTTTTAGTGATATCTGATAATGTGCTGGTGCAACAACCGATCCAGTTTTAAACAGATCAGTGAGTTAATTATTGTTTATTTGCTTTTTCTCGATACAAATTTTAAAATTCAATCTTTTCCCAACTCAACTGAGTCACAAAACAGTTATTAAGGAAAGAAAATTGCGCACACTTCTTTAAAAATCGGAGTTAGAAGCTGCATGAGACTAAAAAAACAAAACAAAACAAAAAACACAAAACTACTTGTGCACTTTATCTCATTAAATCCTCCGCTTTGTCCCGTATTCGCAGTTAAACTGGAGCACTGTGGCCTGGCCGCAGCCCGAACTGAAGAAACAACAACAAAACAAAGTTTCGAACAAGCAAATTAAGGCCAACTTATTGGCAAGTGGGGCGGTGATAATGAGTTCACATGGGTGAAATTCATTAGGCCGCACAGCGCAGTAAACGCGCTCTCAAATATAAATTAATAACCCGCATTATCTAAAAAGGGTGTGTCGGAAACAATTAGGCTGCATACTATCAGACGATAAATCTGAGTTTTTCCTGTCATTTACGCGCTTTTTATTTTGTTGTTGTTGATGTGAAAAAGAGAAACCCTGATTTCTAATTAATGCGGTCATTAAATGAAACTATCCCCCACCCAGTTAAGCGGTTCTCTATCACTGCGCTTTTTTTCGTGAGGATAAAATAAGTAGAAACACAAGCAGAGCGAGCAGTAAGACATAAGTAAGTCGGTGCCAATTTACGCACGGTGTTTTACGCACCTTTTCCAGACCTGATGGCAGCCTGTGGAGCGGCCTCGCAGACCAGGTGGCAAACGGATGTCAAAAATACGCCCCAGACAGATGGCAAGGCTTCACCCCGACGTCCACTCAGATGTTAATTAAAAGCTGCTTTTTTCCCCTTTTTCTTTTTAGAAACAAATTTATTCGAGAGACACATGAGACGCAATCTGTAATTTGATCCGAGTTTGTTTTGGTTAAAAAAAAAGTGCTCAGGTTCCTAAATAATAAAGTAACAGCCCAAATCCAAACATAATAATTGGAGATTTTTCATTTTTTTTCAGAAGTTTTACTACTAAATGTATGTGAAAAGCGAAGCCTGTGAGTTGACCCGGGTGTTAAGTGGGTGTGTTCCCTCTCTTAACCCCACAGGCTGTTAAGATTTGACAGCTTTGCAGAATGTCGCCACATCCCTTAATTTCCCTGCAACGCGATCCCGGAGCAGAAAACAAGCCAGCGGGCTGTGCGTCGCTGCTTCTCAGGAAACCCGCTGATTTTTAACGCGTAAAAGTCGAAGGCAGGGTGTTGATTTAATGGATGAAAAAAAAGAAAAAAGCGGACAGGTTTCGCCACCGGCCCACAGACGTGCCCCTGTTCCACAAACAGACTGTGTCCAATTCACACACGCGTGTACAGAAAGAAAACGGCCGGGGGTTTATGTTTCCAGCGCCAGGTCGTGTTTATCCAAGAGTATAAATTCAAGGTCTGTGCTGCTGCGGCCGCCTATATCTTCCCAACACTCCCTCTCCGGGGAGCTTGTAATAACTGCAAAACCTTGAACAGTAGCTTGTTAGGGGAGGGGGGCGAGGTCTGGGCCTGCACAGAGGCGCTGCGTTAAGACCCCTGCTTATGGTCTGGAGGCGATTTCATTGAGAAAATCCTCATTTTAGGTCTTAATTATTGTGCTGGAAGGAAAGAAATTGCGCAACGTGAAGAACAGTCCTTCCCCGTGGTCAAGTCAAAACTCGCCAACATTTATCCAAATAAAAATGAACCAGACCGCAGCTCCATGAAACGGACCTCTGACTGTCCTCCTCTGCCGTTTCAGGTCCTTGCTGTTGGATTTCACCCGCGGGACGCACGGAGGAGAGAGAAAAGGGGGAGTGAGAGCGGGTGAGTTTGGCGCAGGCAGTTGTGCAACAGCAGGTAAACTGGGGTCCAAGGTGCGCACTGAGCCGCCTATGATACCAACTACACGGATGGAAAGAACTTTAATGTGGAACCCTCACAGAGTTTTGCAACGGAGGCTGAGAGTAGAGACGGACTGGCAGTTTATATTGTAACTTGGAGGAGGCCAGAGAGACAGTGCAGTCAGTGAAGGGATTCTCAGGAACAGGAGCCCAACGCGTAGAGCCGAGAATTTAGGATCAGACTTTACGTCCTCTGCGCGCCCCGGAGTTCCCGCAAGAACGAAGATGTCCAGAGAGGAGCAGAGCTTTTCGGAGGTCGAGCTCAGTCCGGGGATGTCGGACGACAGCCGCTCCCTCTCCCCGGGCCATTCCTCCGGTGCCGCCGGAGGCGGGGACTCTCCTCTCCACCAGCACCAGCACCCGCAGCTCGCGGGCCTGGACGACGTGTCCGCGGGCTGCTCGTCCGTGAAGTCCGAGGACGAGGACGAGCGCTTCCCCGCGGGGATCCGGGAGGCGGTGAGCCAGGTGCTCAACTGCTACGACTGGACCCTGGTGCCCATGCCCGTGCGCGTGAACAGCGGGAGCAAGCACAAGCCCCACGTGAAGAGGCCCATGAACGCCTTCATGGTGTGGGCGCAGGCGGCGCGGAGGAAGCTGGCCGACCAGCACCCGCACCTGCACAACGCGGAGCTCAGCAAGACCCTGGGGAAGCTGTGGAGGTGAGGAGGCCGCTCCACGCGGGGGGTTTGGGTTATGAGCTCGCGACATTAATTGCACATCACAGTAAACGCACAGATGTAGACATCAGGGGGGCTACAACACATTTAAGGTGGAGACAAACCAGGAGTGGCTCAAGCAAAACTTTTCTTTTTTGACTAAACTGAATATTTATTGAAACAATCAGCTCTGTAGAGTCTATGTGTGGGTCAAAGGTCAGGTTCAAGTATCATTTATTTTTTGAATGAAAGTCAGAACGTGCACATCTGTTGATTTGACTTGGATCAAATGATCTTTACCAACTTGTTTTCCAAGTTTCCGTCGCATCTTTCCAATTTTCTCTAAATGTATTTATATGGATTTTAAATGACCCCAGTTAAAGGCCTCTCTCAGTTTAATAAGTGCGTCACAGGACGTTTGCTACGTTTACAAGGATTTTTATGATACACAAGTAATCGCTTGCGTTTCTGAACCCTCTGATTAATTCTTTTTTATCTCAAATCGCTTTAGTTCCGCCTCATGTCGTGATTTCGTTAACCGGAACGCAGACGGGGCCTTTAATGTACACGAGACAACGCTGCCATTTATAAAAAAAACCCGTTTACAATAAAATACGTGTGCAGGAACCTTCATGGAGATTGTGCCTCGGTCTGCGTCGTTGCCCACTTTTGGCCACAGCTCAACAGTTGAGGCAGCATGTGCCGTGGTCACATGCTCCTGAATCCGGGGCTAATTTCATCCACCGGTGATTTCCTGGCAACGTGGGCTCTTAAAAATGTCTTTTTTTTTTACAAGTTCATACATAAAAGTACAATCGTTTGACTCTTTAAGTTGGAAGAAAAGCGAGATTTATACGTTAAAGTATCACGTTTAAGTGAACGTTTCTGACCAGACTCTGAACTCGCTGCTGGCTCAGCTCATCCTCCCGTCGTTGCTGCTTTCTCCAGCAGAACACCAGCTCCTGTAAAGGTCAGAGAGGTTAAATTCGTTGACCCCTTAAGGATCTCGGTATAATTAGATAAAGACTTGACCTCTGCGCTCAGTCGGGATTAGTTAATTGTCCCAGAAGCACGATGAGCGGGCGGAGGCTGAAGGGGGTCGGTTGTTTCTCATGGTATTCCTGCCAGCGGTGGTAATAGTAGGAGCCTGAGTCCCGTGTTCCCAGGCAGGAAGCAACTTTGGTTATCTCATTACTGTCCAATTAGATGCAGCTGTGCACATGTAGCCAATGAATCTACCTGGGGCAACTGCAGACCCCAACCACCACCACCACCACCAAGACTAAGCATATTATCGACATATTGGTGCTGAGTCTAACTAAAACTCCCTTTAATAAAGCACTTAAGACGTTTCCACACCCTTACTAAACTAACCAGCCTCTCAAATCCTTCCACTCCAAGGCTCCTTAACGAGAGCGACAAGCGGCCCTTCATCGAGGAGGCCGAGAGGCTGAGGAAGCAGCACAAGAAGGACTACCCCGACTACAAGTACCAGCCTCGACGCCGCAAGAACGGAAAGCCCGGCTCCGGGTCGGGGAGCGAGGCCGACGGACATCTGGAGGGCGACGCCACCCACAGCCAGTCCCACTACAAGGGCCTCCACCTGGATGTGGCCCTCAGCGGGGCGGCCGGGTCCCCTCTGGCCGATGGGCACCACCCTCATGCTGCAGGTGGGCTGCAGCCTTCCTTCAAATCACTAACCTACACGTCGTTAGATCTCTGTTTCTTTTGTGACTGTTTGAGTCTGTGTCTTCACAGGACAGAGCCACAGCCCCCCTACACCTCCAACCACCCCCAAGACGGAGCCCCAGTCTGGGAAGGCAGGCGACGCCAAGAGGGAGGCTGCTGGAAACGGCGCCCGTGGCACAATGGGAGCGGAGGGAAGCTCGGGCGCTCCGGGATCTGGGAAACCTCACATCGACTTTGGTAACGTGGACATCGGTGAGATGAGCCACGAGGTCATGGCCAACATGGAGCCTTTTGACGTCAACGAGTTTGACCAGTACCTCCCGCCCAACGGGCACCCGGTTGTTGGGCAGAGCGCCGGGGCAGGTGGTGCGGCCACGGCTTCTCCAGCCTCGCCCTACACCTACGGCATCTCCTCGGCTCTGGCAGCAGCCAGCGGACATACGGCAGCCTGGCTCTCCAAGCAGCAGCAGCAGCAGCAGCAGCAGCAACAACAGCAACAGCAGCACAGCTCCCCTCTGGGCTCAGACCCGTCCAAGGCCCAGATCAAGAGCGAGGCTGGAGGGGCTGCGGGACACTACGCCGAAGCGGTCTCAGCAGGTTCCCACGTCACCTACACCCCCCTAAGCCTTCCTCATTACAGCTCTGCCTTCCCCTCCCTGGCCTCAAGGGCGCAGTTTGCAGAATACGCCGACCACCAGCCCTCGGGGTCGTACTACGCCCACTCCGGCCAGGCCTCGGGGTTGTACTCCGCCTTCTCTTACATGGGACCTTCCCAAAGGCCCCTGTACACCGCCATCACCGACCCGGTCAACGTGACGCAGTCGCACAGCCCCACGCACTGGGAGCAGCCCGTCTACACAACGCTGTCGCGGCCGTGACGCACAACGAGGCCAGAAGGCGCCGGTGCAGTTTCAGCCCCCGACGTCAGGCCAAAGGAGAAGAGGCAGCATCACTGGTGAAGGCGGTCTGGTCTGGTCTGGTCTGGGGGGGTTTGGGGCAGGCACTGGGAGAGTCAGGAGAAGAGAAACTCTGTTCTGCTCTTGACCTGATGCAAAAAAAACAAAACAAAACAAAACAAAACAAACAAAAAAAAACGCTGTCGGAGCCCAAGGACGAGCTCGGAGTGTGGCGCCTTTGAAGAGTGGGTGATTGTTGCAGGGCACACGGCGTAAAGTAGTCAGAGTCTATTACCATGGTGACAACAGCAAAGCAAAGCCTCTGGTTTTGCTTCAAACAGGTGGTAGGGGACCGTGCCCCTGTATCAGAGCAGGCACACTGTAGTCCACCCCCCCCCCCCCCCCCCCCCCCCACTTCCTAGAGGCCATCAGCGGAGTCGGCACAAACATGGACACAGTGAGAATTTCTATCCTGTTTCATGAAGCATGTGAGGGAGCCAAATACATACCATGTTTAAGGGGTGCCTTAAGTCTCAGGCAAGAACGGCCTTTTATCAAACATATGTTAGCTTTGTATATTTTTTAGAAGAAATGACAGGTTTTTTTTTCAGAGCCACATTTGTCCCTAATTAATTCAGATTATCGCGCTGTGTTTCGCTTAAACTATTCAACAAAAAGGCATGGACGAAAACCGCCATAAACCCATGCTAAGGTGTTGTTAATAATATCTGAACATAGTTTAAACAAATGTACTTGAAGTGTATACATAAATATATGTATAGTAGAGGATTAGGGCCATTGGAAAAAAAATCTTTGACGGGGTGCAACTTTTTTCCACAATTCCTGATAATTACTGAGTTGATGTTTCTAGAATTCTGTCTTGATCCCTCTTCAAATTCTTCAAATTTTTGACTGTTCTTTTCAAAAATCTGACTTTTTTGCAGATTTTTTTCAAATTCCTTGGTAAATTCTCAACTTTACCAACAAAATGTGACTTTTGTGACCAAAATTCAGGTTTTTTTTTGTTTTTCAAATTCATGAATTCTGACATTTTCATTGAATATTCACAACTTTTCTGTCTCAAATTCTTACACTCTGAAGTCTTTATTTATTTATTTTGTTTAAATACCAACTTTTTTACTCAAAATTCATATTTAGTTTTTACTTGAACCATTTTTTTCCCCCAAATTGTGAATTTATTTTTGGCTTTTATCAAAAAATACACTTTTTTCCAGAATTTAATTTTTTCCCTCAAACTCTGAACTTATTTCTGAATTCTTTTTTTTTTTTCCTCAAATTTTGTATTTAATTCTTGAATTCCTACCTTTTTTCCCTCTCAAAATTCAGTTTTTTTTTCATAGGATTCATTTTTTCCTTTAAAATTCCGAATTCTAAATTGTCAACTTCACCACCAAATTGTGACTTTTGTTTTTACCACGATTCAGATTTATTTTTTCCAACTTACTGAATTCCTGAATATTCCTGACTTTTATTTCACAAATTCTGAATTTACTTTTGAATTTTTGACTTTTATCAAAGAAATATTTTTATTTCTAAAAAACTGGATTTATTCCTGAATTCCAACTTTTACCTTTGAAATTATGAAATTTTCCCCCCAAATTTGTGATTTTTTTCGTAAAAAATTAGCGATATTTCATAAATTTTGAATTCCTTACTGTTTTCTTCTCAAAATTCTGATTTTCTTTCTCAGAATTCATTTTTTTCTTTCAGATTTCTGAAAAAAAATGAAAGGCCTATTGATTTTAATTCTTCCAACAAATTCTGAATTCTAAATAAAAAATAATAACCCCACCAAAAAGTTTATTTTTCTACAGTGGGCCTAATCCATTTTTGTTGTAAAATGACCAAAGTTTTGAGACCAAAACTTTACTTTGTACAGAAGAAACTGACTTTATAGACGTTTCTCCCAACGCGACACTCTAAACTACCTTTTGATTTGTTTATTCTGTAGCTAGTTTAGTTAGTTTTCCTCTTCGTGGCGACTCGTTTATTGTGAGTTTACTTTAAAAAAAAAAGTGTTTGTGTCTTAAGTTACTTTTGATGAGTTTTGACGTATTTGTGACAAACGCTCACAAAGAAAAACATTTCTATTTATACTCTTCATAGGAAGTTGCTGACTGTAACACACCCGCCATTATCATCTCCACTGAAAGTCTGCACCACTGCCTTTTTGCCTTTTGCTTGTGCGTAATGAACAGTATTCAGTGTGACGTCAGATTATTGACTGTAGTTTGGGAGATGCCAATACTGAGAAACAGCTGCCAGAGATTTAACCTGATATTAAATATATAAAATGTGCCTTGTCTTTAACAACACGCGTCACTAACACAGGGAACAGAGACACAGCAGCCGCCATCTTGTTTGTTGTCATTCACACTTTTTAAACTAATGTATTTTTTAAACGTTTTATCTCCATACTAATTTTTACGCATCTTATTCTCCATTCGGATAGGTAAGAAAAAAAAATCTCTTTTAATATGCACCACTGGAAGCTTATTTAACCATTTACCTCCAGCACAAGGGTTTCCTTGTACGTCCCCGTTGCTATATATGTGTGAAATATACGTGTATGAATTTTCTTATTTATATTTGCGTGCACTGTCTCCGCTCTGAAGAAGTTAAGCCTCGACTATCGACGCCGTTTTTTTTTTTTAGTGTTTCCTCTCTTGTGTGACCGGCGCCGAGCAGAGCACGGCCACTTCTCCAGTAACAGCAGGAGCGAAAGCCTAAACATGTGATGGTGACTAATGATCTTTTTACTCTCACTTGAAATAAAGCTCTTTTTATTTCTGCTTTAGCACGTGTCCGCCTCTTAACGCAGCGTTTTCAAACTTATTTTCAACAAACCGTGCAACAACAACAACATAAAAAAGGAAAAAAAACACGTCCTTGCAGCATTTAATGATGCTATTTACTCCCAGCTGACCGGGGGAAACTGTAGCTTGTGGCTGATTACTCTCCCACCACGACTTGAACTAATCTAGCCTCCGGTTGGTGGAGGGGGGGTGGGGGGGTACGATTGGTTATGCAGGCCTTTACACATATTTCAGGTTTCTTATACCGTGCATTCTCCTTCGGTGTGTGTTTGTGTGTGTTGTGGGTTAAGCCTGACTCCTAATTCCCTCCCTTTAATCGGCTGTGTGATACTTTGGAAAGACAAAGGGGTCCATTGAAGGGGATCTGACCGGGAGGGGAGGGGGGGAGAGGGGAGGGGGGGCGAATGAGGGGAGCCTTACCCATAACTGCCTGGCCTGTAGCTTCACCGGGGACACAAAAGGGACGCTCAACCCCTGCACATGCACCGATCGGCCACAACATTAAAACCACCTGACAGGAAGAGAAAACGACACCGTAGAACCCGCCTAGACCAGACCAAACCAGACCAGACCAGACCCCCTCCACGTCCACTAAACTGATCAAATACCCTCCCCTTAACCCATAGGACCTAAAACTAACATCATTCTGTTCCACATCCCAACAGGACGCCCTAAGAAGGGCCAGGTGTCTGTTTCGGAGGCCTACACAATATTAGGAAGGTGGTCATAATGTTATGCCAGATCGGTGTACATCCTCCCCAATGTGTCCCATGAAAAAAAAAATAGATTAAAAGTTTAAAAGAAAGCAGATGTTTGGTTAAAATGTAACTTTATATTTGTTGGTCGATCCATTAATTCTGATCTGATCTTCTGCAATTTAAGAAGCAATAATCTTCAAAATCAGAGCGTTGGGAACTTTTTTCTTTCTTTTTTTTTTTTTTGCAAGGCTTTGCATTAATTAAAACACAGGCCGGGCTGTGCATTAGGACGCAGCAGACGAGCGGTTAGTTAGTAAGAGGCTCTGAGCTCAGCGTGAAGCGACTCGGCTCACAGATAATCCAATCGGGGTGATCCAGTGAGCAGAATAAATTCTGAATAATCAAATGCCATTTGTTCCAGGTGCCGTGTAATCTCGGGATTAACGGGGGGGAAACAACAGGTGAACGAGAAAAGAGACAAAAACAAAATAAATAAATAAATAAAATAAAAATGAGACTCTGAGTTGCTTCAGTGAGGAGGCAGGAGGGACGGTGGTTTATGACCCGACCGTGGTTCGGTGTCACATGGGCTCCGGGAGGATCCAGCGTCGCCCCGAGGCGCCGTCTCCCTCCGTGAAAAGACAGATTAAAGCGTTTTAAAGATGCCAGCACCGACTAGTCTGCATAGCTCCACCGTCACTTTTGTTCCCAGCTGCACTTCTTTTTCTGGAAATGTCACGCACATTGTCCATGCGCACACTCTGAGCACGTAATCCACTGATTCTTTCACCAGAGCATCATCATCATCATCATCATCCAGCTTTAAAAAGCTCCTAATCCCTTCTTTCTCACAGACTCTCACCCCCTCCCCTCCCCTCCCTCCTCCTCCTCACCCCCTCCTCCTCCTCTATCTTCCACCAGCACGCACCGAGCCATCTTCTTTCTGCCTGAGCAACAAACCATTTCCACCAAACAATACAGCGACTGTTCGGCCGCTTTGTGCGTACGTGTTCGCATGGGGGAGGGAGATAGGAGGCGGGGGAGGAGAGGAGGGAGGGAAGGAGGGAGGGAGGGAGGCGAGCAGAGAGCATCACTACTGTCACAATACTTACTCCACCATCAGCATCTTTTTTTTTTTATGTGAGAACAGAAAACATCAGGTGCATCCAAAAAAAAAAATAAAAATAAATAAATAGTTGTTGCACCATTCACCGATCAGCCATTACATTATGACCGGGTCAAGAAAATATCACAGGTCGTCTGGTTGTCAGTGGGTGAGATGAATAAGACATGGACACACCTGCAGCTGGAGTGATTCAAATTGGAGTGATTCAAATTCAGATTTCTGGAAGAAAAAGGTTTATTCTGATTCTGACAGAAGCAGGAAGTAAAGTCATGAATGGTTACGGAGTCTGTGCTTCTTTATCCAGCGGAGGACGTGGTACCAGGATGCAAGGAAAACAGACAAAGTAGAAAGGGTTTAGACGACTTTTTAGTTCTTGTGAGGTGGTTCCTGGTCTGTAGTGGTCTGAAGTGACCACTACACTGTTCTCCAACGGCCTCCACAGTCACCAGATCTCAGTCCAATATTTCACCTTTGGGATGAGGTGGAACGGGAGATTCTCATCATAGATGTGATCAAATATCAGCTGTGTGATGCTGTCATGTCAACATGGACCAAAGTCTCTGAGGAATGTTTCCAACACCTTGTTGAAAGTCTGACACCAGGAATTAAGGCGGTTCTGAAGGGAAAAGGGTCAAACCTTTCACTAGCAAGGTGAACCTAATAGTACCTTTAATGGAACAAAATTAAATCTAACATAACTGGAGTTGCTTCGTTTCATCTTTGAGCTTCATTTTCCTTTAGTCCAACGGCTTCAACTCACTTTAAATCCGTTTTAAGAACATACGTCCTTCACCCCAGTGCTGGAAAATATTTATCGATGCATTTTGTTGTAGAAAGTGTTTTTTTTTTCACACTTTCACACTCGTGTCGTGTAAGAAACGCATTTTAGAAACTCTAATTTATACAAAATGGTTTATTTATAACAATAAAACAGTTCTTTCACTTCTCTACAAAAGCAACAAAAAAGGAACATTTATAACAGGATCATCTCGTAAAAACACTTAACCGAAGTTACTACCCCCCCTTGTGGCCGCGAGTGAGAATGCAGCTGTTTTTAATGAGGACTGATGAATGTGAATGAATTCTACTTCACGCACGGGGCTTTCGACTTGCACCAGTCTTTGATTTTGTGGGTTTATGTTTGAAGGGATCACACCTGAAATCTTCGATCTTGAACAGGAAGCCGATGAACGGTTCACGGTTCGGGCTCCTTCCTACAGACCGGACCGGACCAGACGTTTAGTCGGTTATGATGAGCTCGTCGCAGCCCCAGTCCTCATAACTCCCATCAGGAAGGTACCTGCGGATGATGATCGGGATCTTTCTGCTCCTGTTGGACGGTATAAAAATAATATATATTAAATATCAACCAAAAAAATAGAGGGAGGAAGCAAAGATGAGAAGTCAAAAAATCACTTACTTAAGTTCCTTCATGGCGATTTGCAAAGGGTCCGTCTCTCCCTCTAACTCCACCATGACTGGAGCGCACATCCTGTTGGAGACAAGTCAGAGGGTCAAGTGTCGCTGGAGGCTCTTTATTAAAGTTATTAAAGTCATCAGAGACATTAGAGCGGAGGTAAAGACAGGAGAGGACGTTGACGTAAGAGGCCGGACAAGATAAAACCTCAGTCTGGCTTTTAGTTGTGGATAAACTAGTGAGTTATTAAGGATGTTCAAGTTTAAAAAGTGATCTGATCTTAAGAAGTTATATATGAAGTTATAAATGAGATAAACTAAAAACATCCCTGTAGCATCTAAACTTCTTCTTCTTCTGTTTTTGTTTCGGTTGTCTGCATCAAAGCTAAAAAACAACAAAACAACAACAACAACAACAAATCTCCTCATGATTGTGATTTATTCTCGATGGATAAAAGTTTATATCTTCTAGAAACTTTATTGATCAGTGTCTTCCATGTACATATAATTATGTTTCAGGTCATTAAGACAGAAAACACCATATCCCACATAGATTCACAATATTCTGGAAGATTTGTCTGTATAACTTGTTGTTGTACGACTTGTTTTTTTCCTTCTTGTTGTCGTTGAATTGTTTAAATATAAACTGTGTTATAAGACTATGTAGCCTGGGCCCAGTAATGTGCAGAAAAAAAGGGAATGTGTCTGAAAACAAAATTATTGTTTATGGGCGACTAATAGAAAGTTCCTGCAGATCTGGTTTTCGAGTGTTTTGTACTTAAACTGATATTTTCAATCCTGATTCATCTGACTCAATGTTCCAGGTGGCGTTTTTACGGTAACAACGTAACTATTCAGGTCACACAGTGTAAAGATGGAACATTATGGGATTTGTACATATTTCCTTATGACTCTGGAGTCAAAATGTGGAACAATTTTCCGCTGTGCAGCATCTCGATATTTAATATTTAATATTATTATAGAGGAACAACTGGGAACACAGGTTCACTTAGGTTTGTACATAATGTTACATATATTTCTGATATTTTTTTTTACATTGATGCGTTTATTCTTACTATAATTGTCTACTTTGTTTTGAACACTGTCAGACTTTGAGAAGGAGCAGCTGTAACGAAAAGTAATTTCCTCCTGGGATCAATAAACTGATTCTGATTCCAGTTTGAAATATCAAACGTTGTGAAAAAGAAATACGCACCTTTGACAAATACGATAGAACAAAGCGTATGTACGACTAAATAAAACGAAGGAGGACACTATTGTCATGAGGGTTAAAGTAAAATCTTGTTCCTAGGTCCTGCTCTTACTAATTATCACTGTTACAGATGATCCAGAGTCCAGATGTAACATTAATTGTATATGGTGCTAAGTCCCTTGCACTATTCATCACCTTTCCAACTGGTTTATTCTATGTCACTTATTTTAACTGAGTCTTGTGCTGTTGTTCTGCTCTGAAACCATTAATCGCTCCGCAGGAACATATTTTTCTTCTGAATCTGAATTAAAAGTGATCAAAATCCCACCATCCTCAAACACTCACGCGATCTGCAGAGCTCGTGTCCCCAGGACTCTGGCTCTCTCATATTTGGTCATGTACGGTGTTGTGATCCTCTTCTGGTTCGCCTGCTGTCCCTCTCCAGCCGGAAGGATCTGCACATTCTCCTGATCCTCCTGCAAAGCGAACAAGTTTGGATCAAATCATCTTTAAAAAAAATAATGATAATAATAATATCAGCAGCTAAACTTCTGCGTCATTTCTAACACCAAACTCACATCTTCCACGTTTTCCAGATCATCTAATCCTTCATCCTCTTCCGCATCGTCGAAATCTCCATCATCGAAGCTGTGAAGTTGACAGAAAATAGAAACATAAAACAACACATCAGCAGGCAGCTAACTGGCTAAAAGCTAACTAGCTCAACATTTAGCTCGTTATTTCCTTAAACGTTTTTTTTAAAAGTGTTGCTACTTACTTGTCTTCGTTATCGGACATGTCTTAGTTTATTTATGTCTTTTATTAATCCCAACAAAGATTATTATTAATATTTTTTGGTCAGGTTCTCTGTCTCTTATCAACATGGAACCGCATGAACGGAGCGAACTTTTAACTTCCGGTAACTCGGTGCGTTGGATAAAATACTCCGGGTGCTCAATAGGAACCTTTGTTTTTCTTTCCACTTCACTGGTTAACCCTTCACAGGGAACTCATTGAAATACGTGGAATTCAAAATAAATTACAACCCCAGCGTGTTAATATTATTGTAGCATCTCTCAAGAGATATTTTTACCTTTGTTTTTCTTTTTATTCCTCTGTTTATTCTTTCAACACAGCAGAAAGAGAAACTGTTTTAAAACCAGAGGAATTTCATTTGTTTGCTTTGTTGTGGTGTTTCATTTTGAGTAACTATTTCCCCTAAAAGTCTAAATGATTTGGGTCAGAACAGAATACTCAAATATATATCGGATGCATTTAATGCATTTTACTTCATCTGGAAGGTGGACATTAAAAACATTTTTAAGCATTTTTAAAGGTGAGAAAACTCTCTGAATGACAAACTAATAAACCACAAATCATGATGATGTTTCACAAAAATATGTAGAATTATTATTATTGCATCCTACATTTGGGTCGTCACTCAACTTGAATAGAAGTTTTAAAGAAAAGTTTTGGACTAACACCTTAAAAAATAAATCTGAAGTAGCCATTTAATTATAAACTGTACAAATTTTTCCTCACAAACAAACAATGACACATATCAAACAGATATTTATTGCATACTTCAATATCAGCATGTAATAAAAGGGAAAAAATACATTAATATCTGTTCTACACAGCAGATAGTGAAGAGACACAGGAGACAGAACTCACACTGAGTCGTCTGCACAGAGAAAATAAGAAGTAAAAGAAGCATTAAGCCGTATTTAATATGATGAATATGATGTTCGATCCTTCCACCAGCTCCAGTTAAGTTCCTCGTGACACATTGTGCAGAAACTATGGTCCCTTCAGCTGTTTTTGTGCATGGACTCTTTGCTGCTCTCCGCTCTGTGGTTCAGTATTTTAAAAACCTTTGAAGGCTTGAATTTCCCCTTTGACTTCTTCAGCTCCTTGAGTCTTTCTCTCTGGAAGTCTGAGGACAGAACGTAGAGAACGTGTCAGGCAGGAGGTTAAAACTAGAGCGTACACATGTTCACCACAGGCCAAACGTTGGGAAGCAACATCAAATATGTACATAAAGGATCATAGTTTAGTTGGATTGTTATTATTGGAGACATTTTACTATAATTATCAGGTATTTGAGTTTTTATTTTTTAATTGTAACCTCCTCTGGCTTTAACATCATCATATACGAGACATTCCTTCCACAAGAGATATTTTTATGCAGACTCTAAAAAGCCAAAGAGTTAACGTGAATAATGCAAACTGCGATTTGTTTTGTTTTTTTTACGTTTGCACTGAAGTTATGACTCTTGCAAATCTTCCCGAAACTTGAAGTTGCTTCAAAACGTCTGGGCCGTGATCTATGTCAAATAAAAAGTCATTTTTCTGACCTTTGTCTTTGGCCGAACCTTCCCAGAGTTTATCTTCTTCTTTTTCCCTAACAAGAAAAAACACAGTTTATTTCTGCTACATAACGATGGACCCGTGTGTTGAAGGATAAACTGGATCATTTGTGTATGTGTGCTCCTCTTGTTACCTCTGTCTGTCCTGTTCCAAGCTGCTGATGATCTGGTTCCTCTGCTCTATGACTTTGACCAGTTCCTCCATCAGCTGCTGCTCCCGACCTCGATCCTCCGACGTCCACTCGCTCTCTGAAGACGACGTCAAATAAAAGATGACACGTCATTCACAAGTTTCACTGGATGAATATCTGCTGCTTTTCTTTCTGTATTTCTGCTGATAAAATCTGACCGGGTTTATTGAGGAGACACCGGAGCTCGTACTCCACGTCCGCCTGCCTGTCATCTAACTTCTGCTGCTTCGTCCTGGGAAACGACAGCACACGTTTATTTTTTTTATTCTTAGCCGGACAAATAACGCAAGAGATAAAACCTTCGTGTCGTCCACTCACAGATAAACCAGCTCTGTGTCTCTGCGCGACAGAAGGTGGCGCTCATGGACGAGAGAGAACCACTCCATCAGCATCTGCTCTTCCTCTTTATCTGAAATCCAAACAGAAATCAGAACAAATACTGACAACCTTTTTGTTTTTATCTAGAACTAACAGAAAACATTGGACGCACCGTTCTTGCAGTCTCTCAGACTCTTCTCCAGCTCCACTCCCCTTCGCTCCAGCGTCTCCAGATGTTCGTGCAGTTCTCTCATCTGCACCTGCAGCTCGTCCGTGGAGACGCACCGGTCGGTCTGCACCTGCACAGCGGAACATTTGCAATGAACTGTAATGAAAGAGACGACTTTTGCTAAGGTTCAAGATGAACACTGGAGACAAATTGTTCTAAAAAAAAAATATGCTGTTGTTTGCCCTTAGAGAAAATAAGTTAGATGCAGAAAAGAAGTAAGACTTTTTACAAAGTATGGCATCCATTTTTAATTTATAAGGAAAATCTACCAGCAGTGATGCTAGTAGATGCTAGTGATGCTACCCTTTGTCTCTCTCTGCATCTTCAATTACTGCATAAAGTTTATTCATTTATTTATTGATTTATTACTATTATTATTTTATTTATTTATGTATTTTTCCATTTTCTATTGTCATGTCATTGTGAATTTGCTTCATTTTTTATTTATTTCATTCAACTTTGTTCTTGAAAAAGTCAAAAATAAAATGATGAACGCTGTACCCTCCTCTTGACGAGTGGGAAACCGTGACCGGGAGCAGGAGCCCGACTGGATGAGACGTCCTGAAAAGTCTTTGATTTGGTCAGCGCTGGTCTTTGACTTTCTTTGCCGGCCGCCTACAAACGGACAGAAAATAAGACATTAAACCGTGTGAGGGGCCACGTACGTATGTGACATATAACTGTAAGAATAAATCTACATGAAACGATCGTTAGGAAGAAGCTGCAGATAAAAGCCTGATCTGTGGTTGTACCTCACGCTGACACGATGCTGCAGAGTCACGTGGAGTGTGGTCAGATGTCATGGCTGGAACAGAAAGACTCCTGGGAAACATGTAACTCTGATTTGGACTCATCTTGTCTCCAGGAACTTCAGCAGCTTCCTTTCCAGTAAAATTGTCCTCCGAGCGGACGGCTGCCACCGAGGGCTCGGTTTGGTTTGTAGACCTGGGATTTGCAGCCTCGTCCTTCTTCTTCTCCTCCTGCTCCTCCTCCTCCTCCTCAAACGGATTGTTGCGAGGACGCGTTCTGGGCCTGTTCCACGACTGCTGCACTTGGACAAATTTGGATCGGGGAGTAGGTACCGGTGCAGGAGCTGGAGGCAGCTGTGTCCAAGGTCCGGGATGAATGAGGTTCATCCATGGATGGTTGGTTTTCACTTTAGGGCTGGTGCTACAGAAAGAAAAGGGATGTTTTATTTTAAACTGTAACTGTGTCTTTTTTGTTTTGTCTGCCTACGTCTGGTTTTGTAATGATCTATTGTATGTATTTGTTCGTTAAACTTTTCTGGCAGTTTTCAACTTTTAAAGGACCAGTGTGCAGGAATAAGTGACATATAGTGGTGAGGTTGCAGATTGCAAACAAATAAAAATTAAGAACAGGGATGCAACATGGCTTATGCAGATACTAAGAACTCAAACTAAGCAAAACAAACAAACAAGTCTTATTTTCTTGTCGTCTTACACAAATCGAGACATAATTCTGAATATCACTGTATATTTCTGCAAAACATATCTCTAAATCCTCATGGACCTCGAATAAAGTTTTAGTCTTAAGGGAGTAAAGTGAAAAAGAGGACAAGTAAACACGTCTGGAGACACGTTTTATAATTTAGAACAAACAGAGCAGAGAGGAAAGTTAGTGCCTGAGGTGACATTAGTGCAGTTTATCCACTTACATACGCGACGGAGAGGGCGGGGATTTACATTGTTGGGATGAATCGCCTGCAAAGATCAAGATTAGGAAAAACAAAACACACATTTTCATTATTTATTTATATTCTAACAACAATGACAATGACAGTGACAATGACAGCGATGAAACAACATTGTGTAAATTGACCTGCAGCCGTCGAGCTGTTCATGTTCTGGGTTGGTTTGGTTCTGGGTGCAGGAACCGGGCCGACACCGTCTATTTTCCTGGGGGCCGGGACCGGACGAGTGCTTCCTCCCGAACAAGTCGACGAATCATCAGAAGTCTTCGTCACGTCCGGGTGTTCTTCACCAGAGGGTTCAGGTTTATCCTTTTCCGCTTCTTCTGCGTCTTTAACTCGGGGCGGACGAGGACCCGGGGGTCCGACGGACGAGGCCCTGCTCCTCTCCTGACTTTCTGTAGCATCTGTTTCCGGGGTTTTACAAACCAGTCTTTCTTCTGCCTCTGTTTTCTTAGTGTAATGAGGGACGCTGGGGATGGCTAATCCGCTCAGAGAATAAACACCTGCCTGGAACGTGCATCGAGGCCGAATGTCACTGGAACCGATTTTCTGATCGTGGTCGAAGCCCGTACTTTGACTGTCTGTGATATGGAAAGTGCAGGTCAGGGAGCCGGTCTCACTTCCCCCTGTATAAGACTCTGGTAACAGAGTGCTGTGACACAGTCTGCACCTGAAAGACATTAAACACATCATTCAGATCACCAAATATTTAATTATAATCAAAATTATCCCCTGAGTCACATTAGAAACACAATCTTAGATGCAAACTGTCAATCAACGACACGTAGAGACGCAAAAAGAAGCTGTTGCTACCTGAAACAGTTGCGATGGTACACCTTCCCATCAACGAAATGTCTCTGGATCAGGTGGACGGGCTTGAAACACAAGTTGCACACCGTCATGTGCCTCGCGTTGGAAAAGCATTCCCCGGTTCTGGCTTCCATATCCGTCGAGACCTGAAAAGAGAAGAGAAACCGCGGCGCTCGGGAGGATTAGCGGCGGAGATGTGGCAGCAGTTACTGAAAAAGGAAAACGGGTTGTGAGCTTTTTACCTTTGGGGGCTTGAGAGGATCAGAAGTTTCACTGTGCGTGATGTTGTTGAAGACATGTGATGACCACAATCTGGCAGGACCTGCTGCAAAGTCAAGAGAAGACATGCAAATGTAGCGAAACTTGCTAAATGTGGACTTTGAGATTAACAGAAGGGACTTTTAAACAACACAAAAAATGTTTAGTTGAAGCATAAATATGAATAAAAACAACAGCAGAGATGATTAATTTCTCAATATTTTGTCCTCAAAGAAAAATTTTATGTTTTGTTGCGGCAGCAAAGTTGACGATTAGCCACTCGTTGCAGCCGAGGTTTACCTGCTAGCTACACATCTAGTTCCACTCTCTTTTGTGAAAAGGCTTTAAGGAGGCTTATCTTTTTCTTGTCCATGCTACACATTGTACCCCAGCTTTACATTTCTGTTTAAAGCATCTCTGTGTTGGACATTTAGTGGCATCTGGGTCAAGTAAAACCTCTCTGGGTGTGTAAGACATAACATAATAACCTGTGATCGGTAAATTGGAACATGAAAACAAATATATTTACATTTTTAAAAAACCTTTTTTCTTTTGCATCCCATTAGAACATATCACATACATGTATTTTCAAAATGTATAAAACTATTCTGGCGATTTCCAACATTTAAAGGACCCGTGTGTAGGAATTAGTGACATCTAGTGGTGAGTTTGCAGACTGCGTAAAATGGGTAAACAGTTCTTGTTTTCTTGTGATCTTACACAAAGTGAAACATAATTCTGAATTTCTGACTTTCCACTTAGAAATTTTGCATATACAGTAAATGTGCTGGACAAAGGGGGTCAAACTCATTCTGGTTCAGAGGCCACATACTGAACAGCACAATCTGATCTCAAGGGGGCCGGCCCAGTAACACAATAGCATAATAAACTATAAATAATGACAAATGTTTCCCTTTGTCTTAGTGCCAAGAAGTTCATTATGAAATAGTAATGGCATTTAATGAACTACACTATTACAAAACATGTAACGAAGAACATTTTGACATTTCTTGAGAAAAGGAAGTGCAATGTCTGTATAGGTCTAGGTCTCAGTGTTGTGTTGTGTCTACAACTCTTACTAAATCTGCACGAACCCTTAGAATAGCAGTTACTTTTATTATATGCCAAAATAAAAGCTTAAAGAGGAGAAAACCGTGCAACATAAATTAGACTTTCGGAATGAAACATTTTCCAGAGCTGCTGCAGGAGCAGAGCACATTATTCACACCCACTTCACACGTACTTTGAGCTGCTACCGTCAGGGAAAAGGTACAGACGTTTAAAAAGCAGAACCAGCAGAATGATGAACAGCTTCCTCCCACAAGCTGTCAGGCTCTTAAACGGATGACCATTTTTTATTGTGTTCCATTTTTATTACTCTCACCCATTATTTATCATTACCACTTATATTTTATACTTATTTATTATACAGTCACGGCTTAGTGTCTAATTGTTCATGCACTATTTCTGTTTGTGCAACTTAATGACAATAAAGTTTGGTTTGATGTCATTTTTGAACATTTTTTCTTGCACAAATTCGTCCTACAGACGATACACCCTACACCCTCCGGTGGGCCGCTTGTTATGTTTGAACAAACAAATCCAATCCAAGGAGGCTCCACCTCTCAGTGTGCAGGACTAGATCTGCTGCTAATCCAAAAGGCGTTGGGGCAACTGTCCCCAAGAAATTTCAACACCACAAACATCTTGAGACTGGAGGCTCATAGTGACAATGGCTTCGTTAGAGCACCAATCATAGGGCGAGTATCCTAGGCACACAGTCCCTCTCCTGAACGACAGGTAAGTACCAGCGGTTATGTAAATTAGCGGCACCAGTTTCTGGTTAAGCAAGTTTCTGTTGCAAGTGTTTAAACCTCAACCTCCCACTAGTCTCTCTGAACTGAAGAAGCTACTTGGATGAGTTGAAACATCTGCAAGAACTCCTACAAGTCCAGTTGCCCTTTTTTTCAACACCTTTTGGATTATCATTACCTGGATGACTGAGAACCTTGACAGGCATATCTTCTGCTAATGTTCTTGATGCCCTAAAATGAGACAGACCCTCCACCATTAGAGGTCTAGAGGAGTCTTTGACGTAATGCGCGATCAAACGGAAAAGACAGCGGTTATACTCAACGCACCACAAGGCTTCCCGTTGAAGACGTAGTAGTACTGAGAGAGGTAGGTGAGGACGCTCAAGCAGTCGGGCACCTTGGTGGAAACCATGTCCCTCGGGTCCAGGAGTGCAGGGATCCCCAACTTCGTTTCTGCAACTTCGAAAGCCTGCACAGCCAAAACAAAACACGAACAGGCGGGTTTTTCGCTGCGATTTTGTCATGAGAGACATGCAAATGTCCAGAAATGACTCACCAGCTTGTTATTCTGATAAACGTTATCTCTGCTGAGGGAACTGAAATCTCTGGAGCAAAAATGAGAAAACGGAGATGCTGGTGAATTAACTGAAGGACCAACAAACGCACAGTCAGTGGGTAAACTTTCCTCCAGAAACCACACAGACAAGCAGGGTGATTATAGACATGACAGAGGTAAAACAAACCTGGCTGAGAAAAGGTTAAGGAGAGAGATTAAGCAAAGGGCAGATTAGTCCTACACAGAGAGCAGATTAGTCACAATCCAAAAATAAAGTCTGTTTGCAGTGTTAAAAAAGTGCAAAGCACGTAGCAGATCATGTATGTAAGACTATCTGATGATGCGCAACACGTGTCTAGTCTACTTACATCAAGTCAGGTCGGTGTTTGTGGATTATGGCGCAAAAGGCAAGTCCGTCTCTGAACGAGGTTGACATGTTCTTTATCTCCACACCGGCGTAACTGGCGCATGTGGCGCGGCACCACTCCTGCAGGACCTTCGGCGATGCCATCTCTCGGGACGGGACGTGAACATGGCACTTCACAAGTTAGATGCCCAACCGACCTGGGCAGGTTTGTTTGACTTGGCGGAGGAAACAGGAAACGAGCATCAACCCGCCGTGCAAGTCTGCCTCAGCGCAAAACAACCTGCGGGTAAACCTGTAAAGAAGCAGCAGCAGCAGCAACAACAGCAGCAGGAAGGAAGTTGTGTTTACCTTCTTTGTATCGCTGTCTCAGATTAAAAAAAAAAAAAAAAAACTAATGCACACGCGCGCGTAGAGAGACTTTGTTGTGTCGGTGTTTGTGGCCACAGAAGCGCCAGACGGTTCCTCTCACCCACAGAGTATAAATTGTGGTCTAAATACATGCAAATATGCACAGACTCCTGGCTCATCTCATAAAAGAAGCGTTAGATTAAATGAAATCCCGTTACTTCTTGTCCCCCGTGTTGTGCTCCACTGTGCGCAATAGCTGCCGCTGGAGGGAGACGCAGAGCTGCGGCTACTCTATAATTAGGAAGGGAAGGTTTCTGGTTACTGGTTTATTTCTCTTCTGCAGACTCGGACACACGTTTCCTAGTCGCAAGGTTTTGAGTTAACACGATTTTCTAAATGCATTTCTTATATATTTGCTTTAAGTGCAGCCCCAAGCTTCAACTAGAACTAGAACTAGTAAAAACAAAACAAAACAATATATATATATTACGTATTATGTACATACGTGTATATACACACGTACAATTTGTAATCTCAGCAGGATTTTTGGTCTTCATCTGTGTTGCTCACTATTTTAAAGATAGTAAACAAGTTAAGATATACACAGATGCGTAGAAAAAACATGAATATATGTCTTTAATACAACTTTTAACAGAATTTCTATACATCTTTTTACAGAATTATAACAGAATTATTAATTATCTAAGAAATAAATAAGTGAGTTATATGAACATAAGTACAATTAACAACAAAAAAGAAAACACACAAGTGGTCAATCAGGAATTAACATACATAAGATAAGATGTAGGGCTTTCTGCATTTTACAACATTTAATATATCTTTTAGATTATATTATCTCATTTATGGGTGTTTTTCAGAAATCGGCATTTATGCATAAATTATAAAATAATTAAATTGTTATTTCTTATACATTTAGCAACTCAGCTTCCGGTATTGTTCTGCGTCCGCATTTGATGACGTTTGAGCATAGAAATTAATGCTTTACTACCTAATTTGTGAGAATAAAATCTCGTTAAATGTTTGTTTTCATCATTTATTTCACATATAAAGCTTAAAAGATTAATGTTAACTAACTTTGACTGTAGCTGTTGTTTAGAATTCTATGATATTCTATTTATAATGTGATCTACTCCAGTTCTATGTTTTTCTCTACGTGGTCCCTACGCTACTCTCGCGAGATCGAGGCGCCTGTTAAATCTCGTAGTCATGGCTGCGCCGCCGGAAGTGGAGAGTTTGGAGTCTCGTATCAGTGAGTGGTTTTAAACTTACTTATCCAGGCCAGTCATGTCCGGAGACTCTGGCACTGGTTAAATAATATCCCCAGGGTGTGGCGGGTGAGGTGACAGCTCACCCCCGCGGCATTGAGGGGGTTTAGAGGGGATAGGGGGTGGATGGGGGGGGCGTCACATCCAGGATGCTAACACTTAGCTCCACGGCTCGATAGCTGAAGCAGGGGCTGAGAACCTCAACATCACGGAGGCACCATTTATTTTTAGTCACGTAGCTTAAATGTTAATTATAACAAACATGTGACCTCAATAGAAAGATCTAGACTTAGCAACCTAGCTGACCTTACACTTGTTAGCACATGCCCTGCTTAATTAACTCTACATCACTCATTATTTATTTATTATAACATGCATATTACACTTTTGCTTCATTATTTTATTTTGCAATAGGTGGAGTATTGTTTATTAAGTAGTTTGTGCATGAATATTAATGCTAACCTTGAGTTATTTTGCCTAAAAGAGAAAATAACCAGCTAGACACCTGCTAGTTTTTTTTAGCCATAGCCAGCTATGAGTAAGCAAGAACACAAAAGTACTGAATTAAGTTAATAATTTTTGTTTAAAATGCAATAGAGGGGTATTGATGGTTAATTTGGAGGCTGTACTTCATTGATACAGACAGGCAGTATTGGCTTTAGATAAGTATACCTAATAAAATGGACCGGTAGTGATGTTTACATTCTGTTTAACCCAAATAAATACAGGAAATTCACTTTGAAAGACAATTTGTTCCATTGTGCAACATTTACAGTAACTAATCCAAATACTTGATGTTTCTAAATTAGATTAGATAAGATTGAACCTTATTGTTACTGCATGTAGTTCAGGTACATACACAGCGGAATTCAGTTTATGTTTGCATGCATGTTTATGACTGTTGTGCAATTATTAAATATAATCGCAGTAAAGTTGCATTAACGTTCGTCGCTTCCGTTTCCAGACAGAGCAACAAATCCGCTCAACAGAGACACAGACTGGAGCAGCATCCACGCCTTCTGCGACCAGCTCAACAATGACCTGGAGGGGTAAGAGCCGACCACCGGGCCTCGACGGCGCCGTGCATCATGACAGAAATCAGAAATGATCTAGGAAAGTAGCTGCTCAACGCCCTGAAACCTAATAAAACACATGTAAAAAGATGAAATGTAAAGTCTTCATTAATTTGACAACACAGCCAAACAGAAGAATTTCCAGGAAACCCCAAAAATGATGAAAAGGCTCAGAGTAATTGTGTAAATAGTATTAATGCCGTCGATCTGCAAATATATTGTGCACATCTTTGGATTATTTGATTTGACAACATGATAAAAGGCAAAAGGCTCATCTGGAATCATATAGTCAAGATGTTAAAGTAAAGACAGACGTTAACATCTTCTAAGGTCACAAAGCTTAAAGAAACATTTGATTGACATATTTTCTTACTTTACTTGAGTTTTCTGGAGTTGAAGCGCTCTTGACTTGTTTTCTGTTAAATATTAAATTACCAAAGTGCATTTTACAACTCAAATTTTTTTGAATCTGCCTACTCACCCGTTACCGACGTGTTGCAGACCCCAGCTGGCCACCAGGCTCCTGGCCCATAAGATCCAGTCTCCACAAGAATGGGAGGCCATGCAGGCGCTACTGGTGAGAGTTCACATCTAAACTGAGAATCAGAATCTGACCTCAGTTGCTGTTTTTCATTATTCAACCTTTTTTTTTAATCTTTCAACACTAGGTTCTGGAGACCTGTGTGAAAAACTGCGGGAAGAGGTTTCACAGCGAAGTGGGCAAATTCCGATTTCTCAATGAACTCATCAAAGTGGTTTCTCCAAAGGTGAGAATTCTTTCAGACTATGTGCGTTTAAACACACTTGCTGCAAACAACACGCTCCCGTCCAATCACAAAACATTGAACAAGCTCCTTTCAGCTGAGATCGACACTCGCGCGACAAATATTGCACATGAGCTGAATATTAGAAGAGTCACGGAGGAGGATTTAGAGCAGGACTGTTATATTAGGATGAATTCACTAGCGTACCTAATGAATTGGCAGCTGTATGTAATCCGTTTCTAACCATCAACTCAGCTCACATTAATATCTATATGACACTTTCTGATGCTGTTTCAACTAGAGATCAACGTATATATCTGCCAGACGATATATTGAGCCGATATTTGCAATTTTTTTTTTTTTTTTACTGATATTGGTATTGGTCGATACATGGGTGCGTTCGCCGATACACACATATAGATCCCTCAGCCCAGCGAGATTTACAGACGGGCGCATCCACAGGCAGCCCTGTGCTATTGGAGACGCTGCAGCAGACCCGTGCAGCCCATACATTGCCCCTCCCACACTAACAGAGTGCGTTATTTTATTTTATTTTTTTTAAACTGTTGCCAAACTAAGATCTATTTACGTTATCACTCAGCACCAACGCATTACAGTCATTAGCCACAGCCCTAACTTTTACTGTTGTTGTTGTTGTTAAGTAGAAGTTTGCTAGCTGATGTCTTTTTCTCTCTCATAAGACAGTTAAATGTTAAACAATATCGTCTCAGAGAAATCGGCAGCATGTATCGTCCAGTGCTGATATAAAACAAATTGGTATCGGCCCTTAAAAAATCCATATCAGTCAATCTCTAGTTTCAACATAAACTCAACATCATATCAGTCATTTTCTGTAACTTCTGTCCCCTTTTATCTTCCAGTACCTGGGCTCTCGGTCCCCGGAGCCAGTGAAGAAGAAGGTTTTGGAGCTGATCTACAGCTGGACTCTGGGTCTTCCTGACGAGGCCAAGATCTCAGATGCTTATCAGATGCTGAAGAAGCAAGGTAAGAGCCTTCAGACGGATTTAAAACCCAACAACTAACTATTAGAAGCTGTTAACGTCTTGTCTTGTGATCAGGGATCATTAAACAAGACCCGGAGCTGCCACCCGACAAACTGCTGAACCTCCCTCCACCCAGACCCAAGAACGCCATTTTCGAGGATGAGGAGAAGTCAAAAGTGAGGTCTAATAATAGAAGATAACAATCATTCACGTGAACATCTGAGATAAACTGTAAACACTATTTCTTTTGTGCGTTTTCTGTTTTGTCAGATGTTGTCACGCCTGTTGAACAGCTCACACCCCGAGGACCTGAAGGCAGCCAACAAACTCATCAAGGAAATGGTCCAAGAGGTGAAACGTCTCCTCCTTTCTCCTCCTTTTATGAATCCCATTTCCTCATGTACTTTGGCTGCACTTAAACATTTTAGTCGTGCACATGTGTGAGACGTCTTTTTGTTAAGAAAAAACGACAAAAACATGAACTGTCATGAAAAAGAGACTGGATCTGAGGTTATAATGTTTCACGCTTTGCTGATTGATAGGTTGTGTTACTGGTTTGGTTTGTTATATGCTTTTCTTTTTCCTGCAAGATTGTGTACCTGGTGTGTGTGTGTGTGTGTGGATAGTGTGTATATGTGTGTGTATGTATCTACATCTATATACAAGAAGAAAAAAAGATTTAAAACATGAACTGAATGAGGAAGTAGTTGATGATCTGGTGTCCTGAAGGAGGGTTTTTGAGTTTCACTGTTCTGATTTTAATGCTAATAGGAGCCGGACTTCACGATACGTATCAAGATACATATCACGATACATATCACGATACTTGAGTCACGATACGATACATTATTGCGATATATTGCGATGTTCTACATCGGTCATAGTAATTTTAAATGCAGCTTAAAATACACGTTCAGATCAGATGAAAGTGATAATTTATTGGACAAATTGAGTCAAAAAACAAGATTAATCGAAATGATCCTTTTCTAATTTGTTGCACTTGTACAGACAAAGTGGTGTTGGAGGTGTGGAAGTCGTTCACAATCAGCCCAAAACACAACTTTTTCTTTTAAAATCAATATTGTATCAGAAGAAAAAGTATCGTGATATACTGCCATATCGATATTTTTTCCCACCTCTACTTTATTGTGTTTCTACTGTATGTACCTGATGATGACGTGTAGTTTGTGAACTTCAGGACCAGAGGCGAGCGGAGAAAGTGTCCAAACGAGTGAACGCCATCCAGGAGGTGAAGGAGAGCGTCGCTCTGCTGACTCAGCTTCTGCAGGACTACGACAGCACGGCGGTGGATCAGAGCAACGCTGAGCTGCTACAGGTGAAATCAAAGATGTTTTATTATTTTCTGCTCACTTTTCACTGCTCACTATGGCTAGCTGCGTTTCCATTACAGTTTTTCTCAAAATAAAAGTGATATTTCTGAAATTTAGACAAAGTTCAAATAGTGTTTTGTACCAGGCTGTAAACATGTTTAATGAAGCTGTAAAGTTGGGCTTTTTAACATGGGGGTCTATGGGGATTTGCGCCCCTTTGGAGCCTCTAGTGGCCACTTGATGAACTGCAGTTTTTTTGCACTTCCACATGGGCTTCATTGCTCAGACATGGAGGTTTTCACTTGGTCACTTTGAGAAAAAAACACCTCATGACAGGGTAGAAAAGTTTTAGCTTTAGATATGTGAGAGGTTTTTAGAAATGTTACCATTTGTAGGCGGAATGGAATCACAGCAAATGTTTTTTTTTGTTGTTGTTATTGTTTGTGCTGTGGTCAGGATCTGTACCAGCGCTGTGAGAAAATGAGGCCCACTCTGTTCAGGCTGGCGAGTGACACCGAGGACAACGACGAGGCTCTGGGTGAGAATTATTTTCCTACACAACCTATTTATAGCTTGCAGCCATTATTCTGAACATGATAAAGTCAAGGATGATGCGTCGCAGGTTTTCTAAATAAAGTGTGAACCTTTAAACAGCTGAGATCCTGCAGGCCAACGACAGCCTGACTCAAGTCATCAACCAGTACAAGCAGCAGGTGAAGGGAGAGGTCGTCAACGGGAACAACGCATTAAACTCACAGAAACAAACCGGTGGGCAAAAAGCATCCGACGCAACTAGACTAACAAACGCACCTGCTTTTACTCATGGAAGTCATGGATTGTGTTTCCTCTCAGGGGGAGGAACGGCGCTGCTGGACCTCTCAGGGTTGGACACGTCCCCCCAGTCGCCTCCATCCTTCCCAGAGTTCCCCACGCCGACTGACAGCCTCAACGCCCCCTCGCAGGAGATGGGGATTAGTCTCCTTGACGACGAGCTCATGTCACTCGGTAACGGCTCAGTCAGTTAGGCCTCGGTCAGACCTCACGTGGGCATCCAGATTAATATTAATAAACGGCTGTCGTCTATCCGACATCTAGTGAATTTGTTTTAGTTTGTGATTTGTCATTGAATTCACAAGAGACTGAACCCTGGAAGCTTAATGTGAGGTCTGGACAGGGCTCTAGTTTAATTAGACGAGTTATATTTGTATGATGCAGGAGCTAAATCCAGGTTAAATCCTCAGGTCTAAGTGAAGGAACACACGCCTCCAACCCTGCGTCCCAGCCTGAGGACTCCACAGCCTGGGACTCCTTCCAGGTAAATCCCCATCTGTCTTCACACTGGACCAGCTTTAGACCAGTTCCTACCGACTGTCTCATACATACCTCTCGTCTCCCTCCAGTCCTCTGAAAGCACAGACGCAGACAACCCTTCAGCGCCTGGTCTCCTCCTGAGTCCGGACCCGGCTTCACTCCCCCAGACCCTGTCCTCCGGCTCCACCCCCGGGAACTCGGCCCTGGACGAGCTGGACCTCCTGGGAAAGACACTGCTGCAGCAGTCCCTTCCTCCAGAGGGTCTGCAGGTCAAATGGTACCTGACTAGAAATCATGTTTACAGGAGGTAGAATCCTGGAAGGGAGATGGTGGAACTAAAAGGAGAAACTAGGAAAACAGGAGGAGGTGGAACTAGGAAAAAGAATAGGAAGAGGAACTAGGAAAACTGGAGGAGGTGGAACTAAGAGCAGGAACTATGAAAATAAGAATAGGTGGAACTAGGAAAATAGCAGGAGGAGGAACTAGAAAAAGGAGGAGGTGGAACTAGGAAAAAAAGGAGGTGGTGGAGGAACTAGGAAAATATTAGGAGGAGATGGGGGGAAAAAAGGAGGAGGTGGAACTAGGAAAAATAGGAAGAGGAGGAAGGAGGTGGAACTAAAAGCGGGAACTATGAAAATAAGAAGAGGTGGAACCAGAAAAATAGGAGGAGGAGGAACTAGTAAAGGGAGGTGGTGGAACTAAAAGGAGGAACTAGGAAAACAGAAGGTGGAACTAGAAAAAAGAATAGGAAGAGGAACTAGGAAAAATGGAGGAGGTGGAACTAAGAGCAGGAACTATGAAAATAAGAATAGGTGGAACTAGGAAAATAGCAGGAGGAGGAGCTAGAAAAAGGAGGAGGTGGAACGAGGGAAAAAAGGTGTTGGTGGAGGAACTAGGAAAATATTAGGAGGAGATAGGGGAAAAAAGGAGGAGGTCAAACTAGGAAAAATAGGAAGAGGAGGAAGGAGGTGGGACTAAAAGCAGCAAATATGCAAACATGAGGCGGTACTAGAAAAATAGGAGGAGGAGGAACTTGTAACGGGAGGTGGTGGATCTAAAAGGAGGAACTAGGAAAGGGAGGAGGTCGAACTAGAAGGAGGAACTAGGAAAATAACAGGAGGAGGTGGAACTAAAAGAAGGAACTACGAAAATAAGAAGAGGTGGAACTAGAATAATATTAGGAGGAGGATCTAGAAAAAGGAGGAGGTGGAACTACAAAAATAGGAGGATGAACCAGGAAAGGGAGTAAGTGGAACTAGAAGGAGGAACTAAGAATAGGAGGTGGAGGAGCTACAATATAATACTGTAACTAAAGGTTAATTTTCTGTGTCTAAGGGACAAACATCAGTCTAAACCGACTCTGAGGGACCTCCAGAGTAAATCTGGAGTCAACGCTACCCCACATCCCATTCCATCTTTCACCCATGAACCTCCTGCACCTCTCCTCAACTCTCAGCCCGGCCTCGGAGCGACGCTGCTGGATGCGCCTCCTTCTCACGTGGAGGCTGCTCCTGCAGAAGTCACCCTGACCGATGTCTTCGTCCCTCTAGAATCCATTAGACCCAGTAAGTAAAGTTTTATTTGTTCACAGCCTGATGAGATGGATGGTCACCAGGTCTCACCTCCTCCTCCTCCTCCTCCTCCTCCTCCAGGTAGTCTCTTACCTGTCACCGTGTTCGATGGACACAGTCTGCGGGTCCTCTTCCACTTTGCTCGTGACTCGCCTCCGTCTCGACCCGATGTCCTGGTGGTGATCATCTCCATGCTGTCCTCGGCCCCCGTCCCCGTCACCAACATAAACTTCCAGACCACGGCTCCACAGGTCAGCAGCACCTCCTCCCCCCCCTCACATTTTTTTTTAAAGTGAGACCCAGTCGTCTCCCGCCGGTTCACTGTTTCTTCTTCTGTGGTTAGTCTATGGCCGTGAAGCTGCAGCCCCCATCAGGAACAGAGCTGCCAGCTTTCAACCCCATCCTCCCCCCTGCTGCTGTCACTCAGATCCTGCTGCTAGCCAACCCAAACAAGGTAGGAGTTAAAACGAGTTAAAACGACTGTTTAACATCTGCTCTCAGTTTGGTGCTGCTCCTTTTGGTTTGTTTTTATGTGACAAGGCAAATTACTGCCCTCTTCAGGAGGAAACATTTACTACGACCATCCTCAGAAGAATCACCACCTTCACTTGGTGGAGGAGTTTGTGTCCCAGTGATCCTGAGAGACATGACGTCAGTAGGGGGGAACTAGGAACATAGGAGGAACTAGGAAAATAGGGAGAGGTGGAACTAGAAGGAGAAACTAGGAAAATAGGAGGAGGAGGAATTAGAAGGAGGAACTGGGAAAATAGGAAGAGGTGGAACGAGAAGGAGGAACTGGGAAAATAGGAGGAGGTGGAACTGGGAAAATAGGAGGAGGTGGAACTGGAAAATAGGAGGAGGTGGAACTAGAAGGAGGAACGGGGAAAATAGGAAGAGGTGGAACTAGAAGGAGGAACGGGGAAAATAGGAAGAGGTGGAATTAGAAGGAGGAACGAGGAAAATAGGAAGAGGTGGAACTAGGAGGAGGAACGGGGAAAATAGGAACAGGTGGAACTAGAAGGAGGAACTAGGAAAATAGGAGGTGGAACTAGAAGGAGGAACTGGGAAAATAGGAGGTGGAACTAGAAGGAGGAACTGGGAAAATAGGAAGAGGAGGAACTAGGAAAAAGAAGGAGGAACTAAGAAAATAGGAAGAGGTGGAACTAGAAAAATAGGAGGAACTAGGAAAAAGAGAGATGGTGGAATTAGAAGGAGGAACTAGGACAAAGAGGAGGTGGAACTAGAAGGAATTTGGAAAATAGGAGGAGGAGGAACTAGGAAAAAAAGAAGAGGAACTAGGAAAGGGAGGAGGTGGAACTAGAAGATGGAAATAGGAAAAATAGGAAGAGGGGGTGGAAGTAGGAAAGGGAGAAGGAGGAACTGGAAAGGGGGGAGGTGGAACTAGAAGGAGAAAATAGGAAAGGGAGGAGCTGGAACTACAATGAGTGACTAGGGAAAATAGGAGGAGGAGGAACTAGGAAAGGGAGTAAGTTGAACTATAAAAAAGGAGGATGAAATAGAAGAAAAAAGAACAGCAGGAGGAACTAACTTGACGTTTCAGCCCATTGCTGCCATCTACAGTTTAGTTGTGGGTCTAGACCTTCTAGTGGACCGGGCTAAACTGGAACCTCTGTTCGGGCCGTAGGTTTAGTGGTTCAGTGTTTGAAGCCTCTGTTTTGTCGTCTCTGGTCCTCAGGAGAAAGTCCAGCTTCAGTACAGACTAACCTTCACCATGGGGGAGCAGGAGCACAGCGAGAGTGGAGGTCTAGAACAGTTCCCTCCCCCGGAGAAGTGGGGGAACCTATAGCATTTAACAACAAGCTCCACAGACTCTGACCTTGTTCCCCGACCAACTCAACACTCGACATAAACCAGTTTTCCCTTCTTCTTCTTCTCCTTTTTTTTTTTGCAATCACAATGTACTTTCTGATTCTTTTTCTTTTCCGTGCGCTTCGTTCTGATCGAGTCCCGCGTGTCCGACATCTACAGAGGAACGACAACTTCGTCAGGACACGGCGCCACGTAGACAAACAACAAGGCTCATGATTAATCAACTCTTTGTGGTGTCGGTTTATTTTCTGATTAATCTTTCATCGAGACGACTGTGTGCACTTTTTCTCTTTTTGTTTTTTTTGGATTGTTTTGATGTTTTCTCGCCCTTTTTAATCTGGTGTAAAGAACAAAACGTAGCTGTAACATCAGAGCCGTGTACTTTCCCGCCACATGTGCCTATTTTGCAGTTCTAACATTATTTAAAGTTTAGCGAAAGGTCGTCTTCATCCGTCGTTTGTTCGTCGTAGTAGAGAAAATGGGACTTCTTTAGTACGGTTTTCACTAAATAAATCTTTAGCGCTAAGTTTATCTTGAAGTATTGAGTGATGCAAACGGAGCCGCCATTTTGGGGGAGTGTTTCAACCAACGGATGGGGAGGGGGGGATGCAACTGGATGGTCCTACAACCAATCAGCAACGTTAGATCTTTGCAGGAGCATCAAGAGACTCCAGACCACAAACGTTTTTGAGTGAATCACATTCCCCAACGAGACTGAAATCATCGGCAACTCTTCTGTACATTTGACTTGTGCAACAGCATAAACACTGGTAAAAATATTCCAAATGGGTTATAATAAAGTTTGTTTTTTTTCTTCTTTGTGATCTAAATGTTTTTTTTATTATTATTATTACTTCCCAGAGACAGAACTTTGCTGAAGAGTTTTATTAAACATGAGAAACAAAGTGTAAATAGGGACTTACTGTTAGGAAACCTCAATCGTATCCTGGTGACGAACTAAACAACCTACAGTGGGTTAGTAAATACAAAACTTGGAAAAAGAAAGAAAAGCTAATTTACATGCCATGAACACTACATTATTATCCACCACATGAAGATAAATGTTTTTAACTCTAAGACACATCAGAATCTCTTCATTATTTCAAAAAAGTTTTTTTTTTTTGTTTGTTTTACAAAGTTTTAAACACAAAAATAAAGAAATACGCCAGAGAGTCAACATCAGCACCTACCTGTGATATACCTAAAGGGAAAAATCTAAAAGAGGCTCACGTTACAAAAATGTGTTTGTACAAAAACTTTTCCTTTCCCCCCCAAGTCGTTACCGCTCAACTAAACCTTCCGCCAAATAAAGAAAATAAAGACTTTAAAGGAGAAAGAGCCGGAGCCTCTCTTGTGGAATGTGAGAATCTGAAATAACTCTAAAGCTTATTTCCTGCCTGAAAGAGACGACGGCGGCGGCGGCGGAGCGAACTGGAACGGCGAGTGTCCCATGAGGCCCATCATGGGCTGGGGGGGGTTGAACTGCTGGGCCATGAGGGGCTGAGGGCCCGAGGAAGGAGGAGCGGGGGCCGGCGGTGGGGCCTGGCCACCCCCGGACCCGGACCCGGAGCCGGACCCGGAGCTGCCCCTGGAGCTGCTGTACTTGCTGCTGCTGCTGCTGCTGCTGCTGCCGTTGTTGTTCTGGTACTGGTCGTAGGAGCCGGAGCCGTAGCTGCGTCCTCCGTCCCTGCTGCTTCGGTCCCTGTAGGACGAAGAGGAGGAAGAAGAGGAGCGCTCCCCGTCCCGGCTGCTCCTGTCTCGGCTGTAGCTGCTGCTGCCGCCGCCGCCCCCCCCGCGGCCGTCCTTGGAGCCGCCGCCGCCGCCGCCCACCGAGCGCATCCGCCGGTCACACTCGTCCTGGTACATCAGGTTGGGGTTGTTGGAGGAGCTGGAGTTGCCGCGGAAACGGGAACGGCCGCCTGGAAACAGAAAGAAGAACGGATAAAGCATAAGGGGTGGGACTTTAACCTGATAACTGGGATTAATTAATTAAACAATTAAATAAAAGTAATGCATTTAATAACAGGTTGTTTTCCAAAACGATTACGCTAATGCACACGTCACAGCTCCAAAACCTAAATGGAAGAATGGGATGAAAGCTCGTTACTATTTCAGGTTGTTTTACCAGAAGAAGAAAGAAGCAGAAATTGTTTTAAAATCAATACTGTTCTGAAAAAGTACTTAAAGAAGTTTAACTTTGAGTTTGAGACCTGTCCACTGTGACTGTGGCCAGAGGTGCAGCTGTTCCATGATCCACGGCCAATTTGTAGCAGCTTGCCTGTTTATTACAAATGTTTGTTTTCATTGTTTATATTAGAGATCGGACGATATTTGTGTTTTTTTTTTACTGGTATTACTTTTTCCCGGCTACATTTACAGACAGACGCAGTCGTGTCCTGCTGGAGACGCTGGAGACCAGTGCAGCCCATACATTGTCCTTCTTTTACCTGTTTATTTTTTATGCATAAGAGGGTTAAACATTATTTAAGTTCAATAAATGTTTTGGATTAAATTCAGACTTGTAACATTTGTTCTTAACATGACATTTTTATCGTGTAAATAGAAGGAGAAAAGTCGGCACTGGCTCCAAATATCGGCTCAGAAAAATCGGCAGCACAGTATCGGCCCTAAAAAATCCATATCGGTCGATTTCTAGTTTTTACTGTTGCTTTTCTTTTTTTTTTATATATTGTATATATCTATATATTGTCGTGTTGTTATAGTATTACACAGTTTTATGTTATGGGGCTACGGAGGGAATTAGCATCGCTGCTATAATCTGACGGGATGTGACTTTAAAACACGAATTATGCATATTTAAAAAAAAAAAAAAACATATTTAGATATATTAAAAATTACAAATGATATTTTCTCTTTAACAAACGGTGAAATACAACGAATCTTTTTAAAAGTGCAACTGAAATTGTATTTTATCTTGATAACAAAAAATTAAACTAATAACAAATCAAAATAATTAAATGAATAATAAACAAACTAAGGCTTGCGTGTGTTCCCAGTTTGTTTATTTATTAATGTCCGTCGTCTCTTTCACATAAATAAATAAACTAACTAAATCCTGACTTGAATTGGGGTTATTAGTATTTTAAATCATATTTTTTAAATAAATAAGCAGCAATTACTCATAAAGAAGCAGCCTGTGGTAACCAGCCCTCACCTCCTCCGCCTCCTCCACGTCCCGTATCCACCAGCTGCAGCAGTTTGGGGTTGATGGCCTGTCGGGCCTCCTCCAGGACCCGGATCAGCTCGCGGGCCTGGCGGAGGTTCCCCGGGGTGAAGAAGGTGTACGCCGTGCCTTTGTTGGTGCTGCGGGCCGTGCGTCCGATGCGGTGGATGTAGTCCTCGGACGAGTTGGGGTAGTCGTAGTTGATGACGAACTTGACATCCTCCACGTCTTTGAGGGAGTCGTGGAGAGGGAGTCGGGGAGGGAAAAGATGTGAAACACAAGTGAAAACACTAAAACGAACAAACAAAAATTAGTGAATCATGATTCAGAACGAGCGACATTCAGAGACAGACAATACCTGCAACACCCACCGTCCTCTGAGAGCATCACTTACCTGCCCAACGATCGACTACTCGTACAAATTACACATTATTATCTGTTATCAATCTACTGAAAAGAGGACTCATGGTGTGAGAGATTCAGAAGCTGCGTCTTTTTCTTTAAGTAGAAGCTAAAACTAAAGGTCTGTTTCTCATTACAGTTGACAAAGGGCTCAGAAAACACTGCTGATTAGAGGCAACAAAAAAAAAAAACACGTCTTGGAAGCATAATGATGAAGGCTGGCGGAGGAGGAAACGGGGGAAAGGAGGAGGGGGGTGGTGGTGGTGGTGGTGGTGAAAAGGGGGTGAGGTAGAGTACTTACCCCTGGTTATCAGAGATTTACAGAAAGTTACCTCTCTGTTCCCCAAAAACCCATCACCAGTCCTGGGAGGTCTGCAGGGGTGGAGGAGGAGAGCGCACGGGACAAAAACTTTTAGCCCCTCCTCCCACCTCGCCACTCCTCCACGACACTCCCAAAGCTGGAAGGTGTCTGGGCTCCGGCCGGACTGTGCCGGGGGTTCAGGTCCTACTCTAACCCGAGTTTCGGAGTCGGAGACTTTTACTGCTGGCTTTATGGAGCTGATGGGTTGGAGACAATGACCTGGCGCTGCTGCCGTTTTCTTTAACGTTACAGAGCGGCAGCGACTAGATCGAGGGCTTTTGATTGGTTCCCGAGTCGCTTCCAGTGGCAGTGGTATCATAGAGCCCAGCTTCTCAAGTTTAGTAACAAGAAACAGACGCTAAAGGAGACGAGGAGGAGGGTGGAGGAGGGGAGGAGGGGGGTGGAGGGATCTGAGAGTGGGCTCTGCCAGGTATTTATCGAGTCTGATCTGGTCCCGTACGATGCACACAAAGAAAAATGGTCCAAAGTGTTAAAGACAAAGGAGGAGGAGGGAGGGACGGAGGGACGGAGGGACGGAGGGGGGGACACACGGTGGAGTTTGGGGTCAACGGGACAAAAAAAAAAAAAAAAAAAAAGGACGAGGGCCGGAGATGGTTTCAAATAAAACGACGAGAGGAAACGGGTTCAGGTGGAAGAGAGAAGAGAGAGACAGGAAGGAAGACGTTTTTAAAGGTGAGGACAAACCAAACCGACCGGGAGGAAATAACGTTTACGTTCTCTTCAGACTCGTCTGGGAACCAGACGTCCACACGGCAAAAAAAAACAAAAAAATGTAAAAAAGGCTTGTACCAATTACAGAAAACTATTTTAAGAATTTTTGTCAAGCAAAGAAAAGCTTAACGCAGCCTAATACGAGGTGGTTTTATTGAATATTGGAGTATAGTGATGCTCTTTTTGCAGTGTGGATATAATTGAAGGAGCCGTTTCAGTCACATGGACGACATCACCGCATTAAACCAGCTGATCATAAACTGGATCTCTGCAGGAATCAGTTCCCAACGGAGAGACTCCAAGAAAAAAGTCTCGGCTGCAAGAAGTTTGTGGGTGAGAGAAAATCTGCTGGATTCTTCACACTCTTAATTCACAAGGAGAAACAGGAAGAAAACGATTTTTCTGTCCATTTAATCGTGTTTTTGCTAAAATATTCGTGTATTTAAAGGTTCAGATGAGCCTCCTGTGTGCAGCTCCTTATGTTTCTCTCTAAACTGATCAGATGAGCTGCGTTTCTATTACAGCTTTTCTCGATATAATTCTCTTAAACTCTCGTCACTTTGAGGAAGATGGACTTTCTAATGGACTGGTCACATGACCCCACGTGCATCATCAGAGATGTAGGTGTTTCCTTTACCAACGACACGACGTAAAAACAACAACAAAACAAAAAAAAACGAAGGAAAGGTCTGAGCGTCGGGTTGGTGTGTCGGATAAAAAGATGACGTGAGAGACAGAGAGTGAACGGAGGGACAGGAAGGAAGGAGGAGGAGGAGTGAAAAGAGGGAGGGAAACTGATCATAGAGAGGTGGTTCCTCCAGGCCAGGACTCCTGCCAGCCAGGACCAGACATGACGTCCGCGGAGGGAGAGGCCGGCCGGCCGGCACAGCCAGTGGCGGTGGGGGGGCGTCAGGGGCTGGCATCGGGGGGGCAGCTCAGAGGGGAGTCTCCAGCACTCTCACTTCCTGGCAGTCAGTCTCTTTCTCTGTCTTCTTGCAAACGCACCAACTGAATCTCTGGATTATCTCAATTTTGAATTTTGCCGTCTCCTCCGAGACGACTTTTCAGGACAGTTCTCATCCCACAGGCTGAATAAATACTAATAAATGTTTTAGTTTTTTTAAAAAAATGTCTCTGGGTGAAGTTGATCTAATCAGCAAATGGTGTGGTCAAAGGGAGTCCGCCCTCCTCCACACCCCCCTCTTCGCCCTCTCACCTGACAGCCGCCCCCCGAACCCGTGTCCCGTGATCAAATTTGGGAGCCCGGCAGCACCCTGCGCTTTCCCCCCCTCCCTCCCCCGATCGCCCAGGCAGCCAGAGTCCTGGAAGTAAGGGGGGGAGGAAAGAGATTTGTTTGCGGGCTCTGGGTTTTCTAGGTTTTTTCGGTGGAGGTGTTCTGTCTGGGATTGATTAATCGGGCTGTCTCTCTCTCTCTCTCCTCCGAGTCAGCTTTCGATTTGTCATGCCTAGGTCCGGCTGCAGGCTCCCGAGGGCCTGTGTGCTTCTAGTTGCCGGAAGAGAGACTTGGAAACAGACAAACAAATAAAAAAAATAAATAAATAAATAAATAAACAAAAATGAAAAGAAAAACAAATGAACACAGAATTAGGTTAAAAGGTTTGACTGGCGTCCTGTAAGGGGCCTCCTGGCTGCCTCGCCCCTTACATCGTTCATTCAACATCACGTCCTGCATCAAATACTTCCTCTAGAGAAAACTCTTTTCTGCTGCAGGCGTCTCTCCATTTAAATCTACTCTAAATAAACATGCATCGTAGAGCCTGGTTGTGACTAATGTTATGCTACATCATGGAGGAAATGACCTGCGTCGCGCTTCGGCACAAAAAAAACATACCCAAACCGCGCGAGGCCACGTCCGTCGCGATGAGGATGGGAGCTTTGCCGCTGCGGAACTCTGCAACAAATGTTAGAGGCGATGAATGGTTGTTAAAACGAGAGAGAGAAACGAGTTAGTGAAACGCTCCAACGCACCTGTTAATACCCAGTCTCTCTCTGGCTGGCTCTTGTCGCCGTGGATACACATCGCCGGCCACCTAGAGGATAAACAAGTGGCATGTGCAGATGATTTAGATGCTGGATTCTGTTCGTGGAGGTTTTTTTCTTGTTCTCAAGCATCTGGACGTGAAAGATGATGTGAAAGAAAACATGATTCGGGGTCTGTGTATGTTTTGGTCACTTTTTCGGTTCAGAAAAGGATGTTAAAAAAAAACAATAAATGAGTGGTTATTTGATTTTCATTTTAAAATTAAAAAATTAAAGATTAAATTCAAGGCATTTTTCTTTATCAGTCGAAAACGGATGAACAAAACTGTAGAAACTGGTCTATTTTCATTTACTAAAAATAAAAAATAAAAATCGTTAGAAGACAAACAAGAAAAGCGTCTGGTTTTTTATAATTTGCAACCGGAAGTTGTTGTTTTCAAAATAAGAGCACGTATTGAGGTCGGTACTGTGCCCAGACTAAAATGACTTTAGAACGTTACTCTGATGGTAAAACAAGACTCGTCATCTGCAGAAATCTCTGCACTCATATCAGAGTAATGTTAGCTAGTAGCTAGTAGCTAACATTACTCTGATTATATGAAGTTACTTTTAGTTTTTACCTGAAATATGCGGCTTAGTTTTTCTGCGGTCTCGTCCTCTTCACTGAGACTCTTTTATTGTTTTAAAAAAACAACCTACTGATCCATGTCCATCAACTCCTGTTACCCAGCGACGTCCTCATACGTGCTTTTACTTTGAAAACGACAACTTAACAGTCGCACAATAAGAAAAAATTTACTTTTTTGTTTCTGTCAAAACTATTTTTTATTTTTAGAAACAGAAAATTAAAAGCGAGCGTTTTTTAAAGTTTTGCTCGTCTCTTCTCGATTTCATTTATTTCATTTTTACTTTTGAATTTTAAAATGAAAATCAAATAACCGCTCATTTTTAGTTTTTTAACGTCATTTTCTAAACAGAAAATCCAAAGACCAAAACACACACGGATCATTCAGAAAACTAAACCAGGGCTGAACAATAAACTGATTACCAGGTCGATTTAAGAAGCTATTTATGTAGCACAACTTTTTATTATTAATACTTAAACTTGACCAAAACATGCAACAAGCACAATTTAGAAATGATTCAGGTCTCTATATTCTAGGACTGTGTTTAAAGTATAATCTATTTTCCAGTTCAAATTATCCTGAATTCCTTCTTTCTTTTGTATTTTATGTGTATTCGTTAACACTGCAGTGTTGCAAGACTGGTTTTGAACAACATATCTCACGAGGTTAGAACCTGCAGCTGAAAACTCAGCCCGATTGTGTACAAAAAAAATTAAAAAATGAAGAAATACAATGACATACTGCTCCCAAATCATTCAGGCTTAGATTTCATTATTCACAGCTGGATCAAATCACTGCTGCTGGGGTGAGTTTGATTTTTTTTACTCACCCATCCCGTCTCATCCTGCGTGTGAGGTCGTCACAACGCTTCTTGGTCTCTACAAAAATGATGGTCTTGTTTTCCTTCTCAGCCATAATCTCCTCCATCAGCTGGATCAGCCTGAGGAGGAGAAAGAAACCGTCAACTACACATAGAAACACCAAACAAGAAAGCGGGAGCAGCCTCTTACTTGTTGTCCTTTTCACTCTCCATGCAAACATCAACAATCTGCAGGATGTTGTGGTTGGCGCTGAGCTCCAGAGCTCCCACGTTGATCTGGACGTAGTCCTTCAGGAAGTCCTCGGCCAGCTGCCGGACCTCTTTAGGCCAGGTAGCGCTCCACATGAGAGTCTGTCTGTCCGGCTGGAGAACGATGAGATTAAACCCAACGTCTCACTCTTTAAAATAAACATTTTCTCTATAAAACTGAACTGAGCTTTACCCGGATCTGGTCAACAATTTTGCGGATCTGCGGTTCGAAGCCCATGTCCAGCATACGGTCGGCTTCATCCAGAACCAGATAAGTGCAGCGACGCAGGTTTGTCTTTCCAGCCTCCAGGAAGTCGATCAGACGACCCGGAGTAGCGATGCAGATCTCAACCCCTGCAGAGGATGAGACAATACTTATTACGAAGGAGCTTTGAACAAACTCTCACATTCAGGGACAAGAGGACGTCTTTATCCTGCTACACTCACAAATAATAAGATAATTTATCCCTAAACTGTGTAACTATTATATATAATTTGTACTTAATCTATATTTTTTATAGTCTCTAGATCACAGATCTTCAAAAGTGCGGTCGCAAAATATTGGTTAAAAAGACACTTTTTATACATGTGCTACACCAGCTGAGACCTGTCAATCTAAGCCTCCTGTACACAGTAGACCACGCCCCTTTTGCTGCTGAGCCAATCACGACGAAGCATATTATACTGAGGTTCTGTCAAGTTACCCGCAATTGGCCAAAAGCCTATTTACTTATACTATATAAACTATTATAAAATATATATTATTTACATTACTAGCAGAAGAGAAGCTAGTAGTTCATGAGAAATATATATATATATATATGTTTATGTTTGCCAGTAGCAAGGCTGAGTTTAATATAGACCACTTATAGTAGGTAGGGGGTCCCTACGTAATCTCCCCATCAGTTTGGGGTCCTTGGCCTGAAAAACGTTGAGGACCTCTGCTCTAGAATCAATGCAGCATAAATCCAAGCAGTATAGCATCGCTCACCTCGCTCCAGGTCTCGGATCTGAGGTCCCTTGGGAGCGCCCCCGTAGACACAGGTGCTCTTAATGCGGGACGACTTTCCGTAGTCGTACGCCACCTGCTGCACCTGCTGAGCCAGCTCTCTGGTCGGGGCCAACACCAAACACTGCGGAGGACACAATATTTCGGTGTCAGACTCTTTAAGATTAAGCTCAGCAGGCTGCTGAATGAACAGTCTCCTCCTCACGTACAATGGGTCCGTCTCCACGCTCCAGGTAGGGCTGATGATTGATGTGCACGATGGCAGGCAGGAGATACTTGGGAAAGGAAAGAAAAAATGGGGAAACATCAGCACAGTTCATCAGTATATTCATCTTTGGAAAAGCAGAGGATTATAGGAAGAGGCGGCTCACCGATAAGGTCTTCCCAGAGCCGGTCTGAGCGATGCCCACCATGTCTCTCCCGCTGAGGGCCAGAGGGAAACCCTGCGCTTGAATCGCTGTGGGCTCCTTGAAATTCTGCTGCATCAGCACATCTATGACGTACTCTACACACAAAGAAACAATCATTCAGGTAATTCTGTCACAGCAGATTTGGCTGAGTTCGGCGTTGGGTGTCGGTGTCTTACGGGGGAACTGTGCCTGATGGAAGCTGCTGACGGGCTTCGGGCAGCCTGAGCCTCTCACGGTGATTTCTTTCTTCCTGCGATATTCCTCCACATCATACTGGAAGCAAAAACAACAAACAAAATGTGAAAACCAACATGGTTTATAGGTTGATACTATAGGACAGGGCGGTTAGGACGGTGATGCTACAGGGAATACCTGGCTCATTCGCTGCACTTCCAGGTGTTCACTGTAAAAGTTCTTCTCAAATTTGGGAAGCTCATCCAGGTCCCATCTCTTCTTCCTCAAACGGTCTCCGGGGTTCCCGAACTTTTTACCCGGCGGTGGTCCGCCTCTGCTGGATCCGAATCGAGGACTGCTGCAACACATGACAAACAGCTCCGAGATGTCTGATTTAAATGTCATTTTATTTTGTCTGCAATTCACAATTTAAAAAACCCCTCTGGTATTAGCTCACATGCTAACTAATCGCTTACCCTCTGTCACGACCACGGTCTCGGTCTCTGTCTCCGTACGAACCCCTCATTTTGATAAATCTTCTATGAGGACTTAGGCAGATATTCAAATGTGCAGTTATTTGCACTTGGTGTGTAGCTTTTTATGCTTATGGTCAGCGTGTCTGGCCTGGTCTGAAAACCACAGCACCTATTTCAGCTAAATGCAAACGTCGACGGGTGTTTGAATAAAGAAAACCGACGCTCCGTTATGCATCTGCTAAAAAGTTAAATATTACAATAAACCATGTTATTGTCGATTCAAATGTCGCTTAACTTCGGCTCAGTTGACTTTACAGCAATACGCAGCAGGTAGTAATCACAGGAATGCTATGTTGTTATTGTTGTTGTTAGCTTAGCTCTGAGGCAGTGACCGGAAGTTACAGTCAATGAAAAGGCCCCGCCCCTTATATTTTAATTATTTTTACAATTGTTATTTTCATATTTTTTTTTATAAGAAATGAATTAGATATTTAAATTTACCGCTCAGCAAATTGAAGTTTAATTGTACTTATTATTCAACTTCCCTCACAATTTCTTTTGTTAGCTTAGCTGTCTTGTAACCGGAAGCTTTTGTGAAAGCTAACTGATAGATAGACTCCGCCCACCAAAGTACTATTTACATTTTCTTAAGTAGTAGTCTTTTAATTGAATAAACGCGCTTTTTTCAACAAATAAAAATTCTATGACCCCCGATACATAATTAATCATATATTTAAGTGTGCATTTGGCCATTAATTGTACGTGTTGTCCAGCTTAGCTCTTCATTTATTAGAATTTACCATATTATTTTACCATTATATTTTCACTTAAAAAGAAAATGGATATAGAATTACTTTTTAGATATTCCACATAAAATTTTATGTTTAAAGCATTTTGCCTTTTGTTTTTTGTGTACAGCTAATTTAAGCACATTTTTATGCTATAGCTTGTTTAGTAGCTGTAAAGATTTTGTTCACATGCTAATTCTGTAGTTCTTTTGCATATATTATTTTTATTTTTATTTCATTGTGCTATTTTATCTTCCTTTCTTCTTGTGGTTCTAAAGAAGCGTCCAAAAAGAAACACATAAAAGTCCTTTTCTTCCATCTGTCTTTAATTTCCTTTGCAACACCAACAGAAAAGCAATACAGCATCAAAACATGTGATATTACCAATATACAAATTAAAACATATACAAAAAGAATTCAAACAAAACAGGAGTATATATGAAATTGAAATATTAAAACACAAGAAAAAAAAAACTGAAACTGAAACAAATCACTGGGCCAAGCAAATCTATTAGTCGCCATCCTGAACACTGCTTGGTTTGACTATTTACAGCATTCTTTTCTTTCAGGAAAACTATTTATTCAGTTTTAAGATTAACATCCAACTTTTACATCAAGTATCAAATAAATCATTTGATAGTATTTTCAATCAAGATGCCTGCACTTGATGGGCTGTCGTCTGGGGGACAAAGTAGAAGGTAGTGAATTTCACTTAAAGCAACAAAATGCACCAAACTTTGACTTCATGGATACAAAAGTGATGCGTTCATTATACAGCAGCGGAAGACAGTTGGAATGGACGCTGCAAATACTTTCAATATTTTGCTAAATTAATATAATTTTAGGAAGTTAAGTGATAGATATAAACTTGACCTTTAATTTGACTACATTCATCCCTCAAAAGGACTATACTGTAATGTACCACGTGTTTACCTGCAGTGTATAACTTGAGCAAATCTCGATTCAACATAACGAGCGAAGAATAAAAGTTTTCAACAGGCAGCGTTGGGCCTAAAGTCACGTTATCTTAAAGGGCCAATCAGCTGTGCCCCCGACAATGAACATTTAGGATCGCAAGCGCAAGCGAGTTCCAAACTCGCCACTTCAAAAACGCATACAAACATCAGCTGATAACGAATTAACTCCAACACAGTTCGTATCTGCTTCTGGGAAATCAAAGACGATAAAGATCAGAGGATGTCTGGGCAGCCTGAAGGTTTGCGGCTTTTTTTTTTTCTGTTCCCTTCTCTTTCCTGCTATAAGATGTCCACATACCGGAGTACGACTTGTTGTGTCTGTAATGACCCACATCCTGACGACTCTACAGGCCGCGATGCCGTTACAGATAGCGCCAGCAGAGGCAGGCCAGATCTGTGCTGCACGTAAGTAATTATGGGATTACAGTCCAGAGAACATCACAGCTGTGCCGGCTCTGCGGGGAAGTGTCGCTTCTTCGGTAATCTGTGTGGGCCCCGTACTTCCGCCCGACCCTCTGCCCACGCTAAAAAATCTCTCCTACAGCTGTTCCCCGTCCGTTGCTCCGCGAACAACAACAGCTCCAGGAGTCAGGCTACTACACGTTGTTTCAAACAACACCGAAGACAAAATACGCAGTATATTTATAACACTTCCGCAATAATAATTCTCCAGCAAAGAAGTACAAACATTTAAATAAAATATTCTAATTAAAATCATATATTAAAATGAACCGCAGCGCTTCAAAGGTTCTGTAGTTTTGCTATAAATCAATGCTTTAGGACAGTGTCTGTCATTAGCGGGAGCACAGGCTGCTGTTCCCACTATTTGGCAACGTTAGAGAGTTGGAGGAGGAGGAGGAGGAGGAGGAGGAGGAGGAGAGACGATTATAGAAAATGAAAGAATCAAAGAGGGAAGCAGTGTTTCAGATGAAGGTGGCACTTGTTTTCTCCAGCTTATATTTGACTGATTTTGTGCAGCATTAAGATGCTCTATGCAGGCACAGTTATTAGTAGTGATCCCTACGAACACAGATAACGTACGACAACTATGACGTCAACAGAAAAGCAAACAGTGTGGCCAGCTATCAACCCTCCACCTCGCTGCCCCCTCACTTTATTCCTCTTCTCTCTTTACCTGCTGTAGAAACGAGTTCCCTTTTCATTATAAAACCCTGTGACTGTTTAGGTCGAAACAAAATGTGTGATTTGTCTCATATACGAAGCTGCTAAACATACGATGTGGGCTACAGGAGTACGGGGGAGGAGGAGGAGGGCTCAGAACTCGTCGTCAGAGCTGAGCAGGAGGGTCTTCTCCGTGTCCCCGCGGGTGCTGAGGTTACTGTGGGAGCGGGACAGCGGCGGCCCCCCCCCTCGCTCCAGCGTGGACTGCTGGGTGTACTGCTGATACGCCGGGGAGAAGTTGTGGATGGCGTCCTGGACCATGTCCCCGGGGTTCATGGTCTCCTTCAGGCTGCTGGAGATGCTCTTCATCGGGGCGCAGCGTCCTGGAGGAGGGACGGGAGCGTTAACACAATGACTCTGAGCGGGACAGACGAGTAGTAGGGGACGGGGACGGGTGACGTGACAAATAAATCTTTGAAATGTTGCAAAGAATGTGACCAAATAAGAATGAGAGAACAAACTAATGATAAATATGTGATGGCAGCAGCGAGTACGAGGTCACACCTACAGTAGCTTAGCCAATGTTAACGTTAAAGTCTCATCAAGCCTCAGGCTGACGAGAGCCTAAAACAAAACCACTGAAGATTTAATTAATCAGGTTAAATGATCCTTCAGATCTTATCACCTAACACAGACGTTAGCATGAAACTAAGGGTGGGAAAAAATATCGATATATCGCGATACTTTTTCTTCCAGTCTATTTATTTATTTTTGATTTTGCATTGCTTCACATCAATTTTAAAAGAAAAAGTCATGTTTTGGGCCGATCATTTGGATTAATATTATTTTTGTCTCAATTTGTCCAATTAATTATCGGCGTCATCTGATGTACATATATGCAAATTTCTCAGTGAACTATATAGAATATTGCAATATATCGCAATATCATAATATCGCAATAATGTATCGTATCGTGATTCAAGTATCGCGATACGTATCGTATCGTGAAGTCCTTGCCAATATCCGCCCCTACATTCTGCTGATAGGCAAAAAACAAATAAAAAAAACAAAACAAGATGAAAGCGAAACATCCATTATTCCAAATGTTATGCTATAATATAATAAGTGTTTCACATGGGGCAGCAAACTAAAACAAATTCAGAAATAATGTGACAAAATAATTCAAAGAAACTAAAATACTTTGGCACCAACAACGTTAAAGGAACAAAAAAGGCATTTCAACATAAAGAAACGTGAGATGCAGACGAGACACAGCGAGGACCAGGTCAGACCTACCGTACTGTCCATAGATGGGAAACGAGCCTTTGAGCGCCGCACAGCGGAGAAGAGAAGAGAAAGACAAGAAAGTCAAGATGAAAATGAAGGAGAAGGAAAACAGAGCAGAAGAAAAGACTCGACATCTTTAGAGAGTTTCAAGGAAAGGAATCAGTGAGGAAAGGACGTCAGATAACGGGCTCCTCAAAGAACACTACTCCAAATATACTGTGGTTACTTGCCACAGAAAAGCATTAACACCATTAAATCATGTCCACGCCTTTAGACATTTAAAGTTTATCAGAAGGCATAAGCTGGTTTCTGTGATGAAGGAGGAGAGAGCAGCGATCTGAGACCACGAATGTTAATGGAAGTCAGAGTTGTAGCGATGGAAGGAGGAGGAATCTTTGGAGACAAAAAGTTGGAGGGAACCTCGATGAACTGACGTCAACGTTGAGGTGACGACCAACGTGATCAACTGATCTAGTTACTGAATAAAAAAAGGTATAGTAATAATACTGTATTATTTATATTGTGTATCATGTTACAAGGGATGGACAACTGATATATCACAGTATTCTTCCTCTTTTCTTTTCATATTCATTAATCTTAAGTATGGGTGTACACATGTATGTATATGTGAGTATCATCAGTATATGTGTATATGTGCCCCCATACACCTTTTCTTTCTGTTGTTTTTAATTCTATTATGTTATTATTCTGTTTCATTCTGTTCTTTTATACTTATGTTCAGACCCCAGAAAAAATAGCTTCAACAAGGCTGCAGCTAATGGGGATCCTAATAAAACAAATAAACAATATCAGGGCTTTTCATAAGGACCTTTTGTAGTTATCAATTTCAGCTCTGGCACAAACCTAAACCACCTTCTGTTTTAACGCTGGTTGGCTAGTGTCAAAGTTGGCATCTGTCAGACTCTTATTCTTTCTTATTCTATCTTCTGAATACCTCCAAACACACCCACCTACACACAGGCCTTACCGTAAGAGTCCAGTCTTTTGTCCATGTAGACCTTGTATGTGAAGGCGTGGCGCAAAGCGACAGCGGCAAAGAACATCTCGATGCAGATGATGAAGTTTTGGTAGCCCGCGGCGACCGTCCCTTCGCCCACAGAGAAGTCGGCCGAGTTTATCTGAGGAATAGCTCCACACTTCTCCAGGATGGCCAGCAGCATCCCTGGACCACAGAGAACAAATGAAACAATGCTTCACTTATATTACGTCGTATGTCATTCCTCTTGAGTCAGAAACTGAGGCGTCCTTACCCTGCCAGAAGGACAGAAAGATGACCGACTTGACCATGAAGAACTTGAGCACGGGGTTGTACGGGACGAGCAGTTCACGCGTGGCGAAGTAGAAGAGGAAGAGAGCGTAGAGCGAGAGGCTGACAGAGATGTTGTAGATTATCATGATGTATAAGTAGCCACTGGCCGCGCTGGATGGAAAGAAGCAAAGAGAAACTAACTTATAATGAGCTTAGAGCTACATAATGAGAAGATTGATTTTATTTGGATGAATATTTTAGATAAAACTGGAGTTCAGATGTTACTGTAAGGTCTCTCAATCTAGTAAATCTATATATTTTTTGTACAGTGGAGGAGTTTTATGAATATGTACGAATAGATTTGAGGTTTGAATCATTGAGCTGAAAAGACATTTGGCCGAAGCTCAAGACTAGAAAATGAACTCAACATGCTGTGAAAACATACTTGAAGTCTCCATCTTTGTATTTCCCAAAGGCCTGGAGGATGACGGTGATCATCGCCATCAGGGGCTTCACCACACAGAACTGGAGGGTTGCCTACAGGAGCAAGAGCAAATGAACTTTTTAACTGTGACTGTCACAGAGCACAGTACAGTATACGAGTAAAACTAAGAGGGATCGGCACCTGTTTGCAGAACCTGAGGAAACCAATAGAGTAGGTCTTCCCCCACAGACAACAGGTCCCGTACATGCAGCTCGACCTACAGTGAAGATAAAACCCGTCAAGATAAAACAGTAACGTGTTAGGAAGTGAGAGAATACGGCATCAAACCGGACTCACTCGATAGGTTTCCCTCTGATTTCAGCCATGATGGCGCTCTCTCCTCCCAGATACTCGTAGCACAGACTCAGGAAATTGTAGATGACGAAGGCTGCGGAGGCACACACATAAAAAGCAAAGAAGACTGGCTCAGTTTTACAGTTAAATTCATATTTAAAACCACCGATTACGGAAAAACCAATCATCTGTCCAAGTCAAAGTGCCTACGACCAAGTACAGTCCGATGTGTACTTAGTCCGTCTGTTTTATCAGGGAGGCATCGGGAGGTAACTTGTGTTGACTCGGTTAAACCAGGTATCCCAGAATGCATTTTGTTGGTGGCATCAAGTACGCAGATGCTCCAAATTGCAGAACAACTTTCCTCCAATCCTCCAGTCTGTATTTCAGAATCAAACTTGAAGTTCACGCCCTAGCTCTACCTCGGAGGTAGTTCTTTGAAGTCGGTTTGGTTTGTTCAAGATTCAAGAGTCTTTATTGTCATTATGAGAACATATCGAAATTTTACAGAGACCCCGGCTTAAAGGCATAAAATATGTACGAGAAAATGTAAACATTGAGCATAAAGTTCCAGTCTATTAAATGTTGAGAGTGTGTGACCTTAAATAAACCTGACTGGACTCCACACTGCTCAGTAAGAATGTTTTTCATCTGCTGCTCCAGGTGCTCGCAGGATAATTTAAGGGTAACCCACGGATACCAGCACCCCACTGCCTCCGCCCTCCTACCAGCTGATCCTTAAAGGTAAGTGTGTTTGCAGCACAGTGACATAAGTCACCAGTCAGCACAGCGCTGGCTTTGTCAGAGTAACATACAAGATACTCCAGAATATTATTGTTTTAGTTACTAATCTAGACTCGCTGATGTTACAGACGCCCGTCTTTTTAGCAGCGTTTCCCAACTCTTCACCCTGAAGTACCTCCCAGGCTCAGGTGAACCCATCTGAGAGGCCTCCAAACCTCCAAACCTCCAAAACCGCCTCCACGGGCTAAATTCAGATGCCTTCTAAAGGATTTCCTCATTTCCACACAGTTGCTAGGAAACAGGTTTCCCCTCCCCTCCACTCCCACCAGGCCACGGAGACATGAGAACAAAGATGACCACCTTTGTAAATGAAGACACCATAAAGGCCATCTGCCACTGGGTATTGCATCACATAAATAATACCCCCCCCCACACACACACACACACACATCCCTTTATTTCTACTTGGAGTCATCGTGGCGAATGTCCTCCGCTCCCCCGCGCTCCTTTGTCCACTCACCTTCGTAGCAGTCTCGTACTGTGTCAAAGTACACGTAATACTCCTCATTGGTGAAGAAAAGGAGGCTGAGCCAGGAGTCGAAGGCGTAGATGGGGACTATGAAGAGGATCCTAACGATGTGCCTCTGCTCGTTTGGAGAGCTGTAGTAACGTAGGTGCATGTAGATCTAAAAATGAAGAAAGACAGAACGTAAAGTTTTGGAATTCTACGGTTCTACAGTTGTTCTATGAAAGGTTCGAAGTCCTGGACGTTAAACGGTTGCTGTGTCGTATAAACAGCTGCTCGGCTTTAGCACGCTAACAAACGAGGATATCAACAGTCTCCTTGAAGGTTTAACAGTAATAGCACAAGAGTAATAACATTTTCTTTCTTTTCATTCTGCATTATCTAAATAGGACATAAAAAAAATCTGAGACGTCCATGGAAATACTGAAATACAGACAAAAGTGCTCAAACGCATGCACTCAAGAACACATTAAAAAGAATTAGAAGGGAAGAAACATACTGTATTTACTACCATGTCAGTTCATTAGGTACACAGGTTAAAACAAATGCATTATAATATATTAGTCCTTCACATAATCCCCCCACGTGACTGTTATGATGTTTGGTTTAGAATGAATTTATGGTGTTGGAAACTAGGATGCTTCTGTTATTGAGCCTGGTTCACTGCCTAAAATCAATGGAAACATATGTCAGTACAACATACAGTTCAATATTACTAAAAAAACAAAGCAGATTTAGTGCAGGGCTGTTCTATAAGAATGCATTTGTTTTCACCGTGTACCTAATGAACTGGCAAGTGAGTGTATATTCACGAGTTTTTCTCATTAAAAATGAAAAGGTAAGTGGAATATGCATGAACTACACGGAAGACGTCTTCCTCAAACTAACCACAGCCTCGTGAAACTTGTACCTGTGCGGCGAGTTTGTCGGAAACTGGAGCAGAAACGGAGTCTGTGCCGCGAACAGACCTGTGGTTGTTTTAGGAAACTGACACGGGGCTTTTATCGCTGCCATTCAGAGCGGCAGACGGCAGGAAAAAAACAAGGTGGGCCTTTGTCACCGGCACCTCTGTCTGCTCCACCCGGCTCCTTTCTACTTACACAACACCCCCCCCACCACCACCACCACCTATCACCTTTCCTGGCCTGTAAACAGACACACACCGCTGGTAGGATTACAAACAATGGGTGACAACACGCAGGCATTGTTGCTAGGTGACCCCCCCTGATGACGGCGAGAGTGGAGACGGGAGCACCTGTTGCCCGGAGTGACGGGAAGCTTATTCATTAAGCCCGGACGTGAAGAGCATCGGCAAACAATGGAAGACGAATCATTCATCTGGGCCCCCCGGGTACAATAGATCTCCCCTTATATAAAAGGGGTGCTGAGTAAATACTTGACTGTAACGTGAGAGCTGATAACAGCGTGTTGCACTTATCTGCATCGCTGAGAGATTTACTGGCCCAGAAAAACATCTACGAAAAAGAATCCGTCATTTCATCTGCAGCAACCGTCCTGAACACCCTGAAATAGACACCTTTTAAAATCCTTTTAATCAGCTGTTACGTGTACCAGCAGTCGTGTGTGTTTTAAGTTTATCTCAGGCTGTTTATGCAGCAAAAACTCTTTTAACTCTTTAAAAGATCTTTTAAACCCACCGTGGATGTATTAAATCGAATTAATAATAAGCTACTGCAGGACATAGACGTGTAACATTCACATGTATCTGGTAAAAGTCATATATACTTGTGCACTCGTCAGTCTGTGTCGCTCTGAAACAACACCCGTCGCTTCAACTAGATCTAATAGATCATATTTGACCTTCTCGCTGATAAATGAAGAGCGTGTGCATCTGTTGTTGGACCACGTACGTATCCACACAGGCTGTGGAAAGTGGAAAACACCAGGTCCTCCTTACCTGATGGCATGTGATCAGAAGAGCCGTCCAGACAAAAAACCCTGATATGGTTTGGGCGGTGGAGGTCATGAGGAAAATGGGCTTCTCCGGTGTGACCAGCGGGGCTTCGGGAACCCACGAGGCGTTGGGTCCTTGAGGGGCCACGGTGGCCAGGGACCCCGGCGGGGGGAGGCCATCAGGGGAGTCGCCCCCCAACCTCTCCGACAGGCGCTTTTCTCGCCACCAAAGCTGACTCATCTGCGTGGAAAGAAAAGAAAAGATTGCAGAGGAGACATTTTATATCAGCACTCAGCTGCAGGTCGTCGCATTCCAAGAAATGAATGAGGCATGAATAAAACAACGGCAAACGTGTTTTGTCACAGTTCTGAGACCTAAATCTGAAGCCGACATCCACTGACGCTGGGACCAGAAAACAGAAAGGGATACAGAGCAAAGTAGGCCAGCGCACGCGTCTAAAGTGCATGAGAGATCGTGTGGATTGACAGATGGAGCAAGATCAAAAAAAAAAGAGGAGGCATAAGGCAGGTGGGTGAGGAGAGGGTGGTGAAAAAGAGGGTAAAAACCACACGCATGGAGACGTGGGTTGCGGGGGGGGTAGGGGGGAGCGGGCTGAAAATCCCTAAAACCATGAGCTGAGATCTCGGCTGACCCACTTTCTCCACTTCCTGTTCACTGTGATCTGCTCAGAGCTCAGTGCAACACACAAACACGTCTCTACGCACAACGTTCATCACACGAAACAAAGATTTTCACAAAACGGACGGGGAAAGTATTATTTTCTAAAAAAAAACATTTAACGCCACTAATGACGACTTGACGGGGCCGAACCGGAGATCACAACCTCAGGAGCGTCCAGAAAGCTGACTCCACGTGCACCGCCGCCCTCAGCGTCCAAGCAAATCACATCTCCCTCATCCCTCCAACTTACGTCAGGGTCTGGGAGCAGCTTCCAGGAAGCCAATAATCTGATCATTCACAGTGAAAACTCATTTCACAATGACTTTCAAACCCCTGTGCACCGGCTAAATATAGGTTTGGCTGTGGGATGAGTCAACGCCAGTCAGCATTGCAGTAAGTGATAACACATCAGCACGTCACACTCGAGAAGCTACGCGACACTAAAGAACAGAAAATGATTGTGCTGACAACTGATTTGGATTTGCATGAAATCAGTCAGAACATTATGACCACTTTACTGTCTAATATTTTATAGGTGCTGCTATTTTCCACCAAACCAGCCCTGACCCACTGAGGCGTAGACTCCTCTAAACCTTTGAATGTGCGTGCTGTGGTACCTCCATGGATCGGCTTTATTGTGACGGTTTCCATAAAGGAGACTCCAAAAATGCATAGGTAGGCAGGACATGTGAAAGTAACATCCATGAATCAATGAATGGCGGCTTTTCTTCTTCAAATATGTTGAGATACGCACCAGGCCATCAGTTCATATCTCTATTTTAGGAGCTTTTGGATGTAGGCAGGGGTCAGCATGGACGCCATGACTGGTCTCCGGCTACACAGCTTCATCTAAAACTACGTATGTCCCTGTCGGTATCAAGCCCAAATCAAGCCCAAAATGATTGGGTCAGATCGGTATCAGGTTTCAGTCAAGTGGATCTTTTATAGTCATTTGTTTTAGGTTTGCTATAAAATAAAAACTTCCTTGTGTTTGAACGGCGGTTAGCTAAAGTACCAAGAAACAAAGAAGGAGAAAAAAGAGAACTAGAACTACTTCTTCTTTTTCTTCTTCTGTTTTCAGTCGGTCAGCAACCAAACATCAAACCAAAGAAGCAAAATCACGTCACTAAACATGTCGACCACATGGAAAAACTTCTTGTAAATTTTGCAATGTGTATATTTGGTGAGATAATCATTCAGTACTACCAACTTTACTCATCAACATTAATCAAAATACATCAAAATAAATCTCAAAACAGAATCAACACAGGTAAAGTTTGACCAGAACAACAACAAATACTGAACGCTCACTTAAAAAGAAGAGAAACGTTTCCTGGAACCAGCGACAAGGAGAGAAATCTCTCAGAGAGGGTTAGGGAGTTTATGGCAGCGTTGGATGACTAGATCATTTCTGGAAAGGTACGAGCTCCCCTCTCCACACTACTTTAACTTTCCCAGAAAGATTAACTAGACTGAATACAGTCGACTCTAGGTGAATACAAGGAAGACAAAGAAAGACTTCAGTCATCTAGCATCACAGTTTCTCTCAAATCCTTCCACTTGTCCATTTTTCCTGCTCCCAACATCAACTTATAGGACAAAATGTCTCCTTGTTCCCTAATATACTTCACCTACTGACACGTGCCACGATAACCAGACAATCACTTATAGTTACTTCACCTATCGTACTTCTACAGCTCGTCAGTGCTCGTGCAACTGTGAATGGATTAAAAATAAATGAGATCTAGGGTGAGGTCCCTACAACAACAGCTCACTGGTTCCCAGGAGGGAAGCAGCTCATCTATCCCACAGACTGAACCCTGGGGTACGTTTCAGGACATGCACTGTACAGCTGTGAAGGTTCTCAGTCATTCAGGTCATGGTATATCCAAAAAGTGTCTGTCTTCTCTCAGACAGATGATTTGAATGAGGAGTAAAGGACGTACTCTATAGACGTAATCCAAACTGCCATCAATTTACAATCCAGTCTTAACTTCTGTCCCCGAGAAGTTTCAACCCCATTCACACCTCGAGACTGGAGCCTACGACTATAATGAGTCATTAGGGCAGAAATCATAGGGACAAACAGTCTCCACCCTCAACAACAGGTAAGTATCCAGCCATTAATGGGAATTATTTGCACCAGTTCCTGATGGATTATACCCACAGAGTTTCCTATTTATACCTGAAAGTTCCCACCAGTCCCTTAGAAGTGAAGAAGCTACTCGAATGAAACGTCTTCTCTAAAGTCCAGCTGATTTTTAAATGCTTTATTGATATAACACACATTGTAGGGACGTGCCATGCAACTATTTTTTCGATTCACGAATTACGATTGTAAGTAATACCAAGGTTAACATACTACTTATAGTATATACTTATAGATACTTTTAGATGTCTACTTGTGTATATGAAAATGATGACTTTTAACATCTGTGAATGTAATTATGAAACATGTATTTTGTACCTCTGTATAAGAATTAAACAATCAACAAGTGGAAATCAACAAGTCAACTAAAAATCTGAGCAAGTCACATTTAAAAAAACTAAATTGAAAATAAAAACAGTTGCTCTGACTTCGATATCATTCTTCTTGGAACAGACAGACCGGTCTTCAGGTTACGACTTGACAGAACTTGGTCACATTATAAATTATTTATAAATCATTTCCCATTTGTAGGTTTCTGTTAAGAAACAACAGCATGTTGACATGATCTTTTCCTGAAAGCCTGTGATGAACACTGTGAATTTATTTAAGGGTTTCCACCATCTTTCTCAGGTTTGGGGCATTTCTCTACACTTACTTTGCCTTTTTATTTTTTAGAACTGATTACAGAATCGGTGTCATAATAACAGTATTAATATTTACTGTGAAAGCGGACTTGGTATCGATATTCTGATGTGAAGTTCGATTCTAAAAAAACAAACAAACAAAACAAACACATCTAGATAAAGAGTGTCGATATTTCTGGATCGATACGCTCATCCCAAATGCTTTGTACTTTGACCTCGATCACACCATCCGTCTTTGTTAAAGGCCCCAGTGGGTTTTTTCAGGCCAGTGGAGCTAAACATACGAGAAACACGGTGAAAACACAAGAAGGCTACTCAGCGCTGAACAACACAGAGAATATATGTGCACACAACCGAGTTTCGTTTAGGAGAAAAAGGGTGTGGTCAAATAAATGAGTATTAGTATTTACAGTTAAGAGGAAAAACGCGTAAAACATAAGAATAAATCCCTTTTGGAGCTAATCTTCCATCCTTTGCTTACCTCCGATCTGCGCTGATTTCAGGCATCAATTTAGCTCATCGTCTCTAGCCAACAGCTTCTTCCTCTTCTTTTTTTTTAACTGGAGCACATACGAGTTATGTTGAGGACATTCAGACGACAACCAGCCACTTATATGTTCTCTGCATTATAGTTTGAAGCCCGGAAACGCCTCTCCTCTCCGGATAAATAAATAAAAAGCCGTGCGGTCGGGCTCTGTTAGCCTCGCTTGGCTTACGGCTAACCCGGTTAGCGTTTTCCGTTTGCGGCCAAATTAGCGCTTAATTGGTCAATAACTAATAAAAGTAGCGAGTTTTTAAGAAGCGACTCACTCGATCAAAGATTTACAACACGCGTAAAAGAGAAAAAATGGTGTTTTTCTGACATTTTTAAGCCACCGCTGATGGTCCGTTACTTCACCCTCGTCACTGTAGCAACAGCAGCAGCAGTTCCGCGCATGCGCAGGCGAGGCTTCCAGTTTACTTCACAATCCAGATGTTTTTTGTTTTTGTTTTTGTGATTATCATTTTTTATTTTCATTATTTTAACAGTAAAAATAATAACAATATCCTCCTCCCCCTCAAAACCATCATTATCTACACCAGGGGTAATAATAATAATGACAATAATAATAATATATTTATTTATAATGTAAAGATTAACACAATATAAGACTGTACAGTGATATTATTGGAACTCTGTGTGATTGAACAGATTAGACCTGATGAATAATTCATTGTGTTGGAAATGTCAAAAATGATAATGGAAATCTGATGCACCGTTTGTGGGAATGTCCAACTATCACAAGCCTCTGGATGGTTGTTGTACGTACATCAAGTGAATGGTTAGAAAGAACTGTGCCACTCTGTGTTTACTGGCTGATAAAGGACAGATATATATATAATTAGATATATATCAACTAACTTATCAAAAGGAAAATTCTGTAACAATTTCTGTAAATAAATTCTGTAAAAATAATAAAAACATCAACAAAGGACAGAGTCAGAAAGTTGTCAGCAACGTTATTAAGTTTTATTACTTCATAAAATATACACAAATACTGTAAATAAAGTGTGTTAAAAGAACTGTACATGATATCAGTACACAATACATAAAGTGAAATCCCACCCTCCCCCAAAAATCGCCTCTTCCTCTTCCAACACCGCACAGTTCTGGTGCCACTGGGTCCACGGTGGCCTGTACAAAGGTAATCACACACACACACACACACACACACACAGCACACGGCTATTTACACATCCCTGCAATTGCATCCGTCTTCTGAATGACATCTTCGAGGTTGCTGGAGGTTAACAACAAAAAGGTGACATCAAACTATTGGCGTGTTCAGTTTTTGCAGAAGGGAAAAGCCCTAAAAGTGTTTGAGTTGGAACAGAAGAAGAAGAAGAAGGAGAAAGAGGAAACAAAGGGAATTCTAATAAGTTACAATAGTGGAAAATCAAGAATAAAAAAGGACAGGAGAATAAAACGACATAAATAGAGACTAAGATAAAACAAACCGCATTCAAACACAGAACGTGAGTTTCTTAGAAGGGATTCAGCTTCACTCTCGCTCGTACACACATACACAAAATGATGGATGACCCAGCTGGCACAGCAACAAGAGCCCGACCCACAGATGTACTTTAAATACCCCCCCCACAAATAATTCAGCCCCTATTCCCCCCATTAGTATACGTTTTTCTACTTTACATCTTAAAACAAACAAAAAAAAAAAAAAAAACAACCACATTTGGCTTTACGTTGAAATAAAAAAAAACAAAAAAACATATTTACAGTGAGTAAACAAACAAAAATAATTAGATGCCCCCCCCCCCCCCGCAAACAGAGCCTGCCCCCGTTATCTCCAATAACAAAAGAATTAAAAAAAAAAACGGTAACATTAAGAACTATCGTAAAAATTGCAGCCACGGGTTGTTAGCCAAAATCGGCAGCTGTGGTCTCTGGTCGAATTTTCCTGAGGTTTTTCCCTCAAGACGCAGGAGTGTTGTCTTTGTATTATCACACTTTACCCACTAACATTAAAACCAAACACTTAAAAAAAAAAAAAAACAAACAGGCAAAGTAAGGGGCGGTGAAGACTGATGGCTAAGTTTTGAGGAAATCATCACAAAAGAGATGATGATCGCTACTTCACCGGAAACTTTACAACAGCTAAAACATCACTTGCTTGTCCTTTACGTCCTCCTGTGTGTCCACTGTCCGCTCACCTGCATGTCCTCACGTCTTCTAGCCGTCTTTCAAAAAGAATTTTAAGATTTTTTTTTTGTTAATTAAGCCTTTTTCAGTCATTCCCTGATGCCTTTTCACCCCTTAGATGCCAACAGTTCTTCACATTTTGTCGGAGTTTTAAGAGAACTTTTCGAGGAGGAGGAGGCCCGGGGTGCAGCGCTGTCGTTTTCCTTCTGTTGTGTTGTGTTGTGGCGATTCATGAGAGAAAGAAGCCTGTTTGACACCTTCATGTATTTTCCTGGATCCTTCAGATTTACTGTCCTTCTCCAACGTGTCCATTAGCGATCATCTTTTCATAAAAACAAGGTGAAAGGAAAAGGAAAAGAAACCGTAGCCATGAACAGACCTTGCAGCCCTGCAACAATAAAACGGACGTTCATTAGTGAAGGCGTGTGACTTTATTAAGAAACTTTATTAAAATAAATAGAAAGTGGAGCTCGACCTCCTCACCTGTCAGTTTCATGTGCATGCAGTGCCACAGACTTCTACTTCCCCATGTGCTCAAACGGCACGCTGACCTGCAGACGACACAGAATGAAACAAGTTCTTTATTTCAGATTCCAACTTCACTGTCAACTACATAAAATGATCAGATGATGAGGCTGCATTTAAGAGGCCAGATCTCTGTCCTCATCTGACCTCATTACTTTGGTTGATGTGAACACACATTCAGGACTAATGAGAGGCTTTTAAAATTGTATGTTCTTGTAGCCGATAACAAATTAAATAGGAAATGCATCTAAACAAAAATGAACGAATAAAAGTGTTTGATACGAGCGCACAGATTCTGTCATAAAATAATGTATCAGCATGTGGTTATTTACTGATGGGACCGTGTTGAAGTTACGTTACTATTCTACTCAATCACCGGTGTCGTCATTTACCTTAATTACCAGAGACCATAATCTGAGTTTTGTGCAGGTTAAATGAACTTTGAGTGTTAGTTAATTAGCTAAGTCATGATGCACATACAAAGACGAGCGCTGTCCGTGGTTCTGAAACAACATTAGCTCGTGATCCATTAGAGACAGAAGCTGTAAAATGTTCCAACCCAAAACTGCACCCAAATTTTGTTGATGTTTATTTACAAACTGGCTGGAGACACATTATAACGTCAGGTGTGAACACAGGACTGACGTTACCGCAAATTCTGAATAAGGCTCACGATTCTGTTCCTCCAAAAAACTCCTCCTCTGGCGTTTAGCCCATGTGAAGCGAACACGCTCAGAAACAAAGACTTGTTTTCTCACCTGTGACGTAGAAATTCTCGACTGGTCGTGACGCGCCGTGAGGTCAGAGGACGATACGTTGGCGGGAGCCCCGCGGTGGAGCCGCATGCTCACCTTCCTCTCCCGCTCCGCACGAGAGATCGCGCGTGGCGACGTGTTGCCTAGAAACGACGAACAAGAAAAAGAGGCCACGCTTGATTCAAATAATAAAAGAGAAACACGTTCCACTGGGAGCCACGTATCACTGGGGAACACTCACCGGACTGCTGCACCCGTGAGGCGGGGTTAGAGATGGCTTGCTCCGGCCCGTTCCTGACCCTGTTGGGAGCTCCAGGATTGGGACCTGGAGGGAGGCCCCGGGACGCAGACCCCCTGGGGGCTCCTCCGATCCGCTCGTCCCTGTCGTCCCCCGCCCTCCTCTCCCGGTCCCCGTCCTCAGCCGTCCGACTGGCACCCTGACACACAGAGACAACGCGGCGTGAGCTTCGGAGAACTGTGGTGGAGCTGTAAGCAAAACCTGGATGCTTCTGTTAGAAACGACGACGTGAACTCACAAATTTGAGCATGTTCCAGTCAAAGACGTAGTCGTAAGAGAAGCCCTGTCGGTGGAACAGATTCCTGAAGAGCTGTCGTAGGTACGAGTAGTCGGGTTTGTCGTCGAAGCGAAGTGAACGGCAAAAGTTCAGGTACGTGGAGAACTCGGCTGTAGAAGAAAAAATTTAAGTATTAAGCGGCGGCTCAGAACAGCTGACGACTGTTTATGTAACTCTACGAGGTTCACTTACAAGGGTAACCTTTGCACAGAACCTCGATGGGCGTGGACATTTTCTTCTCGCTGATGCGTTCGTACTTCTGTCTCTTGGTCGCAGCCTTCAGGCCCTGCCACGGGAGCGAGCCCAGGTTGAAGTACATGAGGACGTAGCCGAGGGACTCCAGGTCATCACGTCTGGACTGCTCTGTGGACACAAAACACGGCGGCGCGCACGGTGAGAAAACAGATGTCCCCTTTAATGCGGCGAGAGCGAATTAGCCCAGAAAACAGCCAGACTTCTTTAATGGCCTGTGCTAAGTCACGGCTTACAGGGCTCTGAAAACGTCACTGTTACAGGAAGGCTGAAGTTACCAAAACCAAAAAAATAAATAAATAAAGCTGGACATGTGAGGATAAGATGGAGGTAGCTGGTTGGACATTTATGTGTGGCTCTTCCATTTTATTCACATTTTGCGTTTCTGAAGAATTGAGGTTATTGAATTGTCTGTTTCTACAGTCGAGACAAATCTAAAATAAAAAACTAAACTTCTAAGTGAGGTTCTTGTTCTTGACAGAATATAAAATCACTTAAGGACTAAGACACTTAATAACTTAATAACTAAACTGATCCAACCACATGTTAAGTAATGAAAATGTATAATTATGTTAACTTGTGATGGAAAATTACATTTGTATTTTTACTTCTCTCATAAACACCGTCTGTATTTGCGTAAATGACCTTTTAACCGACACGAGTTCATAACAAGTCAAAATAAGTTCAGCAGAAGTTCAGCGAAAGTTCATAAAAAGTGCAGCATCACGTTACATTTTCTGTGCAGAAACCTTTTAGTTTGACTCCGCTCACACTTCCTCTTGACCTTCTCACCCCTTTTCTATGCAGAAAGAAGGTGAGTCAAGACGTGGAAAGTTCACTTTCACCAGATCCACGTGGAACAAACCTGAGCGTGGACTATAAAACTTGTCCTCTCTGGGTTTTACTCTGTGTCTCATTCTGTGCAGAATATCTGCAAATAAACCAACAACTGAGTCTGAATCATTAATCTCAACAACTCTCACTCGTTGAGTTTTTCCACGACAAGCTCTGGTTCTAACTATGCAGCTGATACTTCTGTAAAATCTCATTTACATGAGGCTGGTAATTAAACGGAGGCTTCTAATTATTTGTGATGATTGTGGATGACGTCTATGATCTAAATCCTGTGCAAATCAGTCATGTCTTTAACTTGTAAAGAATAATTACACATCACATTTCTCCTATGAGAGGCCCAGAAAAATAAAAGTCATCTAAATCAGCATCTCAGGGACTTTTTCCGCCTCTTCCCGATCGGGAATTATGACGCGTCTGTTAGAAAAGCTGAAAACCACGTAGGCAGAGGCAGAAAGATGAGGTGGACATCATCACTTTGGTAAAGGTGGAGTTTGTAAACTTGTGTTTTGTTGTGTTTCTGCCTCTTTTCACTCAAGAATTATGAAGGTTGTGTGTGTTATATGGAAGTTATACAGATATTTGTTGCAAAGTCACAGAATAATCTGCTCTGTTTCCCTGGTAAGTTGTTAATTGTCCAGGATCAATAGTCTTTTGACATAATGTTTTATTTCCACACATAAAGCGACAGAGCCTCAGCATCATATCTGGGATGATGTAGACGGACGCCACTAAAACACAAGAGGGTCGGGGGTAATTTCTAAACCACGTGACCTGGTCCAGGTTAGACTAATCTAGCGTGAATGGCGCTTTAGAGCATTATAATGCAATGATGGTGACGACCAGCAGGCGCCTTTTCATCCTAGACCACATCCACATAATCCATCTCCCCTCACATCCTGTGTATAATCTGATAGGCTGGTTGTAAACAGGCAGTAGGCACAAACAAACCCTTGTAGGGGCAAAGGGAAGATGAACAACAGTCTGGAAAAAAAAGGAGAGAATCAGCAGCTCTGCAGAAACCTGAAAGATTTAAAAAGTGCTACAGTGGATCCTACATTAATCAGGTCTGGGGAGAATCTGCACAGAACACCGAGCTTTACAACTGGATGAGAGAATGTGTTCTGCATTTCTGCTGGATTCCTCTTTCATTTAATCAAGATCATCAACATGTTTAGACACGTGAGCCTCAACGAAACTCAGTGAAACAAACGTGAACAGCAGTGATGATAACAGAACTCCACTAGAACGTGTTAATGAGGATTTAGTCCGACACCATTTAAAGTCAGTCAGGTTTTTAGTTCCCAGCGTTCACACAGTCCCACTGGCCGGTCACGTTATCTGGAGCCGCTGCTTCCACCGGTGTGTGAATCAGTAAAAAGTGAGTGACGGAGGTTTGCATCTTACCGATTCCCAGGTGCGTGTTGATGGAGGCGTAGCGCGCGGTGCCCGTCAGGTTCTTGTTCTCCCTGTAGGGGATGTGCTGGTGCGTGCGGGCGTCCCGGTACTTCTTGGCCAGGCCGAAGTCGATGATGTACACCAGGTTGCCCTTCTTGCCGAGGCCCATCAGGAAGTTGTCGGGCTTCACGTCTCGATGGATGAAGTTCTTGGAGTGGATGTACTCGATGCGGCTGATCTGGGGGAGGGAGGGGCGAAGAATACATTTTAATACGCAGATACTGGGTACTCAGGTCATCACAACGTAAACCAGGCTAACAACACCTCACCATTTGAGTAAAACTTTGAGTTAAAAGAAAACTGATGGACAAACTGATTACGCTTAAACTGTAATTAGTTTTTGTGCATTTTAATATTTATTCAGAAACCATCATCCACCTGTTCTTCCCAAACACCCACCATCATGTATCTGCTGTTAATAAATCAGCTGTGTTTAAATGCTCTAGAATGAACCAGCAACATCCTTAATACTCCTAAAGACGGTGACATGAACAGGAACTTTCCCAGGAACCTTTGGAGATTCAGTCAGTTTCTACTGAACCAGGGTCTAAGTTAAGTTCAGATAAATTATTAAACTATGAGACTGTTTAGATTTGGGTAGAAATGCAGACAATCATCCGTGTAGAGGAAGAGTTCCTAGGACTAACAGTTCCCAGTAGTTTGGGTGGAAACACAAAGTAAGACATTAAAGGAGCTGAAAGGGGGGCAGAGAGGTGGCTTTAGGATTTATGATGACAGGGTCCAGGAAGGTGATGACCCCCCGGCTATAAGTAGCGAGTCAAACCCCCCCGTATAAACCGACTGACACAGCAACGTGGCTTCGGTTGGAACAAAAGGTGAAAGGAGCTGTGCTTCAGAGAGAGAGAAAGAGAGAGAGCGATCCGTGAAATGAAATATCTAGGGCAGCAGAAGACACTGAAACCACCAAGTACACTGGCTGCACCAGAGCAGCAGAGACCAAAACATCTATAATGTTTAAAGGAGCCTCAGGGGGGGGAATCATGTGCAATGTTTATATATAGAGCAAACACCAAGAAAACATAGGCGAGTAGATCACGACCACAGTGAGATCTCGGGTAAAGGAAGTGAATAAAATCAGTGTCGTACCATCTGATCTGCCAGAAGCAGGACAGTTTTTAGGCTGAACTTCCGAGAGCAGAAGTTGAAGAGGTCCTCCAGACTGGGGCCGAGAAGCTCCATCACCATGACGTTGTAGTCTCCCTCTGCACCGCACCACTTTATGGATGGAATACCCACTAGTGAAAACACACACACACACACAAATCAACACAGTGTCCTCATAGTGGGATCCACTCAGAACAATGTGAGGTTATTAAATTCACACAGATTTGTGTTTTGCAGGTTTGGTTGGGTTTTTCCTTAGTTCACCTCCTCCTTGCATCATCTTGTAGAACTTGCTCTCGATGTGCAGCTGTGGGTGTTTGGTCTTGACACATTCCAGCTTGATGGCCACTTCCTCACCGGTGGCAATGTTGGCACCTGAGGAAACAAGGAACAGGACAGCTGAGCATTTACCACAGAAAAACAAAACAAAAAAAACAAAAAAAAGATGGCAATGAGAAGGAAAGTCAAGTTCAGTGAACAGATGAAGAAGGAAACTTCTAATGTGGAAAGAGCCTCAGCAGCAGAGACAAATGGAAAGTTGGGTAAGAAACACAGAAATAGAAAAACCCACTCACCGAGGTAAATGTCTCCGAAGGAACCGCTCCCTATCTTTCGCCCGAGCCGGTACTTGTTCCCCACTCTCAGCTCCATGGTTGCAAGATGTCACTGTCAAACAGAAAAATGGAGATAATATTAATCAGAGAAGACTTTTATTAAAGGATATTGTTTTGTTGCTGTTGCTCCCAGAAAGTGAGTCAAATACAAATGGAATAAAAGTAATAAAATATATAAAAATAAGACACATGAAAACCAAATCTTGCACAAGTATTAACAATAGAAAGAGGTAACAAACAAAATTATAAAAAGAGTCTTAAGAGTAACCATCACTCACACACCAGTTTATTAGGCACACTAGCAAAAACAAGTACGTTCTAACAAACCTGCACTAAATGTGATGTTGAAGGTTATGTGTTCATTTGTTTAAGGTAACACTGAGGTGTTGATTCAGCTGTGTTTTCATCTTGGAGGTTGTGGTTTGTAGACTTTTCGAACAGCACCACGTTCTACTCACGCGTGACTTTAGTGTTTAACAACATCCTCCAGAAACATCGTCTGGTTTAATCAGCAACTTTCCGCCTCCGCTTCAACATAAACTGAACATTGAAACAGTCGTGAAGGAAGATTTAATGCAGGTCTGTTATAATTAACTCATTTTCACTAGTGCCTAATTAACTGTCTGTTGGGACATTATGGGATGAGCTACTGGACAGTTCAGCTGAAGACACAAAGACCATTTCCTGGACTTTTCTTAAAAGATGCTTGAGACAGATCCCAGGATCAATCCCAGACACACGTGTTTGAGTCGAGCACAATCAGCTGCTTGGTCTCAAGAAACACAGGATTAGATCATGAGATCAGTGAAAAAAATTAAGAAAAAAAAAAACATAATAGGACCTAATGTAACACCAGTGTGCACAAGGATGACGAGTGAACCGAAATCAACTCATGCATGAGTAGTAGGATTTGGCACTCGTGAAGAAACGAGGCTAGTTTCTCTTTTTTTTTTTTTTTTTAAGCCAAGCTGCACGTGACGCCGGAGCAGGATCATCACTTATTTAGCACTCACTCTACCACGCCACATTGTGCAGCCACTGCAAAAGCAAATCTGAGCTCTGGGCTGTTCAGTGCCGAGGGAGGGAAGAGCCACGGAGCACGGACCAGGCCTCATCACTGTCACACGAACGAGTCTCGTGAAAACCAGGAAGCAGAGAACGGATCAGAGCATCATCTGTGCAAAACGAGCCCTTTTGTAGCAACGGACACTTGTGACTCCGTACATCCCAGTCATACAATGTTTGACCTCATGGCCTCAGGCAGAACAGAGCCATAAAAACACACAGACTCCTGAACGGTTTCTTCCCCAGAGCCATCCAGTCACTAAACTACTTAAACCGATTAAACCGCGGGACAATATGGAATAATATTACTTATACAATGAAAAATAGGCGTATTCTATTCTATACGTTAACTCCTCCTAACTCAAACTTTTCACTGCTTCCATTTTTTGTGACTCGATACATTCAACCAGGTGATTTAAAGAAACGTAAGCAGAGAGAGGCCCCGGAAGAATCTAAAAGTCTCATGACAACTCTCGAGAGCTGAAAAACAACATGAGCTCAGTTTTGTGGACGTGCCAACTCAACTCAAGCTGAACAATCACCAACTCTGCAGAGCTGCTCCTCTGCACCAAGTCCACATCCACCCAGAGTCTCCTTTAAAATGTCCAACACGTTATTTTTGCCTGATTGTGAGCAGTAACGGTTTAATCCCACTTTTAAGATGTTGTGAGCCACGGATTCATTCGAAGTGAAATCAACACCGAGACCAACGCTGCAGACCTCATCATCAACACCTCCACCCGACGACGACAGACAGACACGGTGGATGTGATGGAGGCAGATGGATCTGGGTTAATAATGGGTTAGGGTTCATTACACCGAGAGGGCGTCTAACGTGCTGCAGACAGGAACCTGGTTAAGGGAGCAACGCTAATCGCTACGCTACATGCTCAAGTGCCACAGATTAATTACTTGCTACAGAGACAGTGACGTGTGACGCTAAACAGTGTTTCAGACGGTTGTTTAGTTTTCCAGCGATTAACCCACTATCTCATGCTTTAAACGTGATGGACAATATTTATGTATCTTGACTGAGAGTCTGATCAGAGAACCTTTTTACATGGAGGCTAAATGAAACGATCTGATCATATAAATGTGTGTAAACATGCCCCAAAATCAATTCAAATATTTTATTGGTACAAAAAGTGATTATGCCAAAAGTATAGAGTTAAATCTAATGTAAGAAAACTTTTCTACAACTTTAGTGACAGCACTGAATTGATTCAGTAGAAGAAGATGTTGTTTCCAACGTTGCTGCTCACACTCATTCCACCTTTATTCAACTTCTGGTTTGCTTTGCTGCCTCCATGTTTCTGTCCGTCCTGATGCTCAGAAAGAACGTTTTATTCCACAACCAGATCAAACTGTTACATACTTTTTTGGGGCTAATGCTTTTCTACATCTGACTGATCCAGTCTCTTCTGATTGAACTCATAATAACTGTGTAAACACTTGATCTGGTTGGAATAAACCACCAGAATGGACAAAAACATGGAGGCAGCAAAACAACCAGCGGGTTAAATTTATTTTCTATTTATTATCTGTATTTTTACTTTTTACACTTGGTCTTGTTGAAAGCAATTCTTAATATATAATAAGGCAACAACATATTATCAGGTCAAAACATTTCTAGAAGTGTTTTTTTTTTATCAATTCAATCGGTTTCTTATGATTCATGAATCATATTATCTGCAATATGTTGTTTTTCCACTTGATCTGCTTGTTTCTCTCAGGCTGGAAAGAAGTCATTCTTTCTGAGCAAGTTTGCTCCACGAGGGGGAAGAAAAAAATAAAAAAACACGACGTGAGGAGTTTCCAGGTGGACCAGAAACACGAAGGTAGAAAAACAAGGTGTCAAACAGGGTCTAATCCGGCCTGAAGCATGAATCTGCAAAGTGTTTGGGTATTTTCCAACTCAAGATATTATCAAATGTCTTACAGCACCATCTATACATCTGTTTGAATGAGGCATTTTGCTTCCTGTTTACTGACATTAGAGTCTGAGACTGTGGAAAAACCAACATGTGCTACGGTGGACTGGTTAAGATGGTACAGTACACATCTGTTTGGAGACAGGATGTCCTGAGGAGGACGTGTCCCATGTCTAAACCCGTCTATACATCTCTGCAATAACCTCAATCCTCCCTGAAACCAAAGTGTGACATAAAAAAAAAAAAAAAAAAGTTTCTCATGCAGTTCAACTGTAAATCGCTCCGTCTGACACTGAACATTTCGTCTGTTAAGAAAAAAAAAAGAAAGAGACAAAAACAATGTCAAACCACAAGATTTCACAATCACATGAAAAGGTTACGCCTCTCACACTGAGGCAGCTGTCACTACACACAAACAGCTCTTATGTTTCACGCTCCTCGGTAAATCCGTGCTTTTATGTAACATAAACTTGCATAATGTCACTCCTTTTTATTTGTGTGCGTTAAAAACTCACAACAGGCTACATCTACAGTTACTAAGTGCAGTTTGATATTGTCACTTGTGTTAACAGCAAAATACTTCAAACTACCGCGTTAAGTTTAATTAAATATTTTAACAATTCTACGTCTAAATAGTCGCTTGTGCATTTAATACGCTTAATAATACGCTTTTTAGTAGCGTTAGTTTAGAAAACCAACCGCAGGCTTTAGCATTAGCCGAGTATGCTAATACGTTAGTCGGTCCGTTATACGTTACAACTGCCAAATTTGAAATAACGTCCAGATAAAAGGTGTATTTTTATCAAACTTAGCCTTATTTTTCTTTTACGATGCCTATAACCGCACCCATCTGTGTAGCAGTCCAGCCTGAGTAGATAGCCATCCCCTACTACTCGCCCCCCTCCCCCCTCTCTCTCCCCCCCCTGTTAAGCCGTCAATAGGAGACTGTGAATCGGCCGAATCGGGCCCCTTTTCCCCCCTGGTTTCCCCAGTCCCCGGACCCGACACTCACCCGATATTATGTTCGTCCGAGAGCTGGTTCGGCGGAGGTCGTGATCCAGTGGTTGTCAGTGGGACAGGGGCCCGGGTAGAGGAGGATGGGAGCGGATTGTGGCGGCGTTCATTCCTCCCAGCTCTAAGCTCAGTCCTCCCTGTTAATGGTCCCTGAGAAGAAGCTCCGGCGGCAGCAGCAGCAGCACGAGCCGCAGCAGGTCTCTCCTCCTCTCCGCGTCGCTTCACGGCGTGTGTGCGCGTGCGCGTTTTACGGCGTCGGTGACGTCAGTTTTTAAAGGGACGCGTCACATTTCCTTCCTCCTTCAGTTTGACCATTACTTCTTTAATTACAATACCTTTTAGATTTATTTTAGCGCTCTAAAACGATTAAAAATTTAAATCAGATCAATCACATGGTTGTCCTGGATTAATTTCTATTAATCACGATTAAATATAATTAATTATTAATGGTGTTTCATTTTGCATGATACAACAGACTCAGGAAAGTAGGGAATATATTTTGATTAAACACCTTCAAGGTTCAATAAAACAACTTGAAACAACTTAACAACTTTTTGCCTCCCGTCTTCTTCTCCAGCCTCCTCTTCTTCTTCTTCTACTGTTGTATTTCCAGTAGGCTGACGCTCCACAGCAGCAGAACATCACTTTAATTTCCATCCACGTACGAACAAGACTCTCCGATCAGAGTTATTTTATTCGAGTCACAAATCGACACAAAAGAAGAAAAAAAAAAAAAAACCTTAGAAGCCAATACTTTCATCTTTATTAATCTTGTTCTCATTGTTTAAATAATTTTTTTTTTTTTAATCCTTTGTAAAATCTCAAAACAAAAACACTGAACAGGAGTGTTAAAGCCTGTCTTAATTTAAAACGAATACACAACAACAGAACATTTAAAAACGTACGGTAACGCTTCACTCTGCATCTGTAAACAACCCGTCCCCCCCACCCCTCCCTCCCTCCCTCCCCCCCGTCCTCCCTCCCCCCCATCCCACCCGCTCCACACAGTTTGATAAGATTTGGCATGTCCATTTTTTTTTTTTTCCTCGACGCGTATGCCTTCAGCTCTTTGTGTCATTAAAATGTTCTTTTTTTTTTTCCGTTTTTTTTTTTTTTTTTTTTTTTTTTTATTATTGCAGGTCGGACAATAAAAAAGACTGCTAAAAAACAAACGACTTCAAATGAGAGAAAAACAAAAAAGCATTAGTGCCAAATATTTCTTAACACACAGTCAGCAGTATACCGAATGCACTCAAAAAACATTTTTGTATAGACCTTCTGTATAGTAAGCAGCCTTGCCCACGTTATGACAGGCATTAACATGCACACACATGTTATCCTCACACTCGCGCACGCACGCACGCACACAAACAAATGCGGTGGTTTTTAAATCCACTTACTTGGTCTCATTCTCACTCATACAGTATAGTGTGCATCGACACGTGGAGAAATGCATCATAGCCTCAGCAATTTAACATTTATCACTGCAACAGTAACAAACATGTTCAAGAGAGAGAGAACAACAGAGAAAAAAGAGTGCGTGAGATACAACAGTAGGAGGTCAGCATCTTTGAAAACAGAACAATGACAATTTTCAATATTTTCACTGTTCAAAACGAAAAAAAAATTAAAACCAAATACGTACAAACAAACAGAAAAACAAACAAAAACTTAACATACACAGTAAGATACAGTTCTGTTGTCGATCAGAGCTGTTTGCATGTGTTTGGACTCCATCTTTAAGGGGATGTGAATACAAACTTGCACTTTCAAACCTCACATCATGTAGTAGTTTTTAAGTTCTCTTATACAATGAAGGTAATGCTGTTTACAGTGCCTATCTGTCTGAAGGCTTCTCTGTATTTGGTGTGTGCATGTGTATGTAAATCTGTCCAAAAAAGAAAGACAAAAAAAAAAAAAAAAAAAAAGGTAGTCCCCCTATTTACTAAGCACATTGCGATCCAGTCAAGTCTTTCAGACCAACTGACTTTTTCATTCTTTTTTTTTTTTTCAGGTTTTCAAGTCTAAGCAGTTGAAATCTTCATCTGTGGAAAAAAAGGCTGTGTACACATCTAACAGTCCCTGCATTTGTTTATATAATAGCTTAAGTCTGGCCACGAGAATGTGTGTAAGCATGTCTCACATTTCTGCTTTATGTGTGTGCACATTACTATGCATATGTGTGTGTGTGTGTATGTGTAGTACATTAATATGCATACCATGTAAATGTGTGTGTGTGTGTGTGCCATAGTAAGTACATATGTTTTCCCAGTGTATGCTGCTGTATCAGTGTGTCCAAGAACCCTACGAGCGGAGGAGGCATCACATCACATGGAGTCAGCTCCTCCCCCCAGCAGGTCGCCGGGCAACAGTCCGGCAGGGCTGTCCATTTGGTGCCTCTCCTCCATTTGCGGCGCCCCCCACAGGCTGCTGCCGCCGCTGCTGCCGGGGTATCCCGCAGTCATGCCCCCCCACAGCCCGGACCTCCCGGACTCCACTCCCCCGACGCCCCCTCCCTCCCCCGCCCCGTTGGTGCTCCACTGGGAAAAGATCCCCAGCCCGGATCCTTGGGCCGAGGAGGTTTCTGAAGGGTTGCCCATATTCTCGATGTTCTGCCAGCTGGACCCGGAGGACCTCACGCCGGCCAGACCCGTCCCTCCGCCGTCCCCCGCTCCTCCTCCTCCTCCACCTCCTCCTCCTCCCGCTCCTCCACCGCCGCCGTTTCCACCTGAAGATGTGCCCACCGCCGCCCGCTCGCTCCCCGGAGAGCTCCCTCCGCTGCTGGCCACGGCTGTGCCCGATCCAGACGAGCCTAGCGCTCCGCTAGCTGCCGCTCCGCCTGAGCCCGCCCCCTCCGCCCCTCCAGCCTGGGAATGTGCAAAATAGCGAGCGACTTCTTCTTCACTTACAAACTCCGCCAGGATTGTGGTGTTGCCCAGAACGCACCTGAGAAGAAGTTAAAAAAAAAACAAAAAAACAAGTCAACAACCAGGTGGGGCAGGCTGAGTGGTGGGTTACAGGTGGAGAAACGAGGGCAACACCTACATGTGCAGTGCACCCTGGGCCTTGGCTGCTTCCTGCCGGCTGCTGTAACGAATGAGAGCGCTGCCCTGGGTCAGGCCGAGGTGGAAGGTCAGCAGGGGGCCGTGCTGCATACAGATAGTCCTCAGCGTGGAGCCGTCAATCTTTCAAGGAGCGAAAGAGCAAAAGAGTTTGTGTGAGACGACTCGTCTGTAATTAACCACAATCCTGAGTCGTCAATTATCCGGCACATTAATAAATAACGATCTCCATCGATCTGGACCTGGAGTCACAGTAAAAACTAACGAAACCGAGTTGTGCACGCGAGCGGTGAGTCAAGAGTCCGCGTTAGCAGAACAGATCCAGAGCCGGTCAGTGTCACTCAAACCCTAATTGATTAAACGACTCATCCAGTTCCACAATCCAATTACAACTGGGTCACGCATCTTTGCAGCTCCACTTGCTTGAGACGCACGGAAAAGGGAAACAAATGAATGAAACCCGGACCGGTCGATGCACGCAAACCGTTTCTTATTTAGGGTCATGAAAGTTAAGATATAGATACATATATATATATATATATAGATATTTGTCTTCATCTCACTTCTCACCTGGGGGGTCAGGTTGCTCAGCAGCAACCAGCAGCTGCCTCTGGAAGCAACACCGTCGCTCCAAGCTGAGCCTGTGAAGACAAGAAGATGAAGATGGAAGGAAGGAAGATAATAATATTAAAAACAAAGGCTCCATTGGAAAGATTTCCCTCTATTATGATATATATTTAGGACACAAGCTGATTAGAGTCTTTTCCCTTCTCTTTTTAACCTTCTAATGTGTTAGAAACCTGCAAGCGTCAAAAACCAGCATCGTTTTTCACCTCATATCTAACTTGTCAGGCCAAAAAAGCCGTTTTTATCTTTGAATATTTGAACGCACGTCTCATTCTCATCTAAAAAAACTGTGTAAATTGAGTCACATTTGATCCACAGAGCAACCAAAAACATTTTCTATGATCTATCCAGGGTACATGCAGCTGTTGTGTACCACAGATGTCTTTTTCTTTCTTGGAGAATTCACTAAAATGGTGAAAAACCAGCTGTTCTTGAGGGAATCGTGAAGCTTTGTCCCCATAAAAACAACATAAGGGTTAAATAAGTTTCCCTCCAGGGATCGATGGACAGATTATCCACGTTCTCAAACATGTTCCTTGTTAAAAAACTAAAAAAAAAAAAAATTACCTGGCCCAAACCTCGACTCTTGATTAATCCCACCTCCTCCCCAGCTCTGGGCCAACCGTGGACCTCCGGTGCCCCAGGGGGAGGGCGAGGCCTGCTTCTGATTGGTCAGGCCGGGAGGGGGGCGTGGCAGCTGCGAGCTGTTGCGATTGGTCTTCCACAACTTGTTTTGTCCGATGGGCTCTGGGGGCCAGCTGGGCTTGTACTCGGAGTACTTTCCTGAGGAGGAAATGGGGGAGTGGGGGAGAGAAATTAAAAAGTCTTCTGGCATTTTTTTGTAGAGCTTAAAACACAATCCCACAGAAAAGGATGAAATCTGAGAGGATGCACACGAGCGGCCAAAAAGGTCCGGACACACGTTCCCGTTGAAGTGAACGAGAAGTCGCGTCTAAACGTTTGACTCGCAGCGTGTGAAAACATCTACCTGTGCTGTGTGCATTGCTGAGGTGGCTGTCTGAGGCACTGTAGGGCCAGGCACCAGGTGAAGGCAGCGAGGTGTTGAGGGAGGGGTTTGGCCCTGCAACACAAATGCAACACAAGCTCTGACAAGTGAGACAAGATGACCAACAACATCTGGACTGTAGATAATAATAAAAAAAAAAAAACACACACAGCACATGGGGAATCTTAATTAAAATCAGCTCCTTGAAAGCTGAGCAACAGAACTTCGTTCATTTCACACTAGCTGAGTCTACGTGGAGCCAAATATTCAGATAAGAATTGGTTTAGAAGCGCCACATAAACGCTGCCGTTCTGTCTGAGCATGCTCTGTCTTGACGTAAACGTGCAGCGATGTTTCCTCAGGTGAAAATATGGCGGCGTCTGAACAGAGCACACAGAACTTTCTGTTCTTCTGTTCGCCGCCTCCTCCTCCTCCTCCTCCTCCTCCTCCTCCTCCTCCTCCTCCTCCTCCTCCTCCTCCTCCTCCTCCTCCTCCTCCTCCTCCTCCTCCTCGCCTCCGGTGGGAGGGGCTTAGAATCAAGCTGCTTGGCTGATTAGACGAGCGACCTCCATCTTTGATCAGTTACGATCTGCACGTGTCCCACACTGCACACAGTATCGGTTCACGTATACACCAGACCGGACCACTGTAACGGGCTCAGTCTTAAGCTTCGTTAGAGCCGTCACTCATAGGGTGAGTAGCCTAGACACATAGCCCCCCCCTCCCTTCCCTTTAACAGGTAAATACTCAGCCGTTATAGAAATTAGTGGCACCAGTTTCTGGTCAAGCAAGTTCCTAATGGGTTTTCCCCACAGAGTTTTCACACCAGAGCAGTTTCGTCCATCTATAACAGACCAGAGTAGGTTTCCTCGTATAGTCCGCCTCGTTTCAGGAGGTGTGAGGTTTTTCCTCTGGTGCTTCTTCTCTTTCATTCGTGTAACGTTAATTGCAAAGCGCTTCCTGTCTCGCTGCCTTCCACATTGGTTTGCTGAGCCATGTGCATTCGATAAATAAAGAAAAGCATTGGGTTCATTCGGAGGAAGTCGTACCTATGTTGTCTCGCAGTAACTGGTGGTCGGAGTCGTTGAGGCTCGGGGATCCTGGGGAGCCCAGAACACTACCAGGGGTCATGTAGGGATCAGACTCTGGGTCTCCGCTGGTCTGTATCCCCTTCCAGGGAACGCCAGGCTGGAACTCTGTCATCAGGCAACAAGAGGGGAAAAAAAACCCAATGATTAACCGTGACACCTGTTCGGTGGACGGCGCAGCAGGAAGCAGGAAGACGTCCTCACCTGGAGGCCAGCTCGATGTGGCCGGTTTGTTCCCCATTTTGCTCCCAGGGGTCCGGTGCCAGTTGTCTGCGGAGCCCTGAGGGGGGATCCCTAAACCGTCACTGCCCAGCATGTCATACTGGGAGTACGGGGACCCTCCTCTAACCTTTATATTACTGGGTAAAGGGCCTGGGAACGGCACAGGAGACGGAAATAAGAGGTCAGAACAGATTGACATGAATATGTTTTCAAAGCACTTTGGCTCAGACATCGTTGAAGGTGATTGGCAACGGCCTGTAGGAGGGGGGGGGGGTGAGCCTGAGCCAAAGTGTGAATAAAAATAAAAACACATGCTACAAACCATCTGTTGGCCTACCGTTCTTGTGAAGGGCTGTGTCGGGGGGAGAGGGAGCCGGAGAGTGTCCCTCCATCATCCATTTGAAGCGGGACTGCTGCCCTCCCATGTCCTTCATCCCTCCCATCATGGGACCGAGCTCCAGTCCCGACAGGTTCACCCCGGGTGTAAGCCCTGGCAAGAGGAAGGAGAGCTCAACACAGAACTCTGGCTGAGCCAGAAGACGTCTGAAATGCGTCTGAAATGCCGAACTCACCGGAGTACATCCCTTGCGTTTTGGCATGAAGGTCTGATAGTGGTCCCCCGAGTCCAGTATGTGGAAGGGGGTCAACCATAGCCTGTTTGGAGAGGCCTCCCCCCAGGTGAGAGGGGGACAGTTTTGAGCTGCCTCCACCTGTCGCTGCTCCTCCGACGCCACCCTGCTGCCTCTGCTGCAGAATAGCCATAATCCTCGCCAGCTGGGAAGAGAAAAGTAAAAAAAAAAAAAAAAAAAGTAGAGTGAGAAACCATCTGGTCTGGTCACACCAGTTCAAGTCTGCAACACCCAAACACCATCACGCTCACCTGCTGCGGGTCAGCCTGCTGCCTGACATGCTGAGGGAACTTCCTCTGGTTCTGCAGGAGCTGCTGCTGCTGCTGCTGCTGCTGCTGCTGTTGTTGTATAACAAGTTGACAGGCCTGCGGGTCAGTGAGCAGATAAACATGAGCTACTAACAATATGGAGTCGCATTAAATGTGGAGTCAGACTTTACGCCTTTGAAACGTAAACATCTTATGGAGACACTTTCACATTTGTTTGGGTCATGTCATCTTTGTTTTATCTTATAACCACTGCTGTCATGTGGATCTAACAGATCTCTCTACCCTTCAGTGCGTTTGCACAGAATTTAACTTTCTGAATGTGGTCCTTGTCCCAGTTTACATGCAACAAATAACACCTCCTCTACACTAGGTGGCGATACGTGTCTTTTCAACGGGTTAATGCGGCCTCCTTTCCACTTGACTCATTACGTCATTTAATACGCAACTGGAGTCGTTCAAGCAGCAGACGGGCATTTCAAACAACAACTACATGGATAATAGTTCATCTTTTATAATCTCGTATGTAATGTACACGCTACTTATGGTGTTTACGTTCTCCCTCTGTGACTAGCTTTCTTGGATGTTTTTGTTCAGCTGTTGTGGAGCATTCGTACACGCGTTGTCTAGTTAAACTCTGATTAAGGCGTTTACATGCCGGTGAAAATCCTTTTCCAATGGCATCATTTGGGTGTCTTACTCGGATAAGGAGAACTTTGGTAGTAATCGATATTCAATGCGCTTAATTTGTCCAGTTAGAGTCAGATTAAGGCAATAAGTCGTTTTTTTTCCCCACATGCATGTAAACACAGCCCTGACTTTCTCTAGACGATAAGGTCAGTCTTCCTATGAATCCTGTATTCCATGTCTAGCTTTTTGTGTTTACGTTTTGTCTTGTATGTTGAATAAAAAGTGTTGCACGTACCAGATGGAACTGCTGCACATGGGGGTAAATGTTGCTCAGCATCGCTAGCTGCTGAGGGGAAATCTGAGGAGGGAACACTCCTCCACCGACCCCGCCGACCCCGCCGACCCCGCCGACCCCTCCGACCCCTCCAACTCCTCCGACACTTCCAACGCCACCGACACCTCCCACTCCGCCGACTACTCCCCCGACGCTGCCACCAGGAGAGGGCATCTGCTTCAGCATGGGACCCGGCACCTGCATGTCACAGGAAGATTACATGTAGCAAACATTATATAAATACAGCCCATGCACCAAGATCTAGTCAGTCAAAAATCTATGGAGGTCACGATTCTACGCCACATCCTGTTCATGAGGTTTGACGAATTATCAAACTTTAACTTTAACTGCGCAGCTGCGTTACTGTCGTTACGACCTCCCGCCTGGCAATTTTACCAGATGCTAGATAAACTGAGAAGGAAGGAATGCCGGAAGAGATTGGCAGGACACAGGAGACCCTTTCGTGTCTCGTTAAAAACAACTTGAGGCGAACCAATAAACATCGAGACGACGACCACGGACCTGAGCGGACAGGAACTGATGAGGCACTTGAGCACGTAACCCCTGGGAGGGGTTCATCGGATGCATGCCAGGCTGGTGCATCCCCCGAGGCTGAGGCATCCCTCCGCCGCTGCCAACAAACACTCCCCCATGGCCGCCCATCTGGAGCACAATGGAAAACGGTGGAACAACAATAGAATCTGCAGCGACCGTTTCCCCAAATTTAACAGCCACGTACTTCGAGATCACCGTGATTAAAACGTGAGTCACAACCACGAACGGACTCCTACCTTTTCACCGTAGGGCCCCACGTCGACAGGACCCATGTCTTTGGAACCAGGCATGCGGTAACCTCCTCCGCCTCGGCCACCTCTCCGCATGTCTCCGTTATAGTCAGTCATTCCCCTCTTGTCTCCTTCCATCTTTTTGTCCACACCTGGATCATCGCCCTGACGAACAAGAAGCCGTTTAAACGCCTTCACGCTTTCATGGGAGAGTGACAAGAGGCCTTACCGCTAACCAACCCAGGGCGAAAGACTATGAATCATAAAACGGCAAACACCACGGCATTTTTTAAAATGACTGGATCTGCACTGGGCTTCAGCCAACCCCCGATCTTTTGTATTTATTTATTTTAGGTCTGCCATAAACCAAAACCACATCCATTTAATGGTGGTTGGCCGGCGTCTGAGCTGACAAATCTCGGAGAAGAGTATGAACTGAAACAACAAACAGTGAACGTTTAAAAGAAGAGAAAAGTTTCCTGGAGACAGCGCCAAGGAGAGAAATATTCCAGAGAGGGTTACGGAGTTTATGGCAGAGTTGGATGACTAGAACATTTCGGGAAATGCACGAGCTCCTCTCTCCACACGACGTTAGCTTTTACAGAAAGATTGTCTGGACTGAGTCCAGTCGACTCCAGGAGAAGACAAGAACAGACTAGGAACCTGCCGCGAGGAACCTTAAGACGTTTAAGATCAGATTTGGTTATTACTCAATGTTAAAAGATCGACCGGGACACACCTCTAGCAACAACACTTCACTGTGAAATACCAACAGATTTCATCAGATTTCAGGCCCAACGTTGCTCTCAGGGTTGGAGCTTCTGTCATGTTTTGATGCTTCCTCACAAGGCGACTAATCTCGAAGATTTCCCACATATCTTATACATTTTTTTAAACCCAACCCTACTAATAATGGTTAAAAATGATAAGATTCCTTCTTAATTAACAAAACGTCTTACCAGAAGACCCATGTTTGAAAACTGGCGTGACACAGGGTTCATCCAGCTGTCTCCTCCTCCACTCTTTAGGAAATAAATACAAGTGTTATTCTCAGTTCATGAAGGGGATCAATAAGAACAATGAACAACAGAGGTGTCGAAGATCCTCCTTTGCCCACCTTGATGTTGCCCCTCTTTCCTCCGTGAGTTTGACCCCAGCCTCCAGAGTTGAAGGAGGAGCCGCTACCCTGGGAGCCAGCGCTGTTCCAGACACCTCCGCCGCCGCCGCCGTCGTCCTCCTCGTCCCAGCTCGGGTGACGCGAGGCCGCAATGGAGCCGTCTCCCTTCCCTCCCCAGCTCTCCATCGACTTGGGGACTGTGGCAGAACAAATAAAATCAGTTGTTTCTTCCTTGGAAGCTTTTTTGAAACTCGTTCACACGAACGATAATCATCACCGTGCTCTTTTCTTACCAGGTTTATTAGGGATCGGTGAAGGGTTCCCCCAGCCAGAGTTTTTGCTGGGTTCGTCGGGATCACCCCAACCTGTGGCTGCCTCCGACGTCTGACCCCAAGCAGCAGTACCGTTATCCACAGATTGTGCACCTCCTCCCCACATACCCGGACCTGGACCTGGCGTCGATGAAATTCAAAGTTATGCTTTAGAATTTACATGTAAATAAAACGGGTAAAACGTTCAGAGTATCCGACGGCCTCTTACCCGCTGCGCCGTTGCCAGAGTTTGTGTTGCCGCCATGCTGCATCCCCTGCTGCCGTCTAGGGGGTTGTTGCTGCATTGGTGGCGGCGGCGGGGCCTGCTGGCCCGGCGCAGAACTGTTCTTGTCCCACAAGTTCACATTCTTGGTGTTGTAGCGAGTCGGGTCTCCCCAGGCTGAAGTGCCATCGTCTATTTCCATTTTGCGACTGATGGACTGAGGGGAAGGTTCCTCCCAGCCGCTGGGCTCCAGAGAGTCACCCCCGCCCCCGGAGATCTGGGGGATTGGGCCGGAGGTCCAGCCCGAACTTTGGTTCTGATTCTTCAAAGGTGGACCTCCACCTCCAAGGTTGGACCGGCTGTTCCACCCTCCTTGCATGGGACCTCCTGGTGGTTGCTGGCCCTGTGATTGGTGCGGCTGTTGATTTGGAGCTTTCATTGGTGCCACTTGGCTGTTTGGTATCTGTGCTGCTGCTGTGTGGGGTTTGGCGCTCCCCCAGTCCTGGTGGGATTTGCCTCCACCCACATCTCCCCCTCCCCACCCTCCTCCTCCTCCTCCTCCACCTCCTCCTCCTCCTCGCTGAGATCCCCCTTCGTCCAGGTTACCCCAGGAAGATCCCTCTTCGGAGTTGCTTCCACCTCTACCTCGTCCATCTCCCCACCCACCTCCCGGTGCAGAGTCTCTCTTTCCCCAGTCTCCTCCCCAACCACTTGTCTCCCCTCTTCCTGGGCCCTTCCACCCTCCTGTTCCTTTATCCTCTGGGCCATCTGCCCATCCACTACCCTGTTCTCCAAATTCCCTCCAGTTTCCTCCCCCTCCTCCACCTCCTCCTCCTCCTCCTCCTCCTCTGTGATCCCCCCACTGTTGTTCGTCAGTGCCCCATCCTTTGCCCTTGTTTTCAGGTGGGGGGTCACCCCAGCCTCCAGCTGCCTTTCCCTGGCTGCCCTCGATGTCTTCGTCTGGCGACCCTGGCTTCCTCACGGTGCTGCTAGGCTTGAGGGGAGCACCAGTAGACTGTGTGGCGCCGCCCTCCCAGCCATCCCTCCCTGTAGCGGGACCACAGCTGAGGCCGGCCGCGTGGCTACCAGCTGATGTGTCATTAGTTACCGGACCAGTGTTAGACGGGTACCCAGGGCTGTGACTGACGCTAGTGTTCATGGTTGCTGATGAGAATGCAGAGGAAGATGAACTGTTTCTTTCGTTTCTGTTCGCCGCTGCCATTGTGGGGTCCAGGTCCCAGGCCACGTTCTGCCGGATCTGGGTCTGACCCCAGCCGGTGTTGGACAGAACCCTGGGGTCCAGGTCAGATCGATTGAGCATGCTCAGTAAGGCCACTTCAGCGTTGGAGGTCTGGTTGGCGCGGTTGCGAGCAGACGAGGATCGCTCCTGCTGCTGTTCGCTCCCGCTCCCTCCTCCACCACTTCCAGCTGTGGATCCTCCTCCACTGGAGGACGACGGTCCTCCACCTCCAGTACCTCCACCATGTCCTCCTCCTCCTCCTCCTCCTCCTCCACCCCACTCCCCAACCGCACCCTCCCCACTTTCTATCCCTTTCTGATTGTCCCAAGCTTTTGTCATAGTTGCAAACTTTGGTGAGGCCGAGTCCTCCACGCTGCTGCCACCATTACCTCCGCTGCTCGCGTTACTGCCCCCGTCTACACCTTTCCCACTTCCTATTGCTAAATTACTCGAACCTCCTGCAGTGCCACCCCACACTGCTTCTGAGCTGCTTCCTTCCCACGCTCCCTGAGATACCACTGGGGTAGTTGAACCACCGCCGTTTCCCCTGCCCCATGCTGCCTTGTCACCCTGGCCACCAAAGCCCCAAACATTCCCTTCCTGCCCCTGAGCTCCAGTCCCTCCTCCTCCTCCCCACCCGTCTGCCTGGGAGGCACCTGGACCGAGGTCAGTGGACACCGGAGGCATTGATCTCCAAGAAGAAGAGGCAGCAGAGGAGGAAGACGAAGAGCCAGAAAGATTACCGCTCCCTTCTCCTTCGCTTGCGACGCCACAGTCCCCCTCGTTGCCACCCTCCTGATTTGGTCCTGCTTCTCGTGCCCCGCCGCCTGAACCCAGCTCTGGCCCTGGGTTTCCTAAGTGCTGCTGCTGCTGTTCGCCACTCCTGGCTCCCACAGCTGTTTCAGAGTGCTGCTGGTGGAGGCCAGTTTGATTCACAGATGAGAGAGTGTGAGTGGTGATGAGGGTGGTGCTGGCAGAGAATGAGGAAGCTGAAGTAATGGACGAGTGTAGAGGAAGGCTGTCGCCGGCTGAAGTCGGTGTCCCACTCTGCACCAGGGCGGGCCAAGCGGAGGGGTTCACGCTGGGGTTGAAATTGGCACCAGGGACGCTGCTGCTGTTGCTGCTGCCACCCATGGGACTCTCCTGAGGCCCAGGAAGAAGATGGGAGACTTTGGAATTGTAAAATGCTGCTGATCCGAGCCCTGCCTCCACCTGAGACGAGGTGGAAGAGGCCCACACACCACCGCTTGACTGAACACATTCATTAAGTGAGGAAGAGGGGGAAAGAGGAGAAGAACGAGGTGGGGAAGGATTGTCCGTGTTCCCTGCTCCTCCTCCTCCTCCTCCTCCTCCTAGTGCTCCTCCCTTCTGCTGGATGTTTCTCTCGCTCCATGAGGCACTACTGTTGTTGTTGTTACCGGGGCATTCTTGCTCCTGTCCCCCTCCGCCAGTCCCGTCAGAGCTCATGTTGGCCCCACCTATGATGCTGGGCCAGTCCTCCAGGTCAGTCCCGTCCACAATCACCTTCCCGCAGCCCTGAGAAGAGGACTGGCTGCCAGAGCCCGCCCCCCATGTGGAATTTGCATAAGTTGAAGTAGTAGTAGTAGTAGAAGAAGACGACAGAGCAGCGACACATAATGAGGATGAGTTGGGGGGTGAAGGGGAGGATGAACCCATGTTGGAATCTGTGGATGAAACGGAAAACATTACTTAAATCGACGATACTTCAAAATGAAAACCACAGCTGTCAAATGCTTTTGCGCGGTTGTTTTCATTATTTTTTTCTAATCTAAGGCAGAAGACGTGACGTTCGCCCACCTGTGCCTCCAGCTGCATTTGCATTGGGGTTTTCTGCTCCCTGCGAGGAAAGAGGTGGCCCGGCTGCCCAGCCACTGCCACCTCCGACCCCTCCCGCACCCCCTTCACCTCCTCCGAGCAGCATGGAGGACAGTGGTGGCTGGCCCCTCTTCAGTAGCACTTTGTGGTCCTGCTGGCAGCGAAATCTCGGTGGAACCTCTCTAGACATGTATCGCTGCTGCTGCTGCGAGGTCTGACTTCCAGAGGGGGAGGAGGAGGGCTGTCCGTTGGCCACAGCAGTCCGCTGCTTTGCATTGTTCCCGCCACCAGGAGGAACTTGGGCAGAAACCCCAGCTGCACCAGGACTGGGGGATGAGGGGGCGACAGGGCCAGGGCTGGGGGACACTGAGCCTGGGGTGGCGAGTGGCTGGGAACAGGAGGGCTTGGCTGATTCTGGCACTGAAATACACAAATGTACAAGCGTGTTGTGAAATTTGACAATGTCTACAGCGTCAAAACAACACATTTAACAACCAAACAAGTCGTATCATTGGAAACAACACATGAAGAAGAGTGTGATGATGAGAAAAACCAACTCGTACCTTTGATTTTCTGTTCTGGCACCTAAAAGGAGTGAGGTAGATATAAAGCAGAGAGGAAATTGATTAAAAAAAAAGTGATAAAGATGATTCACACCATAAATAAATCCATAAAGACCTTTAGTATGATCTCGGCAGCCTTTAATCTCACTACTAAATCTGAGAACATTTCAAATGTGAGTGTGAATATTCATTTCCTTTCATTCCAGGATGTTGTTTACCTTCTGAGAGGCTTCCCTTTTCTTTTTATCTTCTTTCTTCTTTTTCTTGTCTTCCATGAACTACTGTTCCCCTTCTTGATTCTCCTGTCTGTGGAGAGAAGTGTACGCAATAAATTATTTATCTTACTCGAGCCACAATGAATGTAATTTAAGGCACGCAAAAAGAAAAGCCATGCACACACACACATGCACACACAGATAGATACATACACGCACACACACATATATATGTAGTTTTAGACGGAACATGAATCGTATGCACTCATGAGATGGTTGCCAACTGCACTCCTACACAGTGCGGACTGAAATGTTAACCAGGGGCAGACAGCTTGACAACAGCCCTTGGTAGCCTAGCTCCTCGCTGCATAATTCATTAACCCAGCAAATGATTGCAGTTCCAACCAGCACACAGACAGCAGCCAAACAAACTTCAAACTCCTCAACATCTCTGGAAAAGGTCATTTTTTTTTTTTAATTACTGCAATGATCCAAAGGACACAAGCTTCTTCTTTTTTTTGTTTGTTTGTTTTCTTTGTTTTGCCTTTTTTTAATGTCACTACATGGTCATGGTCTTTACGACCTTTACACCTGGCAGAAGTAAACGTCCAAACACATCCAGCTTTTTTTTTGTCTTGCGTGCGTGTGTGCAAAGCAAAAACATACAACGTCTCAGATTCAACATAGCTGTAAATACGACTAGGCCCTTCTGTTATCTTAAGCTGCACTTAATTAGCACCAGGGCTAATGCAAGCCAACAACTTGTGGCTTTAACCCTTCCGCTGCACAATGAGCTGCTTTTAATAACGTGTTTATGCGAGAAAAGGAATGGGTCTGCTTAGGCGTAAATAGGCCAGTGTGGGGATATCTGTGCAGGCTATTAGGAAGCACCAGGGGTGAGCTAATGGTAGTCGACTTTAAAGCAGCTGGTGAGCTCGGTGCTTTGACCCGAGGAGTCGGGGAGGTAAGCTGTCACAGAATAGAGCCACAGTAACCTGTGCGCAGCTCGACAGGCACGTCAAATTAGCAGCCGATAAGCCCCTTATTTTCCAAATAAAATCATTAGCATAATTCACTTTAATAATTCACAACTTTAGCATGTTCGAAAAACAACATAATCCACACGGCAGTTTGCACGGGGAGCTCTTGAATCCACACGACGTGTAGGGCCAAATTAAACGACGAACTTAGGTGACGTTTCTACAGCATAGCAAGATAGCAGCTAACTGTTGGTGGCTAATTTTAGGACGATCGCATAAATAATGACACAAAACGTTAGTAATTAGCTCACATGCGCTCGAAACATTTGAATTGCACTCACCTCGGGAATCACATAGGACATAAAGTGCTTCTGTGCAAAAATTCTTGCAGAACCTATCTACCTACCTAGCCTAGCGAGCTAGCTCTTCGAGGCTTTCAAGGCTAAATTGAATAAGAAATGACATCACCGAAAGGCGAAATGTTAATCGTAGAAAAACCAAAAACAAAAAAAAAAACAAAAAAACGAAGAAAAGGCGAGTATCCTTATTTCCTTAATGCGCGACTGTTGTCCCTCAAGCTGTAAACAAAACACGCACAACAACAACAACAACCCCTCGGTGACTGTCTGACGCTGTGTGATCGGTTCGTTTACTGTCCGCCATTTTGTTTCTGTGTGGAGGCTTTAGCCAGAACGTTATATCACCAGGAGGAGGGGGAGCGAGGGGGGAGCCGACACCGTCCACCGGGGGGCGCCTTAACACTGGCCGGCGCATGACGTCATCCATGATATGAATAAGTAAACAAATGTTGTTGTTTTTTTTCCTACATGTTTTATCTGTTTATTCACGCAGAAAGTGTTACAATTATACAGAATAAGACTGAATATTATCCGAGGAACTTTATGTGTGTTTTTCAACACGTTTGTAGAAAAGTTGGAACATGTTTTTGTTTTTTATTAATGTAGGAAAAGTGATTATTGGATAGCATTTTTATTTTTTGTTATTTATTAATATGGAAAATATGCTAACTGTGTGGAATTACACTTATTTTTTTATTGGATAGCATTTCTTTGTTATTTATTAATGTGGAAAGGGTGAAAGTTGTATTAAACTCCACTTTATTTTTATTGAACAACATATTTTGGCTATTTATTATATATATATAATATATGATACTTGGACTGAATTCAATTTTATCTTGATTGAGTAAGATTATGTGTGATTTGTTTTAGATATGTTTTCATGTAGAAAAAGTGACAACTGTGTTGAATAACACTTATTTTCAATTTTTACAATTACATTTTTTATTTTATTTTTTACTGTATCATGTTTTTGTCACTTTTAATAACCTTTCCACTCCATTACTTTGTGGACAATAAACACTGTGAATTTGAGCACACAAGTAAAGTCAGCATCTTCATTTTGACATTAATTTATTCATGAAACATATTACAAAATAAAAAATCAGCAGTATAAAAACGTAAATAGAAATGTGTTCACAAAACTAAAGTCACATTAGTTTGGTACCTGGTGTATGAAATGTGTCGCAGTTCAGACTGAAAGTATTTGCACAGTTTTTTGTCGTACAGACTCTCAATAACAGCACATTTGTATTGAAATTAAGAAGTTTAAATTATACAGTAAACCCATTCAGAGCCTAAAGAATAATAAAATAAAATGTAAAAATAACCAACAGCTTGGGCTGTATTTCTGGAAGACTGTGTCATTTATCGTGCAAATATAAAATGCTACATCTCCACAATCACACAACGTCTTTGCTCACATCATCTAAGTAAATGTACAGTGACCTCAACAATGTGTGGTAACTCCAGTGTAAACGTACAGATACATAAAAACTTGCAAAATAAAACATCATAACTGTTGTTGATACAAGAATCCATGTCGATAGTTCTGTATTAACACATATTATTATTTGTGGCTCATATAACATTTTTTTTTTATGCACTTCTCTGATTTTAGCCGGTCCAGCTCGGCTCCAAGACACTAAAAATAAAAATTCCTGTTTGAATGTCTGCACATAAGCCTAATGTGGTCCGTGTTAACCGTCCCGCACAGAGCAGCCTGTGGTGTAGTGAGTTTCTTGCAGTGTTCTTCTTCTTCTTCTTCTTCTTCTTCTTCTACTGCAGCCGATCCAGCTCGATCCAGGCGACTGCTCTCTGCTGGCTGTGGACGGCGTTGCGTAAGGCCGTCAGAAGCTCCTCGGTGCAGCTCCAGGTGTTGGGCTCCACGGTGTAGTAGAGCAGCGGCAGCGTCTCCAGCTGCAGCTCCTCGGCCTGGCACACCTCCTCCATCACGCTGTCCTCCCCGCAGCGCGGAAAGAACTTCCTGTTTCACAAAAAAAACAACCGCGTTCAGGTTTGTTAAGACGATTAGAAAACACGACACCGCTTATCCAAAAAAAAAAAAAAAAAAAACATCACAGAAAGGAAACTGTAGAGCGTTTTGAAGACGTGTCATCCGAGTGACTTCTTCATTTCTAGAGGAAACGCCCTCAGGAAACTCTACACATCCGGCTGCCTTTCTTTTATTTGTCACCACAGTGGTTGCAGGTGAGCGTGCACTGACCTCAACTTCTTGTGCTTTTTGTTCTTGGGGCGGATGTGGATGATGATGGGGTAAATCCCGTGCCTCAGTAAGCCCTCGACGCTGTGCAGCCCCAGCTCTAAGAGACAGTGCTTGTCCTGAGACGGAGACACAGGGAGATCAAGGGTCATGAGTAACAGTGGGGAGCTCTTTTTGAGACCACGTGGGGTTAAATACGGGATATATACAGGAATGTTGAAGTTAATTTCAAGACCATCTCAATATTTTTAGTACCTCACCGCAACTTCGAATTGTAACCATAGTTTAAGTTCACGATAAAGACTATAAATCACTATCATACAACAGAATTCAAACAGGCTGGAGAATAAATCGAAGGCAAAGTTTGAACACATACCTTCTGCTCTCAGAGACAAGGTAGGGACACACCCATAGTAGTCCAGTTTTTATGTTACTTGTTCATCTTTGTGTTTTATCAAATTTTAATACCTCATAAAGTCGTGATAAGACTTTTTAGTGCCTTGCTTTAGTACATGCTCAGAGGGAATGGATTTATTCCACCAACCAGAGAGAAACCAGCACGCCGAGAGTTAACGGGGTTATTAGAGGTTTAAACCACCACCTCTCTACATCTGACTGAATATTCCCTCTGATCAGCTCGGTCTGTTCATGTAAATGTAGCCGCTGATGTTTCACCTGGTTGATGACTTCCTGTATCGACTCCAGCCGGATACCCAGAGCCTGCTCTGGACTGTGGGAATCCAACAAGAATATTCTCTTGTCTTGTCTCTCTGACGCCGGGATGGGCTCTGGAAACATAAAAGGAGAGTTTCATCTTTTGAAGTGTGACTGGGATGAGACCTCAGAATCAGAATTACTTTACTTTACTGATCCCACGGGGGAAATTACTTTTCATTCAAAGTGAACCAATGTTCAGAATAAAGAGAAATTTAGGCAATAAAAATGTAAGAATAACTAGACAAGTATAATAAGAACACACACATCAATGTAAAAAAATATAAAAAATATGTTCAAGTATGTGAAAAGAAAGTGAACATGAGTAATTGCACAATATCAGTATAAATATGGGTCGACATCATATTTTTTTCCCTGATGACAGAAACTATGATAAAACGTTAACAAGACGTGACTAGAATGTTATTTTAATATCAGACGTTCGTGACTGTCTCTGGATCAGGGGCGTTCACCTGTCACAAAGTTAGCACTAGCCTCCCAAAACTAGCATGCCGCTACAAGCCCAACGTTTGACGGAGCATCACCCTGATATTTATCCTGCTCCATCACAGTCAGTGAGCTGAATATAAAGAAGTCTCTGTACTTTACTTTAGTACTTTACAAGTCGCTGTTTTGCGCTACATGAAGTTATTGCCTTCTAACCTTTTACTGACACATATTTAAACAGTGTCAGTAGAGTGTATAATGGATGAGCATTTAGCAACTTATGGCCCTTTTTGCACGGGGTGAGTTTTACGGGATTCAGATATTACCCCTACATCTGTGTTTTATGTGGCAAATTCACACAGGACAAACAAACTGTGTTTTACTCAAATTTACGATCCATTTTTATGGCTCTGCTACTTCCCCTCTCACTCCACTACGTGTCATAGACAGTTTTAAGTACTTTGCAAATTATAAAGGATGATAAATATATATTTTTGATTCTATTTATCCTGGGGAAGAAATTACCAACGACTTGTCAGTATTTAAATTAACTTGGTTTAATGATTTTATCCGTCTTAATGGGTGAATCGGTAAGAAATATCTCAACTTTGCTCCCTAACATCTGTCCAGATTTATAGCACATCTTTTAAAATTCTTAAGAGACAAGAGGCAGAAAAAAAGCTGCAAATTAAACAAATAGTCTTAAAATAGTAAAAACTCACCCCTAAATCACAGAGATGTCAGTTTGCACCGGATTAGTTTTATAGTTTTACCAGAGGACATAAATGTCACAAGAATTATGGAAGGTAATTTGAGGTGTAATTATTATTTTACAAATTGTGGACATGGACGATTCACACGGGATTAAGATCATTGACGACCACCGTGATTAATACAAATTATCAGAGGTCCCCAGACAAACTAATCTTATGCAAATAGGGTTTAAAAAGTTATTTTGCTTCAAAATACATTCACCCCTGATGGTTTCACCTCATTGCACTTGTATTTATTTCCACAACAACAGTTATGAGTTCTGTCCTCTCTAATACAGAATATTAATATTTGATTTTAATTAAATATTTAATTTTGTTAATTTAAGTTTCTGAAAATAAATGCAGTTTTTTCACAACACTTGAGTCTCCACGTTACTTCGTTTAAATCTCTGTAATGTTTGATAGAAAACCATCAACTACATTAGGTTGACATCAAACTCAGGAAAGGGATACGTAGAGTTCAGAGTTCAAGTTTTAATTACGTTTGTCTATGTTAAAATAAATACTTGTTTTTTTCCTAATTTGTGTCGAATCAAGTGTGCACGTACCTGGTGGGCAGGTGTTGAACTTGAGTCCAGACTCCGCTGGCTGCAGCAGCCTCTCTATGAGACCACGGGACAGCAAGGACGGGGAGAAGATGACCGGACGCTTGGCCTGGACCTGCACCGGATGCACCAAACTGTACGGGATCAAGTGCTCCTCGTAACCTGAGGCGGGAGGCGCGTGCGCGTTAATGCAAAGTGAACACGGAAAACAGAACTAAATAATTTATCAGAGAGATACGTACGTTTGCTGAGAGTGTAAAGGACCTGCTGGGTCGAACCAGCCCCGCGACAGCTGGGGTCGACTGCCTTGACCAATCGTACGCGGCCTGAGGCTTTCTTTGTAAACTGAAGGAAAAGTTAAAGGCGTTTTATAATAGTCGGGGTGAAGTTGTGCGCGTAGTTTGTGTAAATATGAGCAGACGTACCACTTTCTTCTTGAAGTCTTTTTGCTCCAGAGCCATTTTTCGTAATCGTATAAGTAACAGCTGCTGTGCCCTGAGAGGGATGTGGACTGAAGTTAATGGTTGTTCATGTTTGAAAAAATAATAACTTACATGCTGGACAGTGTGATTAAAACCTGTTGTAGTTGGGCATGGTGCCGGTCTGCAGGGGCTTGGCTGTGGTCTTGTCCACCAGGGCGCAGCGCCACTGGTACTTCCCGTCGTACCTCGTGTCTGTGACGTGCACGATGTCGTCACATGACACGCCCAGCGATGGCGGGTCGCCGCGGGGCTCCATGTTGAGGTTGACGCGCACGTAGAAGGAGTCCGCGCCCGTAAACGTAGGTGATGAAAGCTGGGAGCACAGCTTTGAGTACGCTGAGCAAAGAAAGGAGACCAGCATTAGACCCAAATACACAGATATTTTATTTATTTATTTATTTTTAAGACTGTAGAAAAATGAATGACACGGCTCCACTTCCTAGGGTGACCAGACGTCCTCTTTTTCTCAGACACATCCTCTTTGTGAGGGTCCTATTATCAACAAACTCAAATCTGATCACTGCAGTCAAAGTGAGGCTAGTCCAGGGAAACGGGAGCTGCCATCTTGCGAGCTGGGACCATAGACTGTATATAAATATGGACAACGTGTCCCCACTTCCTGTATGTGTTTGTATTGGCCAAACTGATGCCAGTTTCCCGGCCATCTAGTAAGTTTGGAGCTAGAGTCTGATAAGTCCGAGAGTGGAGCGATCACTCAACCACACTTCCTCCAGACTCACTTTAATTAAGACTACGCTCTGCTCTACCTCCACCAGTTACAAGGAAATGTTTGATTATAACTGGTGGTCACCATTATGTCACATCCTGTTTCTATAGCGTCGACAAACTAAAATTTAAATTTACACTTGAACGTGCAGCAGCATTATATTAACTACTTAAAATGACAGAAACCATCATTGAAAAAATGTATCTGATCTGTATTTTACTTTGGCACAAGTGCCATCCTCTAACAAAGAGGGGGTGGAGCTTATGACGCATACTGCAGCCTCCAGCCACCAGGAGGAGCTCTACTTTCTTTGACTTCATGCAGTTCTGCCACCTGGTTAGGATCCAGATCTGAGAGTTTTTCCTGCGCTCATTTGTCTATTGGACCACTTCATGGAATGGTTGTCAATGGCAACTGTCAATCATCATGATGTCACATCCTGTATTTATCGCATCAAATAACCATAATTTAACTTCCCTAACACTTGAACATACATTAGTATTATATTAACTATCCTTGTATTTTAGTCCACTAACATGGAGGGGGTGGAGCTTATGATCTACACTGCAGCCTCCAGCCACCAGGTGGAACATGGCATCCATTTCTTTTTACAGTCTATGCTCTGAGATATACCACTCACCCTCTAGGTTGCTCTGGTGTTTGAGTGTCGAAGGCTCGGTCCACCATTGAAGAGAAAAGTGGGCGACCTCGGCGGTGCACTGAGCCAGCAGCACGCTGCCCCCACCAAACAGAACCCGCTCCAGCTGAACAACACACAGACAAACGCACAGTGTTTTTTTTTTTTTCTTTCAAGCCTGCGTGAAGCCACTCAGTCTCTTTGTAAATTCGCCCGACGGAGACAACACACCTCCAGCAGCTCACTGCCCTCCTTCAGTCCACACTGCTCGGCCGGGGAACCGGCCCTCACGTGGCTGACGAAGATCCCCGACTGGTTCCCTCCGACTATCGTGATGTCGTCCGCTAGGCTGGCTCTTTCATGCCTCGGCGAGGTCGGGGGGCTGGAGGACGGGGAGCGGAGGGGGTTCCTGAGAGATGGGAAGAAGGAAGTGATGTGTGTTCATTATTAATACCAAAGACGCGCCAAAGACGCATTTGAGCTCATTCCTTTGTTAGTGTGAACACAAATAATGAAGAAGAAGCTTAATTTCATTCTTAATATTCAATTACTTTAATATTCTTGTAAATACAGTGTATGTAGATGTCCTATTTTATTTTTATATATCATGTATGTTATGCTGTTTTCCTGTACATTGCTGCTGGAATAGTGAAATTCAGCTCATTACCCTTTGAGCAAAACCATTAAATTTCTTTGCATTTTACATTAATTATTATTATTATTATTATTATTATTATTATCAGGCTTCATGGCTGTACCTGGGAGCCCCAGGGCCGGGGCGTTGTGAGGAGACGGCGGGCAGGTTGACCAGGTCAGGCGGGAACAGGTGAGAGTGCAACGATGTGCAGGAGTCCCACAAAGAAGGTTCACTCTGATCACCTGGAAACACAGCAAGAGACTTAAAAATGTGCGGCAAGCGAAGAGAAACAAACCGGAGCGATTAGAAAGAAACGTTATAGCTAAAAATAAATACCTGTGATGTTGTCATTCTCGTCACTGCCCCACGAGTCCAAGTCAAACCTTTGCAGAAAAGAGTCAGGAGGTTGTTAATGGAAGCGAACGGGAAAAGCTGAAAAAGTGCAAACAAGTGACGTTGAACTCACTCTGTGGTAAAACGCCGGTTGATGGAGTTCATGCAAGGAGGAAAAGGGAACGTGGAGAGGCGATTTATTTCCTTTTCCGTGTTTTCCGTCTGTGGATGAAGAGGTAAACGTAAAGACATAAAATCCTTTCGTTTCCTTCTCTCACTCACTTTGAGCTTTTTGATACTCACCGACATCAAAACGTTCTCCTCCGAGTTGGAGTCTGTGAAAACGCGGAGGGAGAAATTTTAACCCACTGATGAAAATTACGAGAAGCGTTCTTTGGTATCGGCTGAAGTCAACTCACCCTCCGAGTTTTCGTTGCCTTGGCCTCTAGGGGGCGTCTGTGACCGGGAGAGAGTTAGGTTTGGTTACAGGTTCTGACAGGCAAAGAATGTGTTACATCTCACACTGTAAAATAATCCCCACTTTCCCTCGAAGAAAACATGTTCCTGCAGCATCAAAACCCAAAGACATATTTATACACACACATCAGGCATAACATTATGACCACCATCCTAATATTGTGTAGGTCGGTCTCTCTTGTGGCTTGATCATCCCACAGATACTTGACAGCATTTTTTTTTTTGTGTGTGTGTGTGTGTGTCAGGCTGCATCCTGCTGAGGATGGAGTGTCATTGCCGTGGAATGGGTCAATGCCTGGTCTGGTCTAAGTGGGTGCTACCTGTCGGACATAGATGTGGAAACCTACGCCGACCTGAGTCATTTCACTCTGTAGCAACACCGCCCATTTTCCAGTCGGGTTAATTTTTGTTTCACTTTCAACAACGTTTTCAAGTTAATCACTCGTCCCGTCAGCGGTCATAATGTTGTGGCTGATTTCCTAGTAAAAGGTCGTGGAGATGAAACACGAGACTGACTTTTCTCAGAACCAGGTGTGTGCTGCCGCCGCCGCCGCCGCTGCCGGCCGGGGGGGTCAGGTCCAGGTCCAGGGAGCAGCAGGGTCCGAAGCACTGCTCCTCGCTCCACAGAGACATGTGGGACTGCGGAGAGGACACAGGGGGAGATCTCATAAAAACACTCTGTGGTGGTGGAAATGGACGCGACGGTTGCTCCTGATTTATTTTTTTTGCTTACACAGTGCAGACAGGTGCTGCTCTGCTCCATTTGCACCCGGCACCGCTCCCTCTCCCTCTCCAGCTCCCTCTGCTGCTGCTCCATGTTGGCCTGCAGCTCCGCGATGCGCTTACGTAGACGGTTCTTGTCCAGCAGACAGTCGGTGTACTCCAGCTGCAGGCTGTCTCGACTGCGCAGAGCCTGGGGGTGGGAACACGAGGAGGGTTTAGACGTGCTCCATCCACGCTGCAAGAGGGAACGGTGGCCTACCACAGGTCCTCAATAACAACAATAACTCACACCTGAGACTTGTCTTTGAGACCTGTTTTGTTCTTTTTACACAATAATCTGCTTCTCTGCCGCACTGTCTCCGTTTTGAAATCGTTTCAATCATATTTTATTCCAATTTTATTTTAATTCCCAGTCCACGCTGTATATAGAGCGTGTGCCCGTGATGTCACAGCAGGTGAGGTCTCCATGGTTACGGCCACGGAGCGGCAAAAAGTGGCAGTTGAGGATTAGCAGCATTAGTTTGAATCACAGGCTTTAATAGTGTCTGAACTGTGAAAATATTTTTTTTTAAAAAAGGTGAAGAGGGGGGCGTGGCCCCTGGCAGCAGTGACGGTAACGCATACTAGGGTTGGGCAATACTGGGAACTTTGGAATTGATCTGATACCAAGTAAATACTGGGCTAGTGTCGCTGATAACAAAACACAGATGCTGAAGCCTTTTCTTGAAATGTCATGATCACTTTGCCTTTAGTTAGTTGATTATGATAACATATTGGACAAATATTTAGACAAATAAACCATTGTTTCAGTACAATTTAAAAGTATAAAATATAATTTGCTGGACATATAGAAGAGAAACTAACAAAAGTATCAATCGGTATCTATCCAATACCGATACTGGCCTCAGTATTGATATGATATATTTAGATCGATACGTCCAGCCCTAACGCATACTCTCTATTCTACGTTACTGTGACAAGGACATTTCCCATATGTGGGATAAACAAACAATGTCTTAAGTGAGTCCAGACTCGAGTCTCCGTCCACTCACTGACCTGGTCTCGCTCTTTTTCCATTTCCATGATTTGGTTGAAATAGGACACACTCCTCTTCTGCTCGGTCTCCCAGTCCAGCTGGAGAGTCCTCACCTTCAGCCGCAGCTGTTCGCACTGTGACTCCAACTGCACGGATAGTTTCACGATCAGTTCAGTTTTATTGACAGAGCATCAATAAAAATCAAATCTCTCCCCTGATGCTTTGCAGAACCCAGAGACTGAAACCCAGAGAGAAAAAAGACAAGAAGAAACCTTCGTACAGAGCGTACGCCGTCGTCAGTCTGATTCGCTCTGTAACAACACCTCCCAAACACTAGGCGGCGCTGTGTGATTTTTGCCGAAACTTTAGCCGAAATTTCCCCAAACACAAGTCATACAAATGTCTTTAATATCTCCAGAACTCCTCAGTTAACCATCAAATGTGAAAATCATGGAGATGGAGAAGTAGCTGAAAATACTAAAGTAGAAACTAGCTAGCTACGACCAAGAGGACCAATCACAAATTGTTTAAATTGTTTAAAAGGATCCCCATTAGCTGCCACAAAAGTGATGAGCTAGTCTTCCTGGGGTTCACACAAAAAGAAACACAAGTAGATAACAACTTAATGCAGAAGCTTAAACTGTGGGTTAGAGAGCTTTTCACCTTGTCCCTGTGCTCCTCGGTGCTCTGTAGCTCCCCCTGGAGTCTGGTGATGATATCGCAGAGCTCCTGCCTCTGCTCTGCAGCCTCCCTGCGGTCCTGCTGCAGGATGTCCATCAGCGCCTGGCATTAACATTTACAGATCATCAAACACACTCCCCAAACAAAAAAAGAATCTGAATTTTAAAGGATGAATCATTTAAAACATACGATGACTCCAGTGGTGGGAACTGGTCCTCTCCTTTGAGTTCCTGTATTCTCAGTTTTCTGAACCTCGATACGCTGCGTCGGCTTTTCTGGTAAAGGTGGGGGAGATCCGTTCACTCTGATAGAGGGTGAATGGTTTGTTTTGATCTCTGTGCCAGTGGTTTGGTTCTCAGCCTCTGTCAGCCTGGACTTAAGCTCCTCCACCTGTATGGAGCAAAAACAGAAACAAACATTTTTACTACTGGAAGGAACAATCACCCCATCACGATCCCAGGACCTTTAAGGATAAAATAATCATCCTCCAGGTTAATACTTCCAGGTATATTTTGTTGTTTTTCATGCTTCAGTCCACATGTTGAGGCTCGAGACTGATAACATCGATACCCAGATGTCTCTTTTACTGCAGTTGCATGCCAGCCGAAGCAGTTTCACCTCAATAGCCGCGGGCATGATTATTTGCTGCCTTTCCACAGCATCAGGCACAAACATTCCTTTCTATTTTCCCATCTCACTGCTTACAAAAACAAGTCTTTGTCTCGTCTCTTAAACCATGTTTCCGTTTCAGGAACCTTCCCCGGGGATGAGTCGCCCTTGAAAGAACTTAATGAGAGTCCAAGAAAAACAGTTTGACTTGCCAAAAACAACATTTCAGTTCTTTATAGGGTCTTTGAGGTTAGGACTCGTAGGCTGGGCTCATTAAAGTCGCTTTAAATAGTCTTTTCTTAGGACGTCTTTAAAAAGCAGCAGCAGCACGGTTTGAATGTTCTCCATGCTTTTATTTGTTGAAGTGGTGACCTTCTTTTAGAAGGCGTTATCAATGTTGCGTGGTCTGAATGACTCAGATCATATTTGACTAATTCACGTCTGGAATTTCGTCATTTTAGGGGCAAGGCCACTTGGCCTTTTGTGTTGTCAATTTGAGGGCACAAAACCAAAAGCCAGGGCACCAAGGCCATAAAATAAAACAGTGGTTTTAAGTTCACATCTATAATGAATTTAATTTAAGGACTAATGACATTTCTGAGGAAGGTTGGAGTTTCAGTTGAAACTATCAAGCAAGTAAAGAAACGTCTCCTTCACTATTATGTCTGAAGATAAGAAAATATTGAACATATCCAACCTATATCAGACTAATATCTCAATCAAGGAAAATTATTGAGGAAATAAAATGAACTAAATGGATGACAAAGAAAACATTTCTGACCTTTTATTTTTAAAAATAGCACGCTCATGTCTCAGGATCTGAAATATTAAACTACAAGCAAATTTGCAGAACACTGTAACACTGGCAATAACAAAACTGTACTAACTGCATAGACTAAGAAACTGACTATGAACAGCCAGCGCATGTCACGTATCATATTATGGCAGGAACAAGCAGGAGTAACATCCATGACTTTACGCTTAAAGCTCGACAAAGGAAAAACTTGACAGCAAGCTAATTAGTGTTTGTTACAGACTACAGTCAGTACTCGGCACGATAAAAGTGTGTCGGCATTGTAACGACATAACGCTACTGTACAAGCAATGCTTATTTATCGTTAACAAGCTTAGGTCGTACATGCTGCAATTTCTGTGTCCTGCACTGTGCCCGATATCTACCGCCAAATCTCCTCTTCTCCTCGGATGCAGAACGCTGCCATGATCGTTAAAAAGTTTTGGGGTGGGTGACAAAATCATCAACATCAGAGCGAAAAAACTGCACCAACGTGGCATTCCTGTTCACATTTCTGAAATTTCAATTTGTACGTGTTTCCATCTCGTCTCGCGATATCCCATAAATCTCTTAAATTCTCGTCACGCCACAGAGACTTCACTTTGAGGAAGATGGACTTCAGATGAACTGGTCACATGACCCCCTGTGATAAACCTTTATATCGATACGTCTGAAAAACCACCTCATGAGAGTGTTTCCATTACCATTTATTTGCATTGCAATATTTAGGCTTTGTGCATTTCTAGGGGTAATGGAAACTGAACGGAAGTGATCCCTTAAAATTGAAATAAAACTGTTACTGAGTTTTGTTTATCATCCGTGATCCTGTTTAGTTTTCCTTATCGTTCCAAGTCTTGCTTCACTTCCTGTCTGGGTTTTCCCTCTGATCATTTGTCTGGTTTCCCCCTCATTAGTTTCACTGTCTCGTCAACCCCTCAGCCCATGTGTTTCTATAACCGCTTCCACACGGAAAATCCTGCGTTGTCGTGAGATTTTCTTACCCAGATCGACCCGTCTGGGTGGGCTGTGATCATGTAACTACAAATTTGATTTGTTTGATTGAAAAAAATTTTAAAAATCCTCTGGCCTTCAGAGATCGGTTTCGGGGAGACCAACAGGGAGACTGATCTTACGGGAGTAGACCAGCTCTGCTTCGAGCTGCACACAGCCCTGGAGCTTCTACACTGACTGTTCATTGACAAAACCAGAATCTGACAGGCAGGTACACTAACATCCTTGGCTAATTGAGCAGGACGCCACTCACAGTGTAGGCGAGCCAAGCAGCAAAAATCCTGGGTCGTTTGCCGGGTCATTTGACCCAGGAAGAAAGGCCGGGTAAACCCTTTCACACTGCCAAAAAGACCTGGCTTTCTCTTTGTCAAGTCGTCTGCTTAACATGCTTCCAACGTCTCTTGGTTCTTGTCTTTGGTTTTTGGATTTGTGTTTCTGGATTACCCTTTTTTATCGTGCAATGAATTTTGTTCCTGACTTCGTACATTTCATCAAAGTTCGGTTTGTTTCTCGCTCCTGCCTTCCCCTTGTGTTTGTGTTTGGGCCACCACAGAAAGCAACGGGGGATCAATATAATAGGCCGACGTACCTGCCTGAGCAGCTCCCTCTCTCTCGTCGAGGCCTTGCTTTGCTCCTCCAAGGCCTTGGAGTACTTCACAGCCTGCTCCAGGTGTCGGTCCTTGAGCTTCCCCAACTCCCGACTCGCCGTCTCGCAGTCCTGACGCAGCCTTGAGACCACAAACCATCATCATCACACGTCATTTTCTTTGTGCATCAACAGGTGTAAGGAGAAGACACTGGAAACGTGACTGAACCTCTCTAGCTGTAGCCTGTCGTGACGTAGCTCCTGAGCTTTGTGTTCGGCGCGGCTGCGTTCGTCCTCCGCCATCCGACATCGCTGAGACAGGCGCCGCTCACACATCCGGCTGTTTCGAAGCTGCTCCCTCAGTTTTCGCACCTCCAGCAGCAGAAACTGAGTCAAGCCTTCTGGTCCTTCCTCATCTGGAGAAGACATACAGAGTTTTTATTAGCATCACAGGGGGGCGACCAAGTAATCTGTGCAGGCCGTAGGGGGAATAACACGAGTCTTTTTAGGAATCTTGTGTTTCTTAATCTTAAAGTTAGCCCGTATCTTAGGCCTGTTTGTTGGCTATGATTAAATACAAATACAAATCTTTCCAGAGTTTGAATGTCTAATTGTTTAATGTGTTTGCTATGTGGTAAGGGTTGGCAACACAACTCTTAGAAAATGTTTGTGGGAGGAAAGATTGGTGTGAACGCTGCAACAAAGATCTGCCGGGCCAATCAAATCGCTTCATTTTATAGGATCCACTTTTTCTACAGTCTACAGGTTGACACACGCCCCATAATTACATCCAAACGTTGTGTTGCCAGCCTCGTATTCTGATAATAATTCAGTCTTGTTATTTAAATCTGCACCCCTGCCGCCCCCCTGTCTATCCAGATGTAAGAACAGCTCTTTTCTTGCCAAGTATGAGGGAGCATCTGTGCGTGGGCTGTTCTCCCGTCAGCTGTGTGTACTGCTCCGGATGGTAAAACTCCATCGACTCCATGAAGGCTTGAAGACCTCGCTGGCCCTGACCGCGCAAAATGTCCAGCAAACGACCTGAAAGGAGGAAAACGAAACGTTGATAACGTAAACAGCTGAAACTGCCTGACCGCAAAAATGCTTTGTCTTTGATGTGTCACTGCGCTTGTAATTACATCCTGTAGGTATTTCAAACTTGTACGGCTGAGCTAACTCTCATGCAATGACACCAGGTGCTCTGCCTCATCCCACGGAGTGAACGACGACAAAGACAAAGGGTGGATGTTGAAAATAATCCAACAAAAATAATTCAACGTCCACCATCTCGGACATGTCTTTCATCTCTCCTCTCTCCTCGCTTGTTTCTCCCACGGTATTTATCTTTACGACCTGTTCCTCGTTGACACGATCATACATTGGTAATGTTTCTTGTTTGGCAGCTTTACAAAAGAACCACAGAACTGTACTTTACCGTGATAAGTGATTTCTTTTGTTTGTTTTTTAAAGATTGTAGATTAGTCTCTTCTCTCTCAAACAGGCCAAAAAAAATTTCATTTCAAGAATTTCAAATGATCCTTTTTAAGTTTTTAAGTCATTTTTAAGTTCTTTTCCAAATTATTTTGAATGTGTTTTCTTGGATTTCTGGCTCAGTTGAAGCCACTTTTGCAGCCACATTTTTCTTTGACTCCTAAGCCAATTTAAGGCCGTTTCATTGTGATTAGCACTGAAGATAAAGATTCCCCTGAATGAGATATCTCGACATCACCAAGATGGAAATTCCCCAAATTTGGCACAAACATTTATTTAGAACCAAGAATGAACTCATTAAAATTTGATCTCCAAAGGTCAAAAGTTGAGGTCACTGTGACCAAACACAATTTTTTGGCAGCAATTTAACTTGTGAATGCAAAAATCCCAGGAAAAAAACAAAGGAGGATTTTCTTTAAATTTGGCACAAAAGTTCATGTGTACTCAAGGATGAACTGACTGGAATATGGTCAAATGTCAGTGTGAGCTTTTGCAAAAAAAAAAGAAGAAGAAGAAGAAGTTGTGAATCCCAGGAAAACTTTAGTACAAATATCCACCTGGACTCAAGGATGAACTGCTTATGTCTTCTCCATTTCATTTCTAATTAAATTCAATGTATTTTCTCACACTTCGTCCACTTTTTACACACTGGCTCCATCAGTTTCAGCTTGTTTTTGTGGATATGAATGTTTTTAGATGATAGAAATTGTCTTTTCTTCTTCTCTTTACATCTGATAAATTATGTCATGCTGAATAATAAATAATTTCTGTATTTGACGTGAGGCTGCGTCTTCCTCTCACCGGCCTTGCTGATTCGGAGTGGATACTGCGTGGAGTTGAGGACCTCGTCTTCGTCCTGCTCGTCGATGACCTTGCACTGGCGCAGATACGGGGTGAGTTTTGCCGGGTTGAGGATGCGCGTGAGCTTGTGTCGCGCCCCCTCCACGCGATCCCACAGCTCCTCGCAGCGCTCCTCCGACCACGGTGCCGCGGGTCGCACCTCCTCCGAGCCCATGCCCACATCCTCCGCCCAAACCGAGACGCCTGCAAGAGACCAAACACGTTTTTACTTCAGCGGGGTCGAGAAAACGAAAAGACATCCAGAGCGATTTGGATGTTTTGGATGTTTGGTGTTCAACGTGAACATGATATCACAACGACGTCCTGATGGATTTTCTCTAAATTTGGCACAAAAGTTAATTTGGACTCAAGATTGACCTGGTTAAAATTTGGAGTCCATGGGTCAAAGGTCAAAGGCAGTAACTTTGGCAGTAATTTAAATTTCAAACTCAAAATCCTAGAAAAAGAATGAAGGACCTTCTTTAAATGTGGCACAAAAGTTCATTTGGACTTAAAGATAAACTGACCACAGTTTGATCTGCAAGGGTCAAAGGTTAACGTCGCTGTGTCCTTATAAAACACATTTTTAAGCAGTAGCTTGACTTGTGAACGCAAAATCTCTGGTTAAGTTGGAAGGAATTTGTTTAACTTTGGCACAAAAGTTAATTTGGACTCAAGGATAATCTGATTAATTAATTGATGGTTCAAAGCTCCAAGTCGCTATGACATTTTTAAAACACATTTTTTGGGGCAATAACTTAATTTTAACTTAAAATCCTAGGAAAAGATGGAAGGACTTTTTTTTAAGTTGTCACAAACATTAATTGTGACTGAAGTGATTGGAATTTCCTTCTCCAAAGGCTAAAAGTGAAGGTCGCTGTGAGCTCATAAAACACGTTTTTAGCCGTAGTTTAACTTCTGAACGCAAAAAAATCACAGCAAAAGATTCAAGGACTTTGTTTAAATTTGGCACAAAAGTTCCTTCAGACTCATGGATGAACTCATTGGAATTTGGTGACCAAAGGTCAAAGGTCACTGTGATGAAATGCTCCGGCACCATGTGATAATTAGACATTACAATGCTCAGCAAAAACCGGAAGGTCTGGAAGACATGTGAACTACAGACTGATGAGCCGTGACACCCACTCCTTAAGAAGAATTAACCAAAGATATGTTTGTTTACTGCGGGTCATGTTTAAAATCCATTCACAGACTTTTTCCCATGAAGCATCACACAGGAGGTTTTTGTCGGGCAACTCTTTTCTGTGTCTCTTAAACCAGTGAAAGTGGGCCACTCTGTTCTTTGACTGAAGACGAACACAAATAAATCTGGGAACTGTTTCAACCCCCCCCCCAGTTAAAAGTGGTGTCATGGGGATGTTCTCTGTTTAGGATAAATATAGTAGAGTATATGAGGAACAGACGGACTAAGCTTGAAACCATTCGACATGGACACGAGGCAGAAGCCACGATGAGTCGCTTCAGTGAAGAAACAGTTAATAAAGCCGTGGTTTTAATTGTTGTACAGCAACAGGTCATGGGGGGGGGGCCACACTGGCCTCGTTGAAAGTATTTCTGCAAAGAAAATTAATGATTTATTTGGAGATGATAATGTCAGTCCGAGTATGCAGTTTGAAATTACTGATTACCGACTTAAGGGACCAGGCTGAAGGCCAACATGTCTTCCTTCACCTCCTGCAGGAGATATTTGTAACTCTCATCGGAAGTTACGAGGCTCATTTAGTTATCTTCTCAACTCATTCATTCATTCATTTTCTGTAACCATCTGGCATTAATAAGGTATCTATATCAACCACAACATTATGACCACCTTCCTAATATTATGTAAGTCTGGGCCTCCTGAGAGAGTCCTGTGGTGCAACAGTAGAGTGGCCGCGCAGCTACGCGACATAAACATACCTAACTTGTGTGTGTATAAATAATTGTCAGATTCAAGTTTTAACTTTAAACAAAGCCAAAACATTTCGGCCTCGTGGGAGCCGGCTGCACCGTTAGCTTCTCTTCTGCTAATATTGCAGCCCAGGGGATTTCCCCTGGGGACTGAAAAGGCTCTCGGCCAATTACAGGGAACCTGACAGAGTCAGCACGTAATATAGAGTCTTGTGATTGGCTCACCAGCGATAGGGGGCGGGGCCAGGAGGCTTAGATTGACAGGTCTAGTGTGGTGCATCACCGAATGAGTGAAGTGGTGAAGAAAAGATAAAGTCTTCTGCCTCCATTTATACTTTTACTAAAATATGCTGGATTCGTGTTACCGTTTACTTAAAGAAAATCAAGTCTGTAGGAGAAAATTGTCAGGAAAAATGAAAAAAAAAAAAAATAGATGAAAAATGTCTAATCAACCAACAATTTTGCAGAACCCCGTGTTGAAGACCTGTCTTCTAAGCTAATTTATTATATCAGCATTGGAGATACTGACATGTTGGTAGTTAATAGTGGGATGAACAACTCCTTAACACTGGAAGAAGAAGAAGAAAAGAAGAAGCCAAATTAAAAAGCCAAAAAAAAAAGTATGTTTGTGTGTGTTTTTAAGTCCATGGTGGGAAATGGGGCATTTCTGCCTCATGTCTCCCCCTCCGCTGCTTTTTCTTTTTTCTAGACATTTCGGTGCTGAACAAAGACAAGAGAAGGCTCCGCTGTCTGTGTTTGCCTCAGAGTAAAGGAATGAAAACACCGGCGTGAGTCACCTGCTCACTTAAAAACAAGGGGACCATAGACAAAAGCTTTCTCTGCCCCATTCACTTCAGGGGAGACGTGAGGGGGCGAGGAGGGAGGTGGATTAAAGTCTCAGTGGGCGTTTGCTGAAAAGAAGCTCCGCACCAAAAATAATTATCCACATGTTTTATTTTGATAAACCGACGCCCGCAAACTCTCCACAGCTCTGTCCATGCACGTCCAGCTTTTATCCACATTTGTCTTACGTTAAAAAGCCTTTAATGTAAAAATAAATTGCCCGTAGCGTTTACATATACCCAGGGGATTTAGGAGTAATGGGAGTGAGCGCAGCTGATCGGAGCTATCCCAGCAGGCGGGCAGGTTGAGGCAGGTCAGGACGGTCTGGAATCTGTGTCATTACTCACAAACTGTGTTTTCATGTGTTGTTATTACAACGCAGCTCCTCACAACTCAGAGGAGACAAACCCCAAAATCACTGGGGAGCGTAAAAGAAACTAGCTTCGCTGCACAGCGAAAGGATATTCAATTATTATAGCAAAAAGAAGAAGATTTTTAACCATTTTGCCTCTTTTTACTGTATATGTAACAAATTCATTCCAAACTCTTTGTAGAATAAAATCACATATTGATTTTTTTTGTTTGTTTGTTTTTAAAACTTCTATTTCTAAAAAAGCACCAAAAGTTTTAATTTTGGAAAAGTTTGAAGCCTCAATAATAATGTGTCAAAGTACTCAAATAATGATAAAACAAGATATTAACAATAAATCATAAATAAGTTAAGAATAGCAAATGATTTTTATGTTTAAAAGTTACAATTCCACCCATAAATGTGCAGTGTTCAGGACAAATTCCTGTTTTTATTCATATTTATATAAATCACAATCGTTTCACGACAATTTTATATCAACTTTACGGGAAACAGCGTGTTTGTGATCAGCTACACGTCTCCACAGACCGGCATACGGATCTGGCAGCCTCATCACTGAAGCTCTAACAGGTTGTAACACAATGCAATGTTTCATGGCCGCTAATTGATTGAAAAGCTCCAAGTTTGCCAGTAATTTCTCAGCAACAAACCGTAAACGGATGCGAACGCAGATGTCGAGAATTAGAAGAATTAGTTGAAGCTTTAAGTGACTTACCACTCATGTCCTTCACCTGAGGAGATGAAGCCAAGTGGAGCGCGCCGTGAGCAATCCCTTTACATCCCATCAAGATCCAGATATGAGTCAGGAGTGAAACTAAAGGAGGAGAAGAAGAAGTCGGAGCGCGGCGGTGGGCGTCACCTGGCTGGAGAGCCGCTGCGCGCACAGGTCCTCGTTTACGCACACCTCCTTTACGCACACCTCCTTTACGCACTTTGCTCCAATTCCTCCACAGGTCAGTCCGTAGCGGAAGAGGAAGCAAAAAAGCAAAACAAATAAACTCACATGTGACCAAGCCACAGATTTCATCATTCAACACTCCTTCGCGGAGACGACTGTAAAGAAAGTATCAGTGGCGCTTTTACGCACTAGATGGCGCTTTCAACCAACGGTTGTTCACTCATGAAGCGCCCACTTATAATCTCAGCCTTTTAATAATGTTAGAAGACAAGATGAAGCCGGGGAGACTGGGTCTAATTGCGAATGAAACCTTATCAGAGCAAAGACGTGAAGTGGATTTTTATCGCTGACTCATCGCTCCAGGTGTTTCAACATCAACAAGAGGGAAAAAAATAGCTCATAAAAACTCATAAAACTTCACGACGGACAGTTTTAGAACTGGAGGACGCTGAGTCGCACATTAGTCACCAGCCAGGGAAACCTTCCTGATTATGACACACACGGTCTCACCCAGACTCTGGACTTTAAATGCGTGTGGACTTTTTGACTGCAACTGAATAAAAGCTGACTCACGCACACAGGAAGTGGCGGATTAGACAAAGGCAGGGCGATCAGAGCAGCCTGATGACAGGAGCAGTGACAGGTCTTCTGAGTAAATGTGTCATAATTCAGATCATCCCAGATGAACCGGCCTCTGCTGAGAGATAGTGCAAGAAGCAGACACTGAACAATAAGACCCGCCGCAGTCAGATCTGGAGCCCGTGCGTGTTTGTGCATAAATAGTTTTTTTTTTTTTTTTTTTTAAAGTATATTTACGTCGCGTCACAAAAATAATCTGTCAGATTGCAGAACTGTGAGAGTTTTCAGACAGGAAATAGAGTCGACTTCTTAAATAAATCCGTTTCCTGCTTGTATTTTGGTCTGCCTCATCACTGTTTGCTTTTGCGCCGTTGGTCATGACTCGCAAAGTGTTTGTTTTTTTGTATCGCTCACAGCTGCCTCCCTCTGTTTTCTCCTTCCGACTGTTAACTTTCAGACGGACCCATCCTTCCTTCCCCCGACTGAGCCTCGGCTGAGGCCTCGGGCCTGTGGAGGGAGGGAGGCAGGGAGGGAGGGGGGAGGCAGTGGACGAGCATTCCTGTTGTCTCTGAGGCGACGGCGACACAGAGGAGCCTTTGACGGAGGCGCTGGACCCCCCAGGTCCGCTCAGGCTGGAATGCGTGATACCGTGACAGCTCAGTCACACAGACATGGGCCCAGCAGAACTATTTAACTCTTTGAATGCGTTCATCCTTCCTCTGTAGACAACCAGGGCTGGTGCAGGTTTACTTTAATGCACCATCCCCTCAGACACTCGAGGTTGAGGCCGCTCAGGTTTTTCTGGAAAAAAAAATGTTTCTTTATGTTCTTAAAAGTGTTTCGCATCCTTCAGAATTTTCTAAATTTCTGCATAAAACTGAGAACCCAGTCAAACAAATGACGTAGAAATATTATACATTTATCCACTCAAGAAAGTGAGCCAATATTACATATCAGTGCAGCTGCGCTTCCATTACAGTTTTCTGCAAAATAAAAGGCCATATTTTCTACGCGTCTCCATTGAAAGGTGCGAATGAGCTGTAACTCTCGCGACATCCCATAATTCTCTTAAACTCTCATCACAGACACAGACTTCACTCTGAGGAAGGTGGACTTCAAATGACCTGGTGACATGACGCCTTGTGTCATCTCCAGTGACGGGGGAATTGCGACAAAAAGTGTCTCCATTGCACTTTTGCCACAAACTTTTATATCGACGCGTCTGAAAAACCACCTGATGAGAACGTGAAAGTGTTTTAGCTTTAGATGTGTGAGACGTCTGTCGAAATGTTTCCATTTCTAGGCTATGAAATGGAAACGCAGCAGGTCAGGTGTTAAGTGTTTCCAGCTAATGTGATGAGACTCAAAGGTTGTTTAGTTCACAGATCTGTTTAAAAAAAAAAAAAACTCAGGGATTTGTCTCAGTCTGATCTTTACACGTTTGTGGAATCATTAGAACTGGGAAAGGTTACAAAACCACCTCTGAAGAGTTGGAAATCCACAAATAATCCACAATCAGACGGTCTGAGAATAAATGGAGGAGATTTAAGACAAATATTTCCCTCCGAGGGAGTGGTCCGCCAACAAAGGCCGCTCTGGAAGACACAGAACACAGGACACGTTCTGAGTCATTTATATGCACAAATATAGAAGAATCAGAAGGATGCACGTACTTTAAAGCAGCTCTACCTGTTTTTGTGTGATGTTGAATTAGATTGACATAATAATAATAGTATAAATACTTTGCTGTAGTATTAATTCTTCCGTCTAAGGCTACTTGATTTGAGAACATTTCCAATCCAAAAGTTTGTTGCGGGGGAAAATCTTTGAATGTCACTTCGGATTTAACCACTGAGCAGCTTAAACGGCACCAGTGTTCTGCTCCGGGCCGGTTTCGTTTCTCATTTGTTTCCCGCCCAGAGCACAACAGGCCGGGCTCTTCACCCAGCGGCTGACCCCCCGTGGCTCCGTCCATGACTCAAGCCTTGGCGGCAGAACAGAACCGCTCCTTTGTGTCCGCGAAGAATGCGTCTTTTCTGAAAGCAGAGGCTGAGACACGGAGCAATGTGGGCATGAGTAACAGAGACGGATTTAAATCCGATGACATGTGATTTATGTTTCCTCTGTAGGCAAGATGTTAGCAGCAGATTTCACTACTGATCAGTCATGTAATATATAGAGCGTGAGAATTTTAAGTATTATGTATTATATATATCAGCATAAATTAATTTATATAATTATATTATATTATATTATATTATCAAAGGTCAAAGGTCAAAGGTCTTCTGTCTGTCCCAGGGTCCCTCAGTTAAATCTGTCCTTAAAACAAGAGAAATGTACATTCAGCTGTAGACGTCAGTGCTTTGGAATTAACTGTAAGATGACAATGAAGGCTGTTTTAACTAATCTAGTCTTGTCTTAACTGATCTTAACTCATCTTATTTAGTCTTAACTAATGTCTTGTCTCGTCTTGAATGATCTTATTTTGTCTTCTCTTGTCTTTTGCAGGACTAATTAGCTCGTAGTGACCAAAAACAAGAAGCTAACACTTCGTCTTAAAATCATTTGTCCAAACATCTTGTCTCTACATTTAAAGCAGAGGTGTCCTGCGTTATATGTGTATTTTTTGAGGATCCACAGTTTCATATTTTCATGGCTTTGCTCCTCGTAGCCTCTCGTGTGGGAGCGTGGTCACAATGTGATCCTGCAAAATATCCCACAGTAATACCAGACAATTTCCTGTTTAACGAGGAATCAGCATCAATAGCAGCAGAGCGTCAACATGAAGGAAGAGGAAAAACGAGTGAACATTATTATTTTTTTAATATATAATTTAATAAATGTCAGGAGGTGTTTATTTGTTATATCTCTCACCAAACACAGGAAGAGATTTCATCAAATATGTAAATCATATCTCACAGACTCACTGGTTTTTCTGTCTCTTAGAATTAAAAAATGGGAACAGACTAAATAATTCAGTAATTTTCCCAAATATCCGAGGACAAAAAAGACGTCCAGGGCGAAGATGACACCAGTAGTCTACGATGGACTCGTCACACACAGTCTTTGTTTATTTTCCACATTTAGATCCACCAACACAGACAAATATTCATAAACACGCATATCTCTGGCTGGTGCCAGTGAAAACTGACTCCCCGGCCTCTTCCTGTCGCTCTCCTTCCAGACCAGTGAGGTTTGAGTTGACGTCTGAATTGCAGGGTGGAACGTAGCCGTCTAAATCCGAGCTCCACCACACATTTGAACTGCAGACACAGACGGCTTTACTAACCACCACCGCACATCAATTTCCAGATACACTGCGTTAAAAATGCACCCGTAGCTAGCCGCTATGCTAGCGGTAGCCTCGCGACGTGATCTGTGCACGCAGCAGCAGAACCGTCAGTGAAAACGTTCCCTCGACGTTTAAGTGGAGCTTCACCTGCTGCTGTGTCGCATTCCTCTTGGTTTATTCCCGCTTCAACTGGCACCAACAAAACACACACCAGCAGCGTGACAACAACAACACGAGAGAGATTAGTCATTAAGATTCCAAGTAGCTTCTTTACGATCCTCTGACTGATTTGGTGTCTAAACATGAGTCTGAGAGAACAATGGTTCCCCAAGACATCATCATCATCTGTCTCTCCAGAGATAAAGGGACGTGGGATTAACCCTCAGACCCCATTCAGACCTTCCATTAACGTCCAACTCGAGCGATTAAATCGCATGTTGCCACCTACGAGGGCCATGCTGTCACACAACCTGATCTCTTGCAGTGTGCATTGAATCTCTTCTGTGTGTGTTTGTGTCTTTTTGTGTCATCTGGCTGGGTCTTGTGTGCTACACCTGAATGTGTCTGCACATGTGACCCCAGTCGCGCTAATAAGTAAAAAGTTGTTGTATCTACCGCTGTTTCAGAACCAAGAACAGGGCTGTTTCTGATGGCATCATGACTTGGGCACAAACGCTGAGTTATTATTTATTGACTTCGCCCTCGCGTTTGTTATTTTCCTGCACATAACTCAGATTATTACTCCTTCCACTAATATAGATAAATGTTAAAGTCATTAACATAACTTCCTTTGGCTCGTAGGTTTTGATAAAACCCAATTTAATTATTTAATTTGTTAAATCGTGTTAAATTTATTTCTTATTTTGCTAGTTAACAGCCACAAGGATCAGGACTAACCCTCCATCCGACCATGCAATTTCGCTGTACAGTGTTGTATAATGACAAATGACAAAAATGCTCTCTACTAATGAACAGACGTCACCAAGGATCTGGATCTGTTTGCCCAGCACATCCCACAGATGCTGGATTGGATTGAGAACTGGGGAAGTTGGAGGCAAAGACAACTTAGAGGCCATCAGGGAGCGCGACCCAAGTCACTCATTAATGAGCTACAAAACAAGTGGACGCCATGATAACTCCCCTAACATGAATCCAAAGCAAGTAGAGCTCCCCCTGGTGTCTGGCTGCAGCATATTTCATAAGCTCCTGGTTTCTGTTATTTTAGGTAGTTAATATAATATCGTGATGACAGGCGGTTGCCGTGACAACCTCTCCACGTTGCTTAGACTCTGGCTTCCAATTCACAAGATGGCGGCACCCGTATCCTTGCAGGTCTAGCCTCACTTTGACCAGTGGGAGGAAGTGGAGACGGATCGTCCATGTCGTTCTACAGCCTTTGATTCAAACCTTCTTGCATCATCATGCCTCCCAGCTAAAGGAGCTACCCTCCGTCACCATCATTCAACACAGTGGAACAAATCCAACCTGTGAGTCATTGGATAAAGGATTATTATGCTGCATGTGGGAGGTTCGTGTGAACTGGTGGGGTTTTCCTTAAAACAAAACAATAACTTTTTGTTCTGGGTTGTTCTCTTGAAACCGTCCTAAAATTAGCCTGGATGTCTAAGAACAAACGGTCAGAAGCAAGTGTTTCAGTGTCTGTGTTTTCATGGCCGTGTGGCACAATACTCTATTGTCTGTGGGCCAACCATCGGCTTCCTGCCGGGTCAGAAACAGAAGAAAGACGCAGGGATCGGCTTCTTTCGCGCAGCCTTTAACCCAACAGCAGCATCACATCACGTCAAATCTCTTCTCCGAACGCACACCTGGGTTTCACGAGACCAGGAGTCTAACATGAACAAGGACAGCGATGAGGCTTTTTTGGTTTTGAGATGTTGCGTATGAGATGAGTGTCAGCGTCTGAGAGGAGTTTAAGCTTTCTGGCTGCATTTTTGATTCGTGAGAAAGTCATTTCCTGTGGAGAAATTCATCTGTCTGAGGCTTCTCATCCTGTTTCACTGCCGTTCCTTCCTCTCCACTCCCTTCGCTTTCCTCCTCCTCTGGTGCGTTTGTCCTCTTTCATCCACATTTGGTGCAACAAGGACCAAAAGAAAACTTTTCATCGTGTCTGACTTCCTGTTTTCTACTCCCTCTGTCTTCTGGTTTTCTTTTCAGTAGACATCAGAGAGTGAACAGGAGGTACTTACCCCCCTAGAGCCAAGAAATAACAGGAGACTAATCTATGCTGGCATTTTTCATTGTGCTACATACAAATACAAGAGAAAGAAACCATTAGCATAAAACTGACATGAGAAACACAAGTGACTGTCATGCAAGGATTCACAGTCATGTCTAGGCCAAAAGAAAGAAATAACTCTTTATACCAGCAGGTAGCAATAGTCTATATTCATTACCCAAAAGGAGAAACAGGAAGAGCCAGGAAAGGATATTAGCTGTGAGACTAGGAAGACTGGAAGAGCTACCATTAGCTGAGAAGCTAGGGAGCTAGAAAGGGCTACCATTAGCTCAGAGAGTAGGACGGTTGGAAGAGCTACTATTAGCTGAGATGCTAGGAAGGTGGAAAGGTCTACCATTAACTCGGAAGCTAGGAACAGCTACTAATAGCCGGGAGACCAGGAAGATTGGAAGAGCTACTATTAGTTGAGAGGCTACTGAGCTAAAAAGGGCTACCATTAGCTCAGAGACTAGGCAGATTGGAAGAGATACTATTAGCTGAGAGGCTATTGAGCTAGAAAGGGCTACCATTAGCTCGGAGGCTAAAAACAGCTACTATTAGGTGGCAGGCTGGGAAGCTAGGACGCTGACTTATCCTATTGTTTTCACCATTATTATCCTGGAAACCACACAAAGTTCCCTGCCAAAAAAGTTTTTGTGGTTGAAAGTTGGCCTGGAGTCTCTCCACTGGGGACTGATTATGCTCCTGCAAAGATCTGCCTGACCAACAAAATAATTTGGGTTTGGCGTCAGAAGAATAACCGCGAAGTCATCGTTATACACCTCAACTGAACGCAGAGTTTAATTAGTTTACAACAAAATGACTCTGATTAGTTGGAGGACCAACCAGTTGATGCAGTTGACCCTCTCTGTATCAGTCAAAACACGTCCCATAATTAAATCTAGCATGCTAGCATGCTACCAGACTCATAATCTGATAAGAGTCGAGTCTGTGCCATTGTTGCAAGTCCCAAATGAAACCATTGGGTGTTTCCGCCAAGAGGTCACAGAGAAAAGAAAGTTTGCTGCACGTCTCAGTTCAAGTTTTAGATTAAACATGTGACCACCTATCAGCAAAAGAGGCTCTTAACAAACATGCACACATACCTGTATTTAGACCAGACGTTTATAGCAACCGAAACCATGTGGGAAGAGTCTCAGCAGTTTATTATTGGAGCCTTGAACCCCTCATGAGAATGTGCTGAGTGTTATTCTTTATCACAGTGACTCCTTTGATGAACTCAGACCAGCATGTTCTCTTACTGCTCTTCTAATGAGGATTCCTTAGATGTTTTCTTAGTTTTGTCCTGTGTTCTACTGATGTAATCGTTGCAACCACCACCAGCAGCATTTCCTCTACAGTTCATTACCATGCACCCCACACCAAACATCCCTTGTTGTTCAGTCACTCGTGCTTCTGGGGTCCACCCACCTCCACCTCCTCCCTCCAGTCCTCTTCCTCTCCATCTCCCTTCAGTTCACTTGTCGGCAGCAGCAGCGGCAGAAGAGTCGTTTCACTGCTCTGATGCAGAGTTCAACTCCAAACGGAAACATACGGCGCAAGCCACAAACCGAGGAGGATGACAAAGAGAAGATGCGGTGAAGTTGGTTTTCTTTTTACAAGGTAAGATAATTATGACTTTGTTTTTAGCGTGTACTGGAAACTTGAATCAGCCCAACTTAAATGCATGTCTTACAGGCTGCTGTGCTTAAAGGAAGCAGCTGTGTCTCTTTATAAAATCACCTCCCACGACATGTGCAGCCTTACTTTTGCAACGTCTTGCAAACTACAGCCAAATGCAACGTGTGCACCGGTCAAAACCCATCCACACACGTCTCATTGTCTGCAGCTCAACTTTGTGTACATCCTCTTTAGCAGAATTACTTCCTATTAACTCAGATGCGATTTGAGCCTTTTTCCACCTTGCACCAGAGCATGCATCATATCGTACTAGAGACTTAACTGCAGCTAAATGAGATGGTGGGAAGATTTGAGATCGTTTAGTCGCTGTTCTCCTGCAGTTGAACCTCAGCACAACTGTGTTGAATCTCAGATCGGTGGGTTGGGCGTCTGTTAGAGAGACTGAAGTCAGTAGTTCCTGTCTGTAGAGATCACTGTGACCCAAACTTGACTCTAAACTAAACACTGAAATTACTTCATCATCAGTACTTGCCTCCCTTCACTGGCTCCCAGTATGCTGAACGATTCATTTTAAGATTTAACTCATTGAGATTTAACTCAGATGTAGACGTATCTTTCTGATCTCTCCTACAACCACATGAAAGTCTGCAGACTACCGTCATCTGGTTGTCCCAAGAAACAGGCTAAAGGTCAGGGGACATCGCAATCTATTTACTGCCTGTTTTTAAGCTAGTATTTTTAATTTAGCCTTTTCACCCCTTTAACCTGTTCCTCTTGATTGTCTTTGTCTTTTACTCTGTCTTCATCTGACATATTTACCTCCAGAGCTGCTGAGCATGAGATCCATCGTTTCTAAATGACGTCTTAACTGCCTTAACTGCACCTCCATGTTAACGTTTGCTAGGTGGAAGTTTGGAGAGGCCACGTTTCCTTATACTCTTTGTTAGCTTATGAATAGAATGAGATACGTTTGTGCAGTATTGTTGCACAGCCTCATTTCCCCTGACTTTTGTTGACCGCAACTCTGAACACAGAATTTGTGAAACTAGTGAATGATGGCGAGAGTTAAACACTGACCATAAAGGCCCACGTGTTTGCTTACTCTCCTGCCGGTTTGTGCAACTGTAAAAGAAGTCGTTGAACTGGTTGAAGAGGTCCAATGTGCAGTGAATTCTTCTTCTTGAGTTATTCGTTGAGAAAAGTGCGAGAGGGAGTGAACAGGAAGTTCATATGCAAGCAGATATGACACATACATCATATCTGTGCTTGCAATCTGATACAGTCAAACCATTACAGCCTAAGACATATGAACGTTTTCAGCCCAGAGGCACGTAGACTCTGACAGGCCATGAAGTGCATTGCCACGTTGCAGCAGTAGAGGCTTGTAAACTGTTGTATTTTTGTTCCGTGTGTAATAGTCGTGGCGTTCTGACCTCAACCACAGTTTGCTGGTGCTCTGCAGAGACCATCGCCCTCCGGTCCAGCGGAGGAAGCAACCCTCAGAGAGCGGCGACCCGGTCTCGTGTGCTTAATGTCAGTCCTGCAGTTTGTGGCTCTGAGGAACCAGATGTGGAGCAGTGGTTAGAGAAGCAGGGCCCGGGACTGCAGGGTCACAGGTTACAATCCAAGGACGGATAGGGAGAAATGTGCAGAGGGTGGGGTGAATAAACATCCACAAACGCCCTGAGCCGCCCGGGCGTTGCACCACCCCTTTATGAGAGTGCTCGTGAGTTTGTGCGTCTATAACCAGATGGATAAAATGACCATCAAGTCTATAAAAAAAAAAATCTCTTCTAAATCTGCAGACAGATGCATTTTCATGTCAGAAGGAAAAACAAGAGATAAAACATTGAAGGAAAAGCCTCGAATAAGAAGTCTGGGGGAAAATCACATCAAGACCAGAGGTGAAAATGTGTTTCCCATCAGCATCCTCAGATCCTTTATTTGCCGTAATAGATGACGTCCGGTGTGTTCTCCCCATCCGCACGCTGTTCCCATTAAACCCCCACGTTCGTCTCAGCAGGTCGGCATGAACCCAGATTAAAAAAAACACAAGAAAGGAGGAATATATTACTGATTGACTTTACAGAAAGTTATATCATTGCTTTGTATTATATTAAATCTATGGACATACTTGTTGTTAAGACTGACAAAACATAAAACGATAAAACAATGAATTACATCTGGTCACTATCTGTTTTTAATATGTTAACAGAAAAAGAGACAAATTAGCTGTGCACTCGTCTGTGTTCATGTAAAGTATTTCCTCTAGAAATGAGCATTTTGTGCATTAACTTAACTAAGAACCAATAAAAAAAACTCAATAACAAGTTACAATAGCTTATTAAAATAATTTAGGGAAAAAACACTTAAAGCAGGTCAATGCTCAAAACTGCCTACAAAGACTGAGATAGATAAGTCAGTTGCACATAAAGAAAAAAAAATGTTAAAAACCGCCAGGATAATAGAAAAAAATATTCAAACAATAGATTTGCAAATGTACAAAACTATAAGAACTAGAAACAAAAGTAAATATACTCTGCACACAAGAAAAAAACAAGCATATTTTGCCTTGATGTAAGTTAGATTTCAGTTTTTCTTGTTTATGGACGTCTGCAGGTACAGTTTAGGGACAATTAATGTGCTTAGCAGATCTTTCTGTGTGATTTTAATGAGGTCACTCTTTGGGCTCCAAAAACGAATGTGAAAGGCCGGGATGCACTCTTCTTCTGACTTACACCTTAAATACAGAACTTAAACAAAGGGGCGCTTTTAATTAGTTTATTATTAGTTTATTGAATTGGGACAATTCACATTAATCAACACTAATGAGTTAACATTGGTGTAAATGCGCCAGACTTGCTGTAGTCCCAAGGCAGGTACACAACACAGACAGAGAAGACTTTAAAACAACAATCCTACAACAGCCAGTTACAGAACCTGATACAGACAGACAATGTCAAAACAAAGACACAGCCAGTATAGAAACAGACAATATGACAAAAACAGTTATAAAAAAAAAATTAACGGATCCACAACCCTGAGTGTGCATCAGATTAAGACAATTATTCAGGCTATGTGACTACATGTGTGATTTATTTTTAACCAGTTTTTGAGTAGTTTCGAACGTGTTGTTCCAGGAATGTGTTCCTCTTACAGATAAGACCATTTGAGAGAACTTAGTCCTTGGTACATTACAGTCATCTCTAGTTCCCGTTCTTCATCCTTCAATGTTTTTATTCAAAGTGATGAATTTGACAGTGAATGTTTCTTCTTCTAATCCCTCCTTAAAGCCGAGTGTTGCTGAGCTCAGAGATCAGAAGTGGTCAGTCCGCCCACTCTCACTCCTCCCGTATGTGATTGACTCCTGCTGTCAGGTCTACAGCACGTCATTATCATAACGTCCTTCTCCTTTTTGGTCAATAATTGACAATGAATGGCCTACACATGTGTCCTGGGAAAGACTAGACCCGGGCCACTTCCCAGTGACAGTGGCACCTTAACCTTGGTGAATATGTTACATCACAGCTCCAGATTGGCCTGGCAGCAGGATCTCACCTAGAAACTCCAGCATCCTGCAGCGTTAATCCAACACTGGCTGGGTCTAGGAGAGGTCACATGTTTGGAGCTTAGCAGGGCTCCCTCTGAGCTTTGGTCATTTTCTTCTGCAGGTAGAAGGTTCATGAAAATGAAAACTGAACCACAAGGGGCTTTGAACACTGTTGGAAAACATCTGTAGAGCAGCGAATCTGTGGCGTTCACATGCACGAGTTTGTTGGATTGGGAAAGGCTCGGTGTGGTGGTGGAAATGTAGGTAAAGTCACATCATGCAAACCAAATCCAAACTATAAAAACCAGAGAAAAGCAGTGGACTCATAGCCTGGTGTAGTTAGGCTCATTCACTCCATTTGGATTTTATTTTGGGACGTGCTTCAACTGATAAGATATAAGAGCTCTACTTCAGTTGGATCGTCCTAAAACCAATCAGAGCAACAAAGTATGTGACATTAAGAGATTAAGGCAATCTGGACAAATTCCTTAATCGCTGTTCATCCTTTAAAGTTATTTCGTTGTCAATATCTTTCACAGCAATGACAGCAGTGATAGTGAACTCTGAACAGCTCGCCTCTCTGACGGTAGCCATATTCACATTCATGTTTATCAGCTTTCATGCATCGCCACATGAAGCCTCAGTCTATCTGATTGACTCGACAGATCTTTGCTCAAAACAGAATGAATTTGTCTCCCTTCGTGAATTTATGGAAGTTGGTCTAGATTGCTAGTCTTGATGTCAGTTTCTCGCAGAGATGAATTAAGTAACTTTTGCAAACTTAAATTAATGATTAGTCCTTCTCTGAAAATAACTGAACAATGTAACTGTGGAAAAGTCAATGTACACAAAACACTCTTCTGAGTTTGCAGCAACATCATCTGCAGGCAGGTGGAAAGAGGAGGTCAGCGTGTCTCCTGGAAAAACCTGGGAAAACTGAATAACAGGGGCTCCAGATGATTTAGGAAAAATGTGGAATGTGCAATGTGCAAGGCTCAGGGTGGTGGTGCAAATGCAGCCAACATCATTTTACGCCCACTCAACAACACAAAACCAACTCTTACACAAACAGAATCCACACACCGAGGTGGAACTAGTAAAAGTTTGACATTTGTGCAAACGAAATGAACATAATGACCTGAATTTGACAGTGACAAAGCTGACCCTTCTAAGCTTTTAGAAAAGTCAGGTTTTATTTGTCGAGTTCAGTCCCAGACTCGTAGGGCAACATTCCCAGCATCAGTCAATCTGATTCACAGTGTAGAGGGTAACTCACGTCTCTCTTCTTTTTTGTTTGGTCTTTAGCTGGCCTGGAGTGAACTGAAAGAAAACCAAGAACCCCCTACCTGGAAGACACTGAAGACCTAAGTGGATTGAAGAAGGCAGAGGCCAGAGTGAGGGAGTCAAAGAGGGGAGGGAAGACAGAAGGGATTAGCAGCTAATCCAGTGCACGGACAATCCTGGAGGAGCTTTATCGTTCTTCCAGGACGACGCAGACAAAACATTTGCTGGATTACAGCGCTTCCCTTTATTGCCCTTTTCAAGAGCAAATCACCTTTCATCTGCTTTCTCTCTGAATGTTTTTATTGCTTCTCAAAGATCTTGAATCTTGTGTGCAGAACACAGGACAAAGCAGCAAGGCTTCAAGCGTGGGGACAGGATGTCCAGGGGACAGTGTGGTGCCACACATGGATAAATCTTTTTTAGTGGGAGACAGCGCATGACGGTGGACTACCACCCACCATTTTTTTTTTTTTTAATGCTTGGACACTGATGACAGTCTTCATTGAACACTCAAGAAAAAAGGCCTCACTGCCAGTAAGGAGACTCTGCTAAGTTTACGTTCATTCTGTGTTTAGTCATTTCTTTGAAAGTTACTTAAGACTTAAAAGGGGACAAAAATGTTCTCCTCAGTGATTTGTTTAAACCACAGGACACTGAGTAACACCTAAAATGCTTGATAGAGTAATTTATAGATAAGTTACCACCAGTCAGAAGAGGTACTTTGAGATCAAGCAGATCTCTGAGGGTAAATACCTCCAGGGGAACTCCCCCAGGAACCACTCTATGTACCTTCAAAGGGTTTTATATTCCGTTTGCAATAAGAATGCTGAATTAGCATAATGGCCTGGTAGCAGTTGGTAGAGCAACAGGGCAAATATGAGGTTAAGCTGCGTTTACAGGGCTAACGTTGCACCAATGCTTACAAGGTCTTGGTGGCAGTCAGTGCGGTACATATGCACATGCACTAAATGTTCTTGCAACAGGGAAAGTACGTACCACCAAATTAGGAGCTAAAAAAGTTCCTGCAGGGTGGACACAGACACACACACACACACACACACACAAAAAAATGAGGTACTTTCTCCAACAGTTATAGGAACTATGAAAATGTTCCCACTGTCCGAAAGTGCCTAAGGCTTCCTGGTGAGTTGATCCTCTTAGAGTCGCATGTAAAGACAACAAGACAGATAAAAACGAATTTAATAAAAATAAGTGAACGCACTGTGAATACGACAGCTGAGTTGGTTAGTTTTGCAGTTGTGGCTATTTATCTGTATTTTTAGACAGTTATTGCTCAACTCTCCAGCCAGGTCGCCTGTGGTTTCCAGAGGAAATAACGTGTGGCCGTGTAATTCATCATCTTTGGTATTTGGTCTTGACTGAAAACTGCTGCTGTGAGTTTTGATCAGACGTGCAGTACCAGCTGTGAGTTGTGGACGCCGTATAACTGGCTCTTCACCCATGCTGGCATCTTCCAGTGTAGACCTAAAAGGGAAACCGTGGGCAGGCGGTGGTCGGACAGTTGTCCATGTGGAGAATAGATTATACACACATTCTCTGTTGACTGAACAACCACATATTTGTGATTGCTGTCCTCACTGTCCAGGCATTTTAATGTTTCTTTCTCTCTCTCTGGTTTCACAGTGGACCCCGAAGTGGAATTCAGACTTGAATGACATGTAACCGGAGCTCAGACGTCCTCAATCGATTGAAAGGGAAATTAACGCAACTTTTCTTCCATCATGAGTCTGGGAAAACTGCCAGGGATTAAAGGCCTGGTGTCGGGCTCTCAGGGGAAACGTCGTTTCAAGAGCGACCTCTCCGTGGATATGATCGGCCCACCGCTGGGCGACTTCCGACACACGATGCACGTTGGCCGTGGTGGGGACGTGTTTGGTGACACGTCCTTCCTTAGCAACTATGGTGGCATCCGGGAGCCGGGAAGTCCGGACTCGGCAAACAGCTCCAAGACGACCGGGTTCTTCACCCGCACCTTCAGGAACGTACGGAAGAACTCGGGGCCAAGGCCGCGAGGGGGTTCTCGGGACCTGACGTCGCCACCGCCACCAGATGTCTCGCCCATCATCAAGAACGCCATCTCCTTACCCCAGCTGAACATGACTGACTCTCCCAATGGGTGCCTACAGAGGGTGATGTTCCCCAACTCCATCAGCTCAACAGACGATTCCTTCTGCACATATGGTGAGATAATACAGATAATCACTTCCAGCACGGGATTTATGTAAAGCATCTTAGCAGCAAGATTAGCGTCATTAAAAGTGAGCAGAACTCAAATACAACAGAAACAGAGCATGATCCTGATTCACCTAATCAACTTTATGCGCAGATTGTTGTGTTTGCCAGTCAGTTTTGTGACAAAAGGTTTTGTAAATCTTTTCATTTTAAACTGGAGATATGTGTTGGGGTTAGTATCATGGTTGGAAAAGGAGTAAACATGCCAGGGGGCCAGCGATGATACACTGATAACTGAACAAATTCACTTTTAAAATATCTTCCAAAAATCTATTGAACATTTTATAAAGAGTTTTACAGTAAATGACACATGCACACATTCGTTCACACACCAGTTCACTATAGGAGCAAGTTGTCTTGCACCTCAACATGACCATGTACCTACTGAGCTTCAGCCAAAATCATATTTTGACAGCTCATCGTCTTTTATTCAAATTAATCAAGGACAGATTAATAAAAATCTAATCTGGTTTCACGATAGAGTGAATAGAATTTATAAATCTGTTCTTAGTATTCACTGTGCAGCAGACTTGGTGCAAACAACTCTATAAAAGTCACACAAACGGAGAGGGTGAGGTTTGCCCTCCTTTCAACATCATTCCCACATTCCTCCAAGACAACCAGCAAACAGACGAGCTTCTTCTGAGTCATCTGGAGTCACCTAGGCAACACCTGTACACAATTAGGGCCACAAACACACACACACAGCTGGTGTGTGCGGAAAGAAAGGTAAGTAGGCGGGCATTTCCTGGGTGCATAAACACACCGTTCATTATATCTGTGGACCAATCCGAGCGCATGAGGCAGCAGTCCTGACTGGAAAGCCCCGTCGCCGCTCCAGCTTTATTACCCAGCTCATAAGGAATTTGCCCAAAGTGAGGCGTATAGGCATAGAGCATCAGTGAACCGAGGCGTGATGAGGACGTTTTCTTTTACATTTACAGCTTAAATTTGCTTTACAGACAGAATATTTATCGCCACTTATTGGCCTTGCATCACAACACATAAACATTCATCTCTCTTTCTTCTAATCGCTTTCATTGGCATCATACCACCTTCTTCTTCTACCCTTTTCTGCTGCCTGGCAGTTTGTAAATCTGGGACACTTGGACTTAGAACTGAGTCTGTGTGGGTTGGCGTGACACTGTGGAAAACACCTAAAATCACAGTAGGGTTGATATACGCTGCCACACTCTGGTGAAGGAACTGAATTGCTGGACAGAAAGCCAACTTTGACAGCCCTTCATTGCTCTCTTTAGAAAAGCAGGTACATTGTTTAGCATTAAATAGATAAAACGAATCCAGATGTTTGGAAAAAGTAAAAGATGCAAAAAAAACATTTGCAATCATGAGTGTCAATGATACCGGTTTGGTCTGGAAATCCCATTCAGATGTAGACAGATCCTTCCAATTCATTCCCCCTCCCTCCTCTGTCATCATCACCATTAAGGCATGACTGAGGTGTGCACAAATTCTGTAGGAATTCAACACAATGAGTCACAGCCTACAGCAAGTATTATGAATAATTAAAACTGCTGCTACTACCGGCACTTTCCTGTTTAGCAGTAACTCTATAATTGTGTGTATGCTGGTGTAATTATTTGGTATATATAGATCTTCACTCTGTAACAATGAGAAAGTGATGGTCTGTTATGAATTAGAGTGTGTGACCTTGTTATGCTATTGTTATTTCAGTCTTTGTAAAACGTGGGCGTCCATTTATGTCTCCTCTTGGTTTTAGTTTGTTTACTATCAGGAAACCGACTAGAATGCATCTAATTACTACATGCTCGTCGTCCAGACACAGACTAAAGTGAAGAAGCGTCACTTCCGCCACTCATTGCCGGTAGATCTTTGGTTTGTCAGGATCTAAAAGCGTCAGAGTCATGGCTTCTCTAACTGCTACACCACATCTCCCACAAAATTGGTCCACTGATGCTGATTCAACTTGCTGACTGAGCTGGAAAGCCGCCTACAGACACTCACTGAAGGCCTGTCACTGCTGTGTCACTAAATGGAACCAAGACCCAGACCATGAACTGGGGTGACACTGACAGAGAAACCTTGAGCCAGAACAAACTCATGTGGTTTATTTCTGGATATAATGTGACAAAAATGCAATTGATCCTTTTATCACGCCTTATGTCTTGGATGATTTACTAGAAGAGCAAACAAAAAAAAATAGTAATGGTCGGCCAACTGCCTCCAACATTGTTGGAGGTATATTGTTGTCAGTTTTGAAATATTTCCAGATCATCTCAGTGTCGTCAGTTTTTCGCAAAACGCTCTTTCTTCTCCAGTTTTCATTGGCATCATTTCAAGAATTTCTCCGAAAAGGTGGATCCATTACAAAACCACATCTAGTTGTCGAAAGGCCGTAGTACATATCCCAGGCCTATGTGTGGCGCTGTTTTTGCTACAGAAAAAAGGATAATACAAACATACAGTCTAGATTACAGTCCTTAATCCCCTTTAGCTCATGGTGGTGAGGATCTAACCACTCAACAAGGGTCAATATCTGCTGCAGCACCGCCACAAGCCTGTAGTCCACCGTTTATGTTGTTGTTATGAGACATCAGGACTAGAGGGGCGATGGATGGGGTGATGACATCATCATGTTCGTATCAAGGCGTCCATACGAATGAAAAAAAAAAGAAACCTGGATTCAAAAGGGTGCGTTTCCAGTCACTGAAAGATCCGGATCCATCATGTCGGTCGGCCTAAACGTGCAAGACTCTTACGGTTTCACCCAAAAATTTGTGTAAACTTGGCCTCATTTTCTGTCTGTTTGCAGGTCTTCAGTCTGGATTCGTCACTCTGCCCCGCCTCTCTCGCCTCGACCGTCAGTTTCACGATGGAGACGTCCGGAAAGGTTCCCTACCAGACGGCGGCGACTTCACGCTGACGCGCTCGGACTCCCTCACCTCGTTCACCGTGGACCTCGGCCCGTCTCTCATGACGGAGGTGTTGAGCTTGATCGACAAACCCAGCGGCCTTCAGATGGCCGGTCTCAGCCGGGCAGCGGGCGAGGAAGAGGAGGAGAATGAAAACAGCTCTCTGACGGAGACGCCCGTGCCGAGCCCTACAGTCAGTTCACCCAGCCCCTCCATGAGCGGTGGGTCGCAAACACGGGGGCGCTATAGTGGCTCCGCTAGGACAGAGCCAGAGGATGAGATGAGGTCTCCTAGGACACCTGACGCGTCTCCTGTGTCTCCTCAGAGAGACGAGCCTGTGATGGAGGCAGAAAGGTTCCAGAGGGCAGCTGATGTACTGTCTCGTCACTACGGAGGAGGGTCCTTCACAAGGGGAACGAGGACGAGCAGCAGCAGCAGCAGCACGTCCCCAACATTTTCCCAAAGCCACAAAACACCGTATGCCTTCACCGAAGAGGAGGAAGAGATCAAAGTCTAGATGTTAAAACTTTTAAAGATGTGTGATATTCTTTATCCCTCCATGGAAACATTTCCCCAACTCTCACATGCATGGCCACTGATCAGCTACAAATATTAAAGGATGTCGGTTTGGTATCTATACTAGACCTCCGTCATCACTCTGTACTACTTTATTTATTTGATTCTTCTCGGTATATAGACGCCTAACACTATGTAATCACGATGCTCAGCGACATATTGTTATTTGCAGCAATAACAGATGTTAAGTCTTTTTTAACATTAAAGGGTATTCATGCAAAATGTTGTTTTTGAACATGTGTCCAGCACCGATAACAGTACCCTTAAAATGATTGCGATACCAACTGACTACTTCATTCTATTCTTTTTTATGTGAATAGAAATCAATCCTCCCCTTAGCACACAAAGCTGCCTACTGCAACATGCCGAAAACTACTTCCTTTACAGTAAATGTTTTAACACACAAAGGATGAGTACAGCTAACCTAGTGGCCATTCATATATTCACTGAAGTTACCAATGGTTGCGTCGTGTCATGTTGAGAAGACGATGCCTTGTAAACACAGTTCTCCACCCTCAACTTTACTCCATGTTTGACGGGGTCCTTTATCAGGTTGCTCATATTCACCCTCTTCCCCGAAATAATTTTGCCGCCTTTAATGCATTTAGTGGTGCCAGCAGGCGAGTAGTACAGCCATACTATTAAGCGTTGTGGTGACATCTCAGAAAGCTGAACAGCCAAATCCTCCACAGACACTTCACCACCATACGAACTACTGTTGTTGCGGTTGCGGTGGTTGACCAATCACACGGTGCATTGAACGTTCGTAGCGACTGGCTGTAAATAAAACCATAGAAACAGTATTTTTTTTTCTAGATCAGGGTACAGTAGTCATTTGGCAAGTGCAGCAGTAGTAGATACTACTTGGTACTTGGTTGTTTCAGTCGACACCTAAAAGGCATCGAGCACCGTGCATGTTTTTGTCTTGGTTAAAAAAAAAAAGAAAAAGAAAGATGGACTAAACAAGGTGTCTAATTTTCAGCCCATTTAAAGTCTCAACTAGAAAAGCTACGCCCCCTGCTGGTTCAAACAGCTGAACTACTACAGTTTAGTACTTTGTTACCAGGGAGAGGACACATCCATATTCCTGAAGTGGGCCCAGTCAACAGCTCCTGATCTGCATTTAAAGATTTAACGACTGAAACAGCCCGTTTGGGACAACGTCCAAACCTGACACTATAAAAACCTAATAGAATGAATGAACTGTGCATTATTTTTTAGCTGAAATGTAAAAGACACATTCTGGGGAACGAGTGACACTTACATTAACTTGTCAGATCTGTGTGTAATGGGGGACCTTTACTATGTTGCTACATATGGTGTAAATAAGTTAACCAACTTTAGGAATCAAAATATTTTTTTATAGTTGTAATTTTAATATTTTGCAATCAACGATTACTGAACTTGTATTGTCGAATGTCTTTCTATCGTTATTAGACTTCATTTTCTAAAAAGGTTGGACTAATATAATAAAAGACTGATTTAAAACAGCCATGTCTTTTCAAGGAAAATCTATCCTTGCATTTTTTTTTTCAAATTAATAATATCTGAAAGCTGTAATTGTTTTTTTTTTTTTTTTTTTTCGATTTTCACTCAGACAACCCTCTCCTGTATTGAAGTTGGCAGAGTCAAATAAATGGCAAAAGTTTTCTTTGATTAATCTCGTCTTGTGTAGAGGCAACCTTGTTCAAGACAGTAGCTCCACCTACTGTTAAAACGAAATAGTACAGTGCAGTCGAGCTCAAGTTTCATGTTGCATTATATTTTTAGAACTAACTGCAGGCCGAATAACAAATGGACGTAGTCTGGACAATCCTGTCAAGTCACATACTGTTTCAATGAAGGGACTGTTGATTGTTGAAGGGCGTCTGGTACAGCGTGATACCCACAGCCAAGCAATGAACTCTGTGAACAGGGTATTTCAGGCAACTAAAAAAACATGTGCTATATTTAGAATATTATCACCACACTAGGTTGCATCACATTGCCTTCTTCTGGTAAAGAACTGAAGCTGTGATCTCCACACTCTGCTCAAAGCTACAGAACTCCATTGACAAAATCCATAATTTGGGAACACGTTGGTCAGTAATGTGCATTTAATTACCCTGGTTTGATGCTTTGCTGTAAATGACATGAGGGTAGTTATTATGAAGAAGTCCACCAGGAGACAATTTTCATCAGTTGTCAACAGTGTTAAAGGACAGAAGAAACGCATTCGGTTTTATATTAAAACTCTCCTTAAATCCCTTCCCCTGTTTTGGACTAACACATGTTTAATGTCAGGGGATCTCTTGGTAGATACTAAAAACATCTTTGGAAACAAGCAGCTGTATCAGATGCCACTGATGACTTGGATATGTTTCGGTAATGTGAGCCCTGCCTGATCAGTGTTTTCCACAAACTCCCTCTTACTTTCACTTTTCCCTCAGTGACTTGGAAGTAGTGTGGCTGAAGGGTTTGTGAGAGCAAACATTTGACATGATAAGGTGAGTTTTACTACAATTATTGATGTTTTATTTTATTTTATTGGTATCATGCGCAGTAAATCTTGACTGCTGGACTTGAGTGGAAGAGTGTACGCACATACACTTTATACATCTTTTCTAATCTATTTAACTATGAGAATGTGGGTTTTGAAATCAGCCAACACGTGCACACATTTAATCTTCCCACTTGAGTACTTTCAGAGATCTGATTGTCTAAACGGGGTGTGTCCATTGATAGTGTGCTGTTTCTGCTCAAGTTCCTTACTGTTATATTGTGGTTTTACACTCTCAGTTTGAGAGTTTTATTTCATCTTGTAAACCATTTTTTCTTGATAACCAACCAGCTCTCAATGTATTTATCGTGTAGCCCTTGGACCTATACCACGAATGATCTATTTGCTCCTCATCCCTGAGAGACTGCTCCTAGTTCATATTTTGAATATTTTCTTTTGTTCATGGATATTTGCATCTGATGCCTCTGATTTCAGGTCGGCTTTTACACTGAAACCTCTGTCAATATTTTCTGCTGTTTGTCATTTTCAAAAATGTGGCTTCGATTTTCAGACATTTTTTATGCACCATTTAGTTTCTGTGAATTACTTCGGTGATGAAGAGCAGATAAGATGGAAAAAAACAAAGAAACCGAAAAGGTTTAAAATTTAAAATTTGAAAACAATATTGAATAAAGTACACCGATCAGCCACAACATAAAAACCACTGACATCAGACCATTGACCATCTTGTAACAATCCAATGTTCTGCTGGGAAACGTTTGGACCTGGCATTCATTCATCTGAATGTTACTTAGTGTCAGAGTTGGTGCGTGTTGAGGTGAGGACCCAAGTGCAGGACAATAGATTAGTGAGGAAACCCCGTAAAAGGGGTTTTTAATGGGGACAAACAGAAACCAACAGAAGGCGCTGCAGACAGGCAGGTAAATCCAATGTACAAAAATAAAGCAAAAACTCACAGGAGGAACACATGGACGAAGTGCAGGGTAGTCACGTAGGGAAGTAACACCAGAAAACATTAATGACATGACCGACAACAAAGGAAAAAGCAGGGCTATATATACACAAGAGGCCTAAGTGCAGTCCAGTCGGAGCAGAATACAACAGACAAGGTATTTATCTCCAACCTTCCATAATTTGATGTCATTATTTTACAGCGTCAACTGAGCACAGCACTGGGTCTCTGTGGATAAGGCTGGAACACCAAAACACTTAACTTTTAATCTATTCTTCTTTGAACCTCACCCAGTTGCATGGGAATCCGGTGACAACATCACCTGATATGTATTCTATATTTAGATCATCATCAACATACTACGTTGCCATTACACAACCTTTTCTGGTAGAGAACTGAAGCTGTGATCTCCACACTCTGCTCAAAGCTACATTGACAAGAACAGTAATTTGGGAACATGTGAGCTGGTAAAGGGGAATGCATTTAATCACACTGCTTTGCTGTAAATGACAGGAGGCCTAAGCATGCTTAGCTCTGCTCTCCACTGTGTAGTAACCATGTTAGTTTTATGCTAGTCTCGCTTTTTCTGGCATTGATTCAACGTGTCAATTACAGCAGATTCACACAACATACAGATTAACGTCAGGAAACCACATTGTGGATTGTTAATCCCACTACGTCTTGTGAAAAATAGTGCCATTTGGCCTTTTTAGATTCCACTTTTTCCCCATCGGACTGAGGCTTGGGCTTTCACTCAACCATTCTCAAATCATATCTGTATAGATTTCTCTGTTTGGGTCATTGTCTTTTCACAGTCATATTTCTTTTGTATTCTGAATCAGATTGTCCTTCAGGATTGATTTTTCTTGCATCCATTTTACCCTCTACCTTTAGAAGCTGCCCATGACCTGCTGCTGAGAAGTAAAGCTGCAGCATGATGCTACCACCACTATGCACAATGTGGGGTGGTGCGTTTGTTGGTTGTGCGTGGTGTCGCATGAGTTGAGATCTTTGGTAAACAGCCCCCTGAAGCAGAGGCACTGTGTTGGGATCAGGACTTGAGTTGATTTACTATGTTGATCTTGTTCATAATTGATTAATGGTTAAGAACTTATCTTGTGATTTAGTATTGATGTGACGTAAGAAAAACAGGCTGAAGGGTGGAGTAGAATTGGAAACTGCCTACGTCAGGCATGTCAAACATACGGCCCGCGGGCCGGACCCGGCCCGTTTGGTCATTTAATCCGGCCCGGCATAAATTTCTGAGTATGTCAAAAAAAGAAGCGAGTCTCTAGCTAATTTCTATTAAAAGTTGCGATTTTTTAAAATAAATACAAACCAAATGCTCCCTCCGGCCGCTAGAGGGCAGTAAATGTGTAAAAGCGCTCACGTCAAGCATGCGGCACTGACACGAGTTAGTCACAGGAAATAAACATTCGCAACGTGATGTGTCCAAGTAAAAATAAACCGGCAATCTTGGTTCACCATTCACCACTACTAAACAAGTTATCGGTCAACACACCCTTCCCAAAATGGCACTGTCAAAAAAAAGAAGAGTGGACACGGAGTGCAGAGTTTTCCAGGAGAAATGGACCGAGAAGTATTTATTCACAGAAGTGAATGCAAAACCAGTGTGCTTGGTATGTAATCAGCAAGTTGCAGTGTTCAAAGAGTTTAATATTCGGCGCCACTCATCATAAAGACAAATATGTCATATTAAAGACAATTAATATTGTGCAGTATATTCTCAGCTTCAGTAGGCCCAGCCTAGTAGTTTGATCTGATGCAGTCTAATCCTATTGCCCATGCACTGCTATAACTTTTTTATTTATTTTATTTTGTATTTCTTTTTTCATTTATTTCAAAGCAGTATGACAATTAAGGCGAAAATGTTTTTTTCATAGCTCCCACTTGAGTTTGTTTAGTGTGGTGAGTTGGTTCAGGTGTAAAACTGCATTCACTCAACTGTTAAAATAAACCAGTTGTTAACACATTCACGGCCAAACATGAAAAATCATTTTTTTCCCCATTGTTTTTGAATAAATGTGTTGTGCTTAGAAAAGATCCCTTGTTATCCGTGATTATAACATGTAGGGTAGGCTACAAATGTAGGCTGAATGATAAAGCATAGTACTGATAAACAAAGCTAAATATTTGGAGTTGGCATTCTTTTGCTGATCCGGCCCACCTGAGAACAGAAAGTCTGGATCCGGCCCCAGAGCCAAACTGAGTTTGACATGCCTGGCCTACGTATCTCATGTTTGTGTTTGGTATATGCAGCATTTTGGTCTCATCACATCAAAGAACCTTCATCCAGTTGACTTTGGAGTCTCCCACATGGCTTTGGGCAAACTCTAGATGAGATTTAATTTTCATTTTTAATTTTCGTCGCTGCTCTTCTATAAAGCTTTGACTGGTGAAGAACAACAACTGCCCACAACTGTTGCTTTATTCAGAGTCTCTCCAAATCAGCTGTTAAACATATCATTAATGGTGTCTTCATGGCCTTCCTCACTCACCGTCGCTCAGTTCAGTTTGTGAAGACATCCTGGTCTAGATTCACACATATTCCATGTTGTTTTCATTTCTTAATGGTGGATTGAACTGAACTAAATTGCATTTAATTAATTAATAAATAGTTTTATTAGAAACCAGCTAATCTGAGTAGATTTTATCTGGAGAATTAATTCAGTTTATTTCTTTTGCTTAGTTCCTAGAGCCAATGAATGATCCTCATAAAGTTCAGAGCTCAGAGAATATGGATAAAACCAAGTCTACATTAATGGCAAGCGAAGACAAAGGTAAGACTTAATAATTATTTTTAATTAATATATATATATTTTTGACTATATTTGCATACTGAATAAACTGTCATCTAACCTACTGATGTTCTTCTGTTTGTTTTCAGTGGAGCCTGAGCTCACACTTGTGTTAATCGGTGATACTAAGTCCATTGAGATTGGACCAAAAAACATTTTACTTGAACATGACAAGCCTACAAATATGGAGTTTTTTTCCTCCAAACTGTATGATTTGTGTGGTCGGCACATCTCCGTCATTAACAGGCTTGGTTTTCCAAACATTGACAGAATCCCGTTAAATCAGGGAATTCATGCCTTTGTCCTACTGCTGCCAAATGGTCTGCACGTCAACCATTACCACTCAGCAGTGCAGAAGTTAAAAAAAGCTTTCGGCAAAGACTTTCTTTCTCACGTAATGACAATAGTGACTCATGAGTTGGATGAAACATGTGAAAGTGCACTGGAAGACCTTGAAGATTTCTCCACTTTTGATGAAAAAAGATACCACACATGTAGAAGAAGTATGACAGATGAACAAGAGATAATAGATCTGTTGGAAAAAATAGACGTCATGGTCTCTGAAAACAATCACCACTGCTACACAACACTGATGTGTGATGGGAAAAAAGAACAGAAAGAACAAATGGAGCAGAAACTCTACAAAGAAGAAACCACTGGGACAGGTGAGATTTTAATGCAGACAGAATTAATTAAAAATACATCAGAGCTTTGATTTTGAGTTTTTCAAGGGAAAAAATAGGTAATTTCTAATTAAAGCATATTGATTTTTCCAAAGCATTTACAGTTTTGGTTTACCCAGACTGTCTAACCAACAGGTGAAAAGTTGACACCGACACCTTGACACACATCAAAAAGACGACTCGGCCTGTCACAATCATCAACAAATCAGTTAATCATATGATAAATGAAAATAAACATTGAAATGTGTAGGAATAAAAGCGATGATTTCAAAGGCGAATGCCACAGTCCCAGTGTGGGAACATTTCGGATTTAAACCGAATGAGTAAGATGAGCCCATTAACACGGACGAGCCAGTTTATCATACTGGTTTGAAAGTAGAGCCAATTGAATCAACTTGCACGTGCACCTGAAATACAACCATCCGGTCCAGTTTTCCCAGCTGGGCAAAAAATGCAGCTGGAGATGCAACAATAAACAACGATAAACAAAACTTAAAAACCTTAAAAACTTTTTGCTGATTGTTAAAATGTAATGTGCAATACAAATAAACAAACTAAACAAATCTAAAACTGAAAATGAATAGAAAAAAATACAGTATCATTATGACAAAAAATATGACGTTGTCCAATCTGTTTTTTCTTACACTATCCTGCAGTCGCAGAGTGGGAGGTTACAGCTGAAACAAAGGAAAACGTAAGGACTGTTCTCAACTTCCTCAGTAATCATAATTACAGAAAACACTTTAATCAAAATATCTGTACATTTTGGATCCATCTACAGGCTACCACATAAACAGTTGTTTAGTAATTTGAAGTAAAGTCAACCTTTTCTTAGTCTGCTGTAGTGAATGAAGCTGATGAAGCTGAACACTCTGTGAAGACTGATGAAAACAGAGGAGCAGACTCTGAAATCAAGTCTCTACCGCCTGAACCTGGGGAGAAAGGTACAAAAACACACAAAAACATGAAGCCCACTTAAAATAGAACTTTTCTTTATTATATATATGATATAGATGACATCTAATGTTATCCTGGAGGTTGTTTACATCTAAATGGGAGGAAAAGTGTAGGAAGTACAACCCTTTTACGTTTGAGTATTAATCTAATAAAACCAAATAAAAGGTTCATCTTAAATACTTTGATCAGAATCCTTCAACTCCATGTTTTGTGAATTTGTGTGTCTTTCTTTCTGTAGATTTGTCTTCAGAAATTTAAATAACTAAAGTGAATTCAGGTCAGGTGACTGAATCCTGCTGAACATTCCACTTCTGTACTTTCAAAAACTCCATTAACAGTCTGTGGTTATTTTCTATCGGTATTGTGTACTGGACATAAGAAGATGGAATGTCTCGTCACATCTTAGGTAAACACTAGTGGTCCATTGTCATTGGATACCATACATTATTATGCATCAAGATGCCGTTCTATCCTTCTCCGTATTTTTCTTCTTCCCATCACTCTGGTAGTTGTCTGCTAGTGATTTTGATTTAGCTTTTATGTTTTTGCCTACATGGGCATTCTCTAGATGTTCCTCCTACATTCAGTAATGGTTTCTTTATAGCAGTACCACCACAAACACCTGTCAAATACCCCCTCCAACAGTAGATGCAGAAATCAAGCAGTAACCTCCTGGGCTGAAGCCAAAATGCAGATCCTCAAATGGCATAGACTTCCATAGACTCTGATGTTAAAATGTACAACCAGCGACTGTACGACGTAATGGTAAGATTATGTGGCTTTCAGAAACTACATCAGTCCACAGGGCTGACCCATAAATGCTCAAGGCAATCAGTCACTTCACATCATTGTGAATGTATGTATGTATGTATGAAACCTCAAACATCATCAGTTGTGTAATGACCGAAATTTTGATACAAGACAAAGTGTTTCAAACCAGCTTGCTTCAATAGAGTGAAACAGGCTTCAAAGCCTCAGGGTCAAACATCCCATCGCTACTAAATACTAAAATATGTTATATATGGTATTAATGTATCACATGTGAAATTATGAACCTGAATGCATGTCATCGGCACCCTTCTTCTTGCATGTCAGGCACTGAGCTTGAAATGGATCCCGATCAAGACAAAAACATGTTGATTTCCATAACACTGTTGCGACATTATATAATCACGTCAGCCCCCCATACTCGTTTTATTGTGGTGTCAATTCAATGTGTCAATTATCAGTGAATTCATCAGCATTCCACTTTGCGTAAACAGTGGGTGCCTTCACAGGTTACTAGCTGCCTGAATGCCACTAAACTTTATCCCTTTGCAACTGCAATTTATAATAGCCGGTTAGGTTAGGTCAAGTCAAGTCAGACACTAAAATGGCAATAGCCAGAGAGACCCACATCATGCTTCAACACACCTCTTCAGGAAACCTGGGGGAGACATCAAGGAGGATATCTCCATACATAGAGCCAATGGTTGAGGTGTGTCTGCTGGTTGAGCTCTGGGAAGTAACGATATCGGCTCTTGATATCAACTGCTGTTAATCGTTGAGTTTTGAGGCTATGAACTTTAATCAACTCCTGTTCTTTAATTGGGCAGTCCTCACGAGAGACAGTTTATGTACATATTGAATCTGAAGAACTTAAATTAATGGATTCTACTTTGTTGAGCACACATTCCTGTATCTTGACATAACCCACAAAAAGATTAGAAATTCCACTAGTTAATATAAAACACTCAGCTGGTGTCTCATCAAAATCAATACAGTAAACTTGGAGGAATCTATAAACTGCTGCAGATTTTGGTATGTTTATACTTTTTGTTAATAAAATTGAACCCATATGTGTTATTCTGTATGTTCATGTGTCCAGTATTGTTCAACATTGTTGATAACAGTAATATGTTGTAATTTGGTAAATATCTGCTGTTTTCCAGAAGACAGCGACGGACAAAAAGGCCAAGAAAAAACTGAAACACTGTTCCGAAGACTTCACCTTCAAGACCAACAGAAGCTGTCACTAGCAGACTTTCTCAAAATAGGTCCAACTCTAAAACAAAACCAAGACATATCTGAGAAAGATCTCGCTAATACTTTTCTTCACAGGTTAATGATATTAGACTACAGAGCCAGATATATTTCTGAAACACAAGAAAGTCCCGATCTGAGATATTCACAGTCTGTTCCAGTGTTTGAATCAGATGACAATGACTTAGATGCTCTTTATAGCACCACTGTAGATGTTGGTCAGTTAAAACAAACCATCGTGCATCCAATGGATGTTCAAATGGCAGTATTTCACTGCTCAGACAGCTTCCTTAAGCAGAACATGATTACAAAGTTATCACAGTGTCAGTACGCCTTGCCTTTCCTTGTTCCTAACGCAGAGACCCCAACAATCGAATTTCCTCTGTGGACATTTAGACAAATAATCAAAACGTGGAAAACAACTCAAGTCAAAGATGATTCAAAACTTGTCACCATGAAGAGTATGCCCATCTGCAACGCTGAGACACACATGGTGTCATTTTTCCGCCTGGGTTCAGTATCTGAGTCGAAATCACAGCTCCTGAACTTTTTGATCAACGACCGTCACAACACCTTCTTCCACAGAAACTGTCCAGGCAGCACCAAATCTCGTCATCTGATGGACGGTGTGGCAGAGATTGCCTGGTACTGCCCTGCTGGAAAACCCAATGATTCCTTCACTGACTGCATTGCCTTCTGTAATCTTCATGGTGATGCTCTGATGATTGAAAAACAAACTAAAATACTGACTGAAACTTCTTCAGTCAATGTAGTTCTTGTACCAACTCTGGAAAAAAGCCACAAAAGTCAAGCAACAGTCATCTCAGATCTTTACAAGTCTCAGAAGTCTCTCATTATTCTCATTGCTGATAATGATTGTGATGCAGTTCTGATGAGACCAGGAAAGTACAAAATGGGTCTGAAAGAGAGAAGCCAGTCAGATGTTTCTGAAAGCCTGAAAGGAATTATTAGAAAGATTTTGTCTGGATTACAAACCTCCTTCCAGCTCAAATCTATGGCCAATGTCTCTGGAATCAGAGTGGATGAAGATGACCCAGTGTGTCGAAAAGGGGAAAAGGCAGCAATGGAAATATTTAATTTGATTCAGGGTATGGATATTTCAAAGATTAAAGATAGATTTCTCCCCTGTCAAGGCCAACTGTGGCACCAGTGGTCGAGAATAAAAAAAGAACTGTATCACCTGAAAGGAAACGTGGAGGAGGAAAAAAGTCAGAAAAATCAGCAGCTGATGAAAATCAGAGAAGATCAATGCTCTGCTTCCTGTAGTAAACTGATGAAGTCATTCACTGAAAGCCTCATTTCTTTGTCGTCCCAGGAGATAGAGTACTTCCTGAAATGGACTCAGATCTTAATAGATGCCCTCTGCACAGACGACCTGTCTTCAATTCTCCAAAGCTATGATGAAAAATGGTCTGAGGTCTTGGATCTGAAGAAGAAACACCCCAAATCTCCACTGTTAGCAGTTAAACAAGATGAGCTTGAAAAAATATCAAAAAAACTGCAGTCAGCAACTTTTGGTTTGGAGCATATCTTTAGAGAAATGGGACAGATCTATGAAGCTTATCAAGCTCTGAAGAAACAACCAAACAGTGGGCAGACCAACTGGTCCAAATACCCTAGACTGGCTGCAGATCTGATGATATCAGGACGCCCTATGGAGCTGATGGATGGAGATGCAGGTCATGTGCCTTTGATGTGGATCTCTAGTGTTTTAGAAGAAGTCATCAAGAAACTGGGCGACCAGAGAGTTTTTGTGTTGTCGGTTCTGGGCGTACAAAGCAGTGGAAAATCAACAATGCTGAATGCCATGTTTGGATTGCAGTTTGCAGTGAGTGCTGGTAGATGCACCAAGGGAGCTTTCATGCAGCTGGTCAAAGTGTCAGAGGACATACAGAAAGATTTCAAGTTTGATTATGTTCTCGTAGTGGACACTGAAGGACTACGTGCTCTTGAATTGGCAGGTAATGCCACTCTTCACCACGACAACGCACTGGCCACATTTGTTGTTGGCCTGGGAAACATGACACTGATCAACATCTTTGGTGAGAATCCAGCTGAGATGCAAGATGTCCTGCAGATTGTTGTCCAGGCTTTCATGAGGATGAAGAAAGTTAAGCTTTCTCCGAGTTGTGTGTTTGTTCACCAGAATGTTACAGACATTGCAGCTGCAGAGAAAAACATGGATGGAAAGAGACGCCTGCTAGAAAAACTGGACCAGATGGCTCAGCTTGCTGCCAAAGAGGAGGTGTGTGACGTTAAGTGCTTCAGTGACATCATTGCATTTGATGTGCAACAAGATGTGAAATACTTTGCCCAGCTATGGGAAGGAAGTCCACCGATGGCTCCCCCAAATCCTGGTTACAGTGAGAGTGTCCAAGAACTGAAGAGGATGATCCTCACTAAGGCTTCACAGTCTGCTGGAATCACTCTCTCACATTTTAAAAGCAAAATTCAAGACCTGTGGAATGCCCTGATGAACGAACAGTTTGTTTTCAGCTTCAAAAACACGCTTGAAATTGCAGCATACAGAAAGCTTGAGGTCCAATATGGGAACTGGACCTGGGAGCTTAGGAGCAACATGCTGATCATTGAAAACCAACTTTACCCCAGGATTGAAAATGGAAAACTTGACAAGGTTGACCGTACTTACCTTCTGAAAGAAATGAGCAAAACATACGAAAAAATCAAGACGGACATGATGTCACACTTTGAGGACAACAGAGACAAAGACATGTTGGTTCAGTGGCGAGGCCGATTTGAAATCAAAATCAAGGAGTTTCATGAGGAACAAGTGAAAGAAGTGAAAAGGAAGCTGGATGAAGTTATCCAGCAAAAGAAAGCTTGTAAAAGGCTTAATGATATGAAGCCAGAGTTTGAGAACAAACTGCTGCAAAAGAGCAAAGAGCTCGCTCAGCAGTTAAAAGACAAGGCAAAGGATGAAGAGGAGCTTCAAAAGCAGTTCAACTCTGTTTGGACTGGCTGGGTCAGTGAATTAACTGGAGATATAAAACCCATTAAGGACATAAACTTGGAAGACGACAAAATATTCATCCTTGAAGAGCTGGGGATTGAGTGGTCTCTCATAGATGAATCCAGCTCCAGTGGAAGATACAAAAATGTATCAAAAGTTGGGAATTACTGTTCTTATATAACCTACAAGAAGTACCAAGAACATTGTAACAAAGTCCAAAAATCTGAGGGAGGTAAGAAAGAAACCAAAACACACACAACCAGAAAAAGAAACGATTTATTTTCAGCAGCATTAAAAGCTGGTTTAGACTTGGCTCAACATGTTTTGGGATTTGGCTCAACAACAGAACAAAATGCTGGACAAGGTGAACTGAAGGGTGCTTTACCGCATGAAGAGCAGGAAGTGATCAGAACATTCATTAACAACATTGACCAACAGTCCTTTGATACAATTAAGACCAAGCCTGTAGCAACAAGAGGCTACAGCCCAACTTACCTACAAGAAGTCGCCAAAAATGTTCAAGAAAAACTGACAGAATTTGAATCAGAGAGGAAATATTCATTCAAGAAGGAGTTTACAGTTGATGTCTTGTTGTATGTTGTTGAACGATTGGGGAGTTGGCTTTCATATTCTCACCAGACATTTAAAAAGAACAATGACACCCTCACTTACTTGAACAACAATAAAACACAATATTACAATGTTTTCAGAAGCTTCTGCAAAGGAAACTCATCTGCCGTGGTGTTTGGAGAAATGATCTGTGACAAACTGAGGTTTTCCACTGTTGAGGCAATCTGTAACAAGACCGCCATTGATCTCGCTGGAGAGATGAGGTGCTCTTTCCCAGCATTCAATGGGAACAGGTTGGACTTGGAGAAACATCTGCTGAAATCACTTGCACAGAAAGACGACTTTGATGATTTCATCAACTACATCCGAGAACCAAGGGAGCAAGTAGAGGTTTTTATAAAAGAAGAAGTAGAAAAATACATCTTCAGAGAACACAGTGGTAAAGCTCAGAATATACTGAAGAAAAATGTTGATGACATCAGTCAGTGTGTGAGAAAAGCTTTATTTAAAGCAACAACAAAAGTCAAAACCCAGGGAGGAGGAACAGAGATGTGGGTGAAGGAATTTTCCTCTTTCCTCAAGGATGAGCTGCCACTTGATACCATTTGTTGTAAAAATTTCAGTGACATAAACAACTTTGACTTTCTTAAAGAAGAGATAGAGAAAGGTCTGGTTAACATCATTGAGGAGATGAACCACCTCTCCCTGGATAAGATGAAGGAATTCAGACTGAGACCTGATCACATCCTCATTGATCAGCTGTGTAAGTGCTGCTGGGAAACGTGTCCATTCTGTGGAGCTGTTTGCACCAACACCCTGGAAGACCACAGTCCTGAGGACCACAGTGTCCCTTTTCACCGGTCTGATGCAATCAAAGGTTGGCACTACAGAGGCACAGACATGATGAGTGTTGATTTCTGCACAACAAATGTTGCAAGCGATATGAGATTTTACTCCAATGAAACTGAAAACACCATTCCTTACAAACAGTATAGAACTGCTGGACCAAGGTTTGCTAACTGGAGAATCACCCCTGATGAGTCAAAGTTGAAATACTGGACATGGTTTGTGTGTCGGTTTCAAAAAGACCTGGAAGACTACTATGGTTATAAATTCAAGGGCAAAGGTGAAATTCCCAGCGAGTGGGAAACACACACAAAAGAAGAAGCAATTCAGAGTCTGGATGAAATGTAAAACAGTGAGTGAAACTACACAATTACAACTCTACTGCAAGTCCTAACAATTGTTTTCCTGTGATTTTCACAAAGTAAAATCTTCTAAAATGATGTGCAAATAAAAATTTCCTAAATGTGGACAGTCAACAGATCATCAAATACTGTAGGTGATTAGATTAGGCTCCAGAAACCTGTTTGCCTCAGTGAAAAGAAAACTGATCAGGAGAGTAACACACAAATATACGATGTCAACATCAAACCACTATGTCAAAGTTGTTCAGCTACAATTTATGGAAATAAAACAATATGTTTTTCTTAAGTTCAGTAAAGTTGTTAAATGTTAAATGTGTTATTATATTTGATTAAATCTAAATATTTGGATTAAGTAGTTTTTTTTTGTTTTTTTTTTTGTCTAGACAACATTGCCAAAATTAAAATTTGATTGAATGTAAATTGTATTTATTAAAATCTTCTTTCTTTATTTCTTTTTTTTTTTTTTTTTGGTTTTAATGTTCTATTTTCTACATTTTAAAGTGGAAATATTTTGGTGTACTGAGGTGGGACTTTTTTTTTTAAGTATTTGTTGTTTGTTGTTGTTGTTTTATTAACCTCGTTTTACACATTTTGGGTTTTATATGTAATAATCTTGCAAACAATCTATAATCTAAATGCAAACAATGAAAGTTACACAATATCTGTAGAAAACATAATCCAACACAAATTATCTTGTAATTTTGACCTTTCATGCTACAATAATAAAACAATATAACTAGTTCATATCTTCTAAAACACCAGGTTTGTTTGTGTTCCTGACAAAGTCTCAGGGTTAAAGACGATTCAGCAACTTTAAACATTTGACTTCTTTTTTTCTGAGTATTCTATTATACACCACAGTGTCTTTATGCCATTTACAGCTTTTAACATTTAAGAGATGTTTAATAGTATCAGGAATATTTTAACTGTGTTCTATTAACATTTTAGTTTTTCTTGTTCTTTATTATAATCTTGCTTAGTTTGGAATGAATTTAAATTAAAATGTATAAAAACGTTAATAATATAGTGAATCATTCATTAAGGCCACTAACACAAATAATGTCATGAGTGAAAAAAAAGATCCTTTGGATTTATTTCATTTTAATGTGTACATTAATCGTATTGTGTTCAACTGACATAAGTTTCTTTTTCCCAACCTCACTAAATTATTGCTTGTCAAACCAAAATATTACATTATTTTTATTTTATTATTATTATATTAAAATTGTTTAAAAGAATCATGTTGATTTTTAAGTTACTGTTAACACCAATTTATTATGTGAGGTTAAAGTGCCTTCATCACCTCCAGGGTACCTGATTTTCAACCATTACTCCAAATTGATTTGTTAATGGCAGTTGTTGGAGCCAATTTTTTGTGTTTAATCATTTTATAGTTTAGATGATTTGCTGTATTTGATATGGGACGTCTAAGTTATGGTTTGGGGTATGAGAGTGATCATTTGATTTATCTACGTTTATGTGTTTAGCTGTTCTGATTTAATTCAGATTTGTAGCAGCTGTGGAAGGAGGAAGAGGCGTGTTCAGTGTTTTGTTTATGTTTAGTTTAAAAGCATTTTTGTCGTTCGTTTTGATTTTAAATAAACAGAAAAAGAGAAAACGAGTGACTCAAGCTTTATTTTTGGATAATTCAAACGTGTGAATCATACAACCCTATAACCAGGCACAGCGGTTTATTGATAGAAAAAATGAAAAGACAGTCATATTATTCAATTATATTATGTTACTCTAACTGGAAAAAAAAGATCCTTTGGATTTACTTCATTTTAATGTGTTCATACGTCTCACACAATCATATTGTGTTCAACTAACATCATTTTCTCTTTTCCTCCTCAATTATTATTCATCAAACCAAAATATTTCAGTTAGATTAAGACTGTTTAAAAGAATCCTGTTGATTCAACATGATTCTTATGTTACTGTAACACCAATTTATTGTGTGAGGTTAAAGTGGTTTCATCACTTCCAGGGTACCTGATTTTCACCTGTTACTCCAAAATGATTTATTAATATTATTCAGTGGTATCATGTTACTTGAACAAAAAAGGCAAAGAATCAGAGTTCGGTACCAACTTGTTCTTAGTAAACTTAATAAAACACACATTTGAAAAAATGGACTCAGTGAGTATATATTATACTGTGAGTATAATCCAATCCATAGTATTGATAGTGATAATTGATAACTTGTCTAAAGCTTCTTGATTTGTCTCTCAAATCGCACCAGATTGCTCCTTTTAAATTTATGATGCTCAAACAAATTCTGCAGGGGGAAAATCCCCTGTACCCCCCATATTTTTTTTATTATACATTTTGTTTTTGTAGAAAATATTCAGTTTCTACATTTCACAGAGCCATTCGCATGACATGAAAAAATGTGCATGTTCTCTTATGTGCATAAAGTACCAGATCCAGATAAGACCTCCTCCTCACAGATGTAGATGCAGATGTAGTTTATGGAGCTCCACAGGTCAGATATTCAGCACTGCAGACCAGAGACCCTCACAAGAAGATGGAGGGGAGAGAGTGAGACGCAGTGGTTAGTAAATTATAAGAGATAGAAAATAAATTATAAGATATTAGAGGACGGGAGCCAGAGAAGAAAGAGAGGAGAGGACATGTCCTCAGTGCATCGTCCCCCTGCAGCCTAGGCCTATAGCAGCATAACTAAGGGATGGTTAAGTCCAGCTCTAACTATAAGCTTTGTCAAAAAGGAAAGTCCTTAAGCCTGACCTTAAACGTAGAGACTGTGTCTGCCTCCTGAACCCAAACTGGGAGCTGGTTCCACAGGAGAGGAGCCTGGTAGCTGAAGGCTCTACCTCCCATTCTACTTTTAGAAACTCATTTTTTATGACTCAGCGCCGGTTCCAACTAATCGATTCCATCGGAAAACGTACGCCTCAAACATTATCAATTGTCTTAATTATTCTTAATGGCACATTTACGTCATACTCTGCCAGACAAACAGAGCAGCAACATGGAGAGGAACAAGCGCTCGAAAGTCTGGCTGTACTTCACGAAATGCAATGAAAATGCTGCTGTATGCAATCAGTGCAAGACAGTGATATCATGCAAAGGTGTGAATACCTCTAACATGCTGTAAGCAGCATGCGCAGTTTGTAATGATCAGCTTGTGATCCAAGCTACTTAAAAACACCCTACACTCTAAATATTGCTGCCGAGAAGATCCACCAGTGCAACGCTGTCACCAATTGGGCACCAATGGCACCTGCTGTGGTGAAGTGATGAGGAAGTTCACTATGGCTAAAACTGTCCTCAAAGAAAAACAGCAACTCCTGAGTAAGTATATGCATATGCATAACATTTAGTGATATGCAACAAATTAAGTCACAATGGCTTATGGTTATATGCTTCATATGCTTATGCAGATCATGTCCATCTGAATTTGTTTTTCAGACTTAGGCCCCAGCACGCACTGATCACTGATGTTAAAACGAGGTGGAATTCTCTCTATCTCATAATATTACTCATACTATTAAAATATTAAAATACTATTAAAATAGGCCTTCTTTTAAAACTGTGGATTATAAGACTGCAAGAGGATCTGTGTGTTTATTTTTAATTATCTGCTGTTTTAGACTGATGGAGAAAGTTCAGGAGTTTGTCCATCTGATGCGCATGCTCTACACGTCGACTCTCTGTGTCTCAAGCCAGAAAGGTGCAGCCAGTGGGCAGATTCTGCCTGTCTTGAAGAAGTTGAAGCAACACTACACCACTGAGGCAAGGGACTCACAGGAAACATTAAAGAGAAGATATGGACTGATCTATCCACCTGTTATCAGGCACCATGACTGATTAAATTTGTAGTTCATGAATGGTGGATGTCAGACACTCGCAAAAGTGTCCCCAGGTTTTTGAACATGAATGTTTATTCCTTTCTGAAATTAAGGATGAAGAGATTCAGACCTTCCTTGAGGAGGCAACAGTTATGGACCCGAGGATCAAGATGAAAATGGAAAATGATGATGCCACCTGGGACCGGCTGAAGACCACAGCAGTAACAGAGGTGCTGCTCACAAGAACAGAAGAGGTATTTGAATCACAGTATGTGGTACAATTCCACTGTGATGCTCTCTGGTCCCATAACTCAAACAGTGTGTTTATACTTAAGGTGCCAGTGCCAGAAGACACACAGAGCCAGAGACAGACTGAGGAGGATGTGGAGGAAGGCCATGTAAGTGCAGTTTATTATAATGATCATATGATATATTAATAATAATCAATTCAAACCATGCACCTAAAACATGAGTTCATGGTCCTTTTAATTTCAGACCGTACCTGTAAAGTACCCCAAGACAGCCCTGGATGAGCTGTTTGCAGAGGAGACAGACATGGAGCAGGTAACACCACAAGAAGAGACCCATGATCTTGGGCTCTAGCCTTAATGCAAACTATTAAAGTTATGCAAAGACGTCTAAAAACTACGTTCTTGTGTTGAGTGGCAACATAATGTTGACTCAGAATTTGAATGCTACAAATGGTTGCAATGAATTATCATGAGATAATGGCTTCACCTCTACTGGTTTATTTGTGTCTCTGACAAATTCTCAGTTGTTCATAAGAGGATTTTTCCATTTCAAAATTTTGAGTTGACTTTTTCCTCTTTTTTCAGTTATTATTTTGTAGACCACAGTGCCTTTACGTCTTTCACTTTGTTTTCACCTTCACAAGTTGTTTTATTAAATCAGTTACAATAAACATATTTGTCTGAATGATTATTTGAACAGTGTTATATTAATCAAATTATACAGATTTTCTTCTTTTACTATGAATAAGATAATGCTTGTCTGGAGACTGTCATTATTTTTTTAATTGTTCATTGATAACACAATGTTGATTTTTACTTTATGTTCTATAAGTGGTGATTATGGGTGATAATAAAATAACTGCTACTGAAGGACCAGGTTTGTTTGTGTTTCAGTTTTACAGTAAGAACCTTAGTTGAACATTGACTTTGTGTGCTATAAATGGTGATTGTGAGTGAAAATAACTAAGAAAGTTTCAGTTTACGGAAGATGTGTTTGTCTTCAAATTTATAAAATTATAATCTGAATGTTTTTTTGATTCACCAAATTCTATCTTTTGCTCTCCAAATGTTTTATTTTCTATTTGGAATATGATACCAAATTCTGGAAAGTGGAAACAAAGCGGTTTTCCCACATCTGCAAATGTTGTCCCTCCACATTTCAAGATAATACATTATTCGGAGAATCCAACATTTCATAATATACAGTATTCAAGATTCGGACTTTGTTTCCTTCAGAAATCCATTATTACATTTAAAATAAATAAATAGATCAATAATTCTACTCTTTACCTTATATATCTTGCCATCTTCTTATATTTATATAACTGAAAGTAATGAAAGTGAAATTTAGATAACTGAAAACTTACCTATCAAAATAGTGCAGTTTGAAGGATAAACCCAGTCAATGTAATGCTTCTCTTTAAAACATGAACTCATTCCGAAGTCTCTTCTTCTGTTATAAAGTTGAGACAGTTCAAGTTGAAGAAGACTTAAAAACACGATCACCTTAAACTTGCAGATGAGCAGATTTCACTGGATCTAGTGAAGTTGTCCCCCTCCACATTTCAAGATTAAATACAGAATTCTGAGAACATTCAAAATTCAGACTGTTTCCTCTGGAAATTCATTATTAAATTGAAAAACAAATACATCAACAATTATTATTTTTTCTCATTCTAAGAACTGAGCACATTTGTCCGTGCGAGTTTATTAATTACAAGCAAGTAAACTGTAAAATATAATAAACATAATAGATACCTGTAACAGACTAATCAGTGTATAATATATGTTCAGTGTAGTAATAATCATATTAAAACACACTCCTGTAGAAAACTTTGCTTTAGTCAATAAATATAAGACAACTACAAAATTAAAGGTAAATTGAAAGAACTAAAACTTACCTCTCAGAACACTAACACAATTATGTTGATCATTGATGAAGATGAGTTCAAGTTCAAGAGGACTCATTAAACAGCATTTAAAACTTGCAGACGAGCAACATTTGAGTTGAGATACTGGTTTACGCTGGATTAACCATTTAAAATCATGATGGTTGAGGTACAAACGTGATAAATGTGTCACCTTGACTAAAACAATGTCTTGGAGCTCACCAGGTTTGTACCGAATGAAATGATAGAGCAAATCCTCATTGTACATCAATTCTGATTGTGAATATTATACTATACACCATATTGTAATTGTAAAGTAAATTAAATGTAATCCAAATTAAATTAAACTATTCCTCTCCTGTGAAGAAACGTACAGAAAATGCATACTGGGCTAGCTGTTAGCTTCTTAAAGTGTAACTTACCAGACAAAGTATATATATATAAATAAAACTAGGGGACTGGTCTCTGTCTGAAAAAATACCTAGCTATACATTTTGGAATATCAATCAATACAACACATGAAAAACTGGCAGTTCACTGAACGAAAAACAGAGAAATTAATTAGCTTAACTTTTGAGAACTTTATATTTAGGTTAACAGTACGGGATGGATGTGCTAAATAAATGTCTTATTTTCACCATTAACGGGGCTATAAGTGTTATTGTGTCTCTCAATATGTAAAAAGCCCTCAGGTCTAAGTTACTTACCTTAAACGAGCCTGTAAAATGCTTTGAAGTCCGATTGTTTAGTTAATCACGGAGCTGTGTTTATCTTCTCCTCAGTCATGTTCATCCATCGGCGAGAAATGAAATTACTCAGAAAACGCATAAATACTCAGTAATAGTGAGAATTAAACTAGTGTTACTGTTATTTAACATTGTCATTATATTATTAGCACGCTAGCAGTAACGTTAATAGCTTCGTAACCGACACAAAGTTATGTGTCAATTAAATTTGCCACCGACATAAATGCACAGGTGGGTTTCACAGTATATATGACGGTAGCTGCTACTTTTCTAACTAGCTAGCATAAGGTTAGGTTAACTTCAAACTTAACATTTAAACATTGACACTTACCTCATGACATTATAGAGAGAAATCAGTTGACATCCAGTTCTTCCTTTAAATCTTCTGCTCCATAACTTTCTCTGATTTTGTTTATTGGGGAAACGGTGGAGTTTCCTCCGTGTTTTCATGATCCTGTGCTGGAGCCGTATGTAACCCGTTTTAGTGATTTAAGAGTGTGTTACAGTATAATAACAACTCTGATTAGTTATAAAAACTCTGGCCAGGATCAGAAGAAAATAAATTCATGAGGAGCCAATGTGTTGAGCAACAAAAACCAAAATAAAAGAATAAATATGCACACAATAAATAAAAGTGTCTGTCAGGGCCCTTAGAAATAAAAGTTGTTGCAGGTGCACCTGATTTTAAAAGTCCAATGGGGTGTAATGTATTCACATTACACCCCATTGGAGTTGAGTGTGTATATATCTCCTTCGTGGTGGTTTATCCTCAAAATAGTTGGCCTACCATCTGTCACGACTAGGATGTGGTCCTGGTCTCTCGGATTCTCTCCGTCCTCTCAAAAAACCTGACCTATACACAAGGTCATATAATTTACATTGGATTCTAAGATGCATCCTTTAAGGTTTTAAATGTCGAAAAATCAACATATTGCTTTAACTTCATAGGTTAATCTTAAATCTCAACAGATCTTTGTTCATTTAAGTGCTCAAATATCTAGCTGTTTCTGTGAACAGTATCTCAACAATATTCATGGTAAGTAACCATTTATATTCAATATAAATCATAACTATTGTAAAATCATGTGCAAATAAGATAGAAACATAGAAATAGAAAAGTAGAAGTTTTCTTAGAGGTATCAAAAGAAGTATGCTTAATTACTCCCAACACTTATAGGCCTATTTACGCCAGAGAAAATGCACCAAAAATGACCGTCTAAGTAACTTTAAAGTCACAGTTGAAATCAAATAAATTCTTTTAGTAGTTTGCACATTTCAAAATAAAATATGTTACCATCATAATATGATTTACCAAATTTTTCCCCTTTAAATTAGATTATCCTTTAATATATCCACTGCTCTTTTTCAGCGCTCTGAGGAGCTACAGAGAAATATCATTTTAGCAGCTAACGTTTCTCACCGTCTCTGTGTCTGTCAAAGCCGAGTACTCCGATGTTAGAACCGAGCGGCTCTCCCAATGGAAGGTAGGTAGCTAGCCTGTTAGCCACAGAGCTAGCATTAGCATGGACGACGACGGTAAGTGCTTTTATTTCCAGATAATCAACTCGTCTTACCGACTTGACGCGTCTCCTTTGGGTAATCGCTCGCTCCGGACTTCCAGCAGATAAGTGTACTGACTTTTGTTTGTTGCTACTTTTCTATCTCGTTGTTATTTTTTTTTAGGATAATTCTTATTTCTCTCTTTTTTCTGTCTCTGTCTGCTAAGCTGATAGCTGCCCTCACTCCTAAAGAAAGACCGGGAAAACGACGCACGTCACCGCACGAGCTGGACGTGGCCTGCGTTACGCCTGATTGGCTGGGAAGAAGGGCTCCCCCACGTGGGGTCACGAGCGGTGCATTCAATTGCAATTAGAATTTTTAAACTTTGGATGAGGCAAATAAACTAATAAAATAATCACCCTCTCTTTTCTCTCTCGTCTTATGATGTTGACATCTTGGTTACTGAGCACTGCGGCATATTTTAATTTTTAATCAAACTTTATTGTCTGTTATTCACAATTTCTCTATGGGTGAATATCGGTTAGATGTATCTAATATGGCGCCCATGGAACACGTGACCAGTTCAGAACCAATCAGCATCGAGGGACAGCTCAATCGGTCCATTCTCGAGTTGGACAGACTCTCTAATATACGGCTCTGTTACCTGCTGTCAAAGATAAAACAATAAAACTCGGACAGCAGATGGCGCCCTTATCCAATTTATAGGGATTCACCCTGAACTCTTTTCTACTGTTACCATGTTACACAAACCACTGGTTTAATTCATTTCAACTGAATTTTATCTATAGAGTCAACAACAATACAAATTGTCTCAAGAGGCTTTTCAAAATCAAGCCTGAAACCTCCAGAGAAAGGCTGAAGGTGACAGTGGCAGGAAAAACTCCCCTTTAACATGAAGAAACCTTGAGCAGAATCCAGCTCATATGGAGGAACCAATCTGCCTCAGGTCGATATCTGATGATGTTACATGACAATTTGAGAGTATAAGAGGAATCATAGGCAGGTTGGAGAATTGTTCATTCAGGTAGGAGTGGACAACTGCAGGAGACCATGAAGACTGGGCAGGTTGATGAGACGAGCAGGTGTAATTTATGGGGCTCCACAGGTGAGAAACACACAGGGAAGGGGGAGACACACAGCAGCTAACATGCTGTAGTAGGACAGAATTATGACGAGTAATAGATAAGAAATTGGAATTAACAGGAAACTGGAAAACAATAGCTCGGTGCCAGAGAAAAGAATGTAGTGAGTAGGAGCATATATATATATATTTAGATATGTACATGCACATTGAATTCAGACATGAAACAATCATTTGCATTTTATGCATTTATGAGGACAACAAAGACAAAGACATGGTTCCGTGGCGAAGTCGATTTGAAAACAAAATTAAGGAGTTTCATGGGGATCAGGTGAAAGAAGTGATAAAGGGAAACTGGATGAAGTTATCCAGCAAAGGAAAACTTGTAAAAAGCTCAATTGCTGAAATACTGGACACGGATTGTGTGTCGATTTTAAAGAGACCTGGATGACTGCTATGAGTTCTTTAAGTGACAACACAATTAATGTTGACTTTGACCTTGCATGCTATAGTGATAATAAGGTGTAATAAAATAAGGACTTTTAGACCAGGTTTGTTTGCTTTTCTTTTTGTGAGTTTTACATAAAGGGACTTTAGAGAAATGAAAATACAGGATAAAATTCAATATTTTTAAGAAAAACTTGTGAAGTTGTAGTCGACAGTACCTTTGTTTGTATGTAGTGTTATTTGTTGTGTAAAATAATTATTTTGTATTGAGTTGTTCATTCATTGACAGTACATTGTCGACTTTGACCTAGCCATAATAAAGCCATAATAAAGTTGTAAAACGTCCATTTTTTTTTTTATCTACAATCAAATTCTTTACTCTACAATAAAACAGATCTAAACTGTGTTTTATTAACCTCATTTTACAAGAGTTTTTCTGTATTCATTTTTAAAGAAGAAATAATATGTCCAAAAACTGTATAATTGAACTGTAGTGACAACACAGTTAATGTTGACTTTGACCTTGCATGCTATGGTGATAATGAGGTCTAATAAAATAAGGACTTTGACACCAGGTTTGTTTGCCTTTCTTTTTGTAAGTTTTACATAAAGACTTTAGATAAAATAAAGGATGACACTCAGAATTCTTAAGAATAACTTGTATCGTTGTAGTGCCTTTGTGTTATTTGTTTATGTCACATTTAAGAGTTGTTTCACACTATCAGTAAGAACAGAAAACACATTTGTGTTATGTTATAGTTTTGTTGTTTAACATCCCCAGATGTCCCGGGTCAGACCTCCTGCTGTGAGAGCTGCCTTCCTATTTTTTCCTCCCTCATACTTCATTGCGTACATTGTACATTTTAACGCTTTCAGTTTGTTGATGACGTGAAGAATGGACCGGTCAAACCTCTGCTCTTTCAAAAGGCTGCTGATATTTGAATAAATCACCGTGTCTCTCACAGTGCCCAATATATGGCGCTGAATCACCTCTTCTCCTTGGATGCAGTGTGCTGCCATGATCACTAAAAAAGTTTGAGATATCGTTATACAAACTGTATATAAACACAGTCACACATGTATTACTCGATTGGTGCAATTTCGTGAACATGACGTAGGGCTAATTTACCTGTGCACTTCCATTAACAATCGTGAAACAACACATTTGATTTGTTTGACTGAAAAAAAAAGGAACAAAAATCTCTGCCCTTCAGAGATCGGTCTTTATGGGAGTAGACCAAAACGCTATTTTTAAGGTGAAGCTTGTACAATGATACAGTTTGACATGCAGATACATCAACGAGTGAAAAACCCGGGTTGACGCAGCATTCCTGTTCACATTGAAGCCGAGCAAACCAAATCCCTGGTCGATTGCCAGGTCAGTGAATCGGGTTGTTTGACCCGGGTTTGACCCGGATGCTTTCACATCGAGCGGAAAACCCGGGTTATGAAAGGGGCTAAAGATGACCTAAACAAACAATGAAAGTACATTTATTTGTTCAAGGAAGATAATCATTTGTTCATACTGTATTTGGGAGTTACAATAGTATATGTACCCTTGTTTTTAGTATCTGCTGTGACCTCCTTGTGCAACAATAACAGAAACTAAATGTTTCTGGGAACTGCTGATCAGTGTCTACAGCAGTTTGGAAGAATTTGATATCATTCCTCAGAACAGAACCTCTTCAGTTCTGAGATGTTGGTGGGTTTCCTCTCATGAACTGATGCTAGAATATTTCTACTGGATTAAGGTCAGGACTTTGCCGTTCCTAAACATTTATCTTGTTCTCATTTAACCGTTCTTTTTGAGAACCACTTGTGTTCAAGTGCTCGTTGTCTTCCTTTATGACCCAGTTTCTCTTCACATTCAGCTCATGGACACAGCTCCTGACATTTTCTTTTAGAGTTCACTAGTAGAATTCAGAATTGATTGGTCCATCAATGATGATAAAATGCAGCAGAACAGGCCCAAACCAGGCCCCGTGTTTCATGAAGTTTGAGGTTCTGATGCTGGAATGCAGTGTTGTTTCATCTCCAAACTTGACACCTCTGTTTTTAAACTATTTGCAAAAACAAGTTGTAGATGGATGGATAGATGCTTTATTCATCCCAAACTAGGAAATTTCATAGTTACAGCAGCAATATACAAGCACTCAACACCATACATACTATATAACAGGAAAAACACAATCTACATGTTATCTGTCACATACTGATGAAGAGTTAAACAGGTGTATGGATTGAGGCAGGAAAGATTTCTATTACTGTTCTTTGAGGCAACAGAGTTGTCTGAGTCTCTTGGAGAAGGAGCTCCGTTGTCTATCATCTGGTGGAGGGAGTGGTCAGGATTATCCATGAATGATAACTGTTTGTTAAGTGTCCTCCTCTCTGCTACCACCTCAAAGGTTTCCTGTGCAGCCAATGACAGAGCCAGCCTTCAGTTTATTCAGTCTATTGGCGTCACTGGCTGCAATGCTGTTCCCCCACCAGACCACAGCAGAGAAAAGGGTGTTGGCCACAACAGACTGGTAGAAGATCTCCAGCATCTTACTGCACATGTTGAAAGATCTCAGCTTCCTCAGGAAGTACAGTCTGCTGCAACCGTTCTTGTACACAGCTGTACCGTTTGTCCTCCAGTTCAGTCTGTTGTCAATGGTCAGTCCCAGGTATTTGTTCTCCTCCACCACATCCACATCCCTGCCAAGGATGCTGAGGGGCTGAGGATGTGTTCCCTTCCTCCTGAAGTCAGTCACCATATCTTTGGTCTTGCCCACATTAAGCAGCAGGTGATTCCCTCCAGCTCACAACACAAATCTGTCCACCAGTCCTTTATACTCCTCCTTGCCCTGTCCACTGCTTATACACCCCACGACTGCAGAGTCATCAGAAAATGTCTGAATGTGACATGACTCTGTAAGTTGTGCTGAAAGTCAGTGGTGTACAAGGTAAACGGGAACAGGAGCTACACATCGTGAAGCATTGTTCTGAAGCACACATATGCAAACAACACTCCATGTTATATAACAAATAAAAACAGTATTAAAACAGGTGGCACAATTCAATCCAACTTTATTTTGTTTCATACTTAGATATAAAACAATAAACAATATAACAACAATAAATACTATAAAATACAACATTAAAACACATGCAAAACTGACACAAAATGAATCATGATATAAATAAGATACTTATTGCACAAAATAAAATATAACAGAACCCAGTGCAGACATAACAAAATATGAATATAGAAAAATAAGCGTATTGCTCGTGCATCATGTAGCAATGTCCTACAATGAACATTGGGCCCTATACACAAAAAAACTGAAGGCAGCATGTTAATGAATTTCAACTGAGGCGAATAAGTGATTCTGGACATTGGAGACGTCTTAAGGGCTCAAGTTGACTTGTTACCTGAAGTCTGCAGTCCCACTCGTCTTGCCTTATTTGCAGCAAAGTCATCTATAACATCATAAGACAGCTGCTGTGAGAATACATGATTATAGTTATGATAGAGACAGGACTGGTTGTTACATCACTGGAGTCTGAGGTGGAGGGGTCTGAAGGTGGCCCGGGTTTCACAGATGCAGGACATTCAGAAGTGCATCTGAAAAGAGACAATAAGTTAGACATATAGTACATATATTATGTATAGTATTAATTAAATAGATGATAATAAGCCACATTAATCTTGCCCTATGTTATTGTAAACACAAAGAGCAAGAGTAGACTGAGAGAAACTAAAATTTACATTTTAATTTTAAAATGTAAGCATTTTCATTGATTATTACAAGTAAAGTGAGACAGTTACAGTTCTGGTCTAATACTGGATGTCTACTGGTCAATAAAAACGTACCATTATACCTGGTTAGACAGACATTCAATGGTGTTCTATGCAGCAGGATCAACTTCCCCTACGGTGGGAGTCACTGATGCTAAGTGTTGCTGCTCTAATTAAGCTAGCTAGCAACAAAACATTTCAACACCTAATTACCTCTGTGTTTTCCCTGGTTTGCCTCCTCTTCTTCTCTTTCTTCCCTGAGCACCGGAGAGCTTTGGCCTTTTTGACATGATGACATTAAGTTCTGACCGTCTGGCCGTAAGGCTCAGATCTTGGATGGTATCCTGGAGACGGGCCTGGCACACATGAAAAAAGCCAATGAAAAACTTTTACTAAAGATTGGTGATTTTGAAGGACGTTTGAGGAGCAACAACATTAAGATAGTGGGAATACCAAAGCCCGAGGAGAACAGCAGAGCCACTGAATTCATTGCTGGATTGCTGCTTAAGTTATTCGGGGCAAGCAATGCTGAGAAGGCCGTGACAGTGGACCAGGCGCATCGCATCCCTGTCCCTGCCCTACAGATGGCAAGAGGCCGTAAAGCATTCTTGCTAGGATTTATTTTGCTGCCAGAGTTTATTTTTTTTACCGCCTTCACATTTCATGTTTTGAGCAACCAGAGCCTTCTATATTAAGCGTTATTATATGCAACTCTGGCACTTTTTAAGGGAAAACATCCCCCAATTTGAATTTACTTGAGAGCCATACCCTCCTGGACCTGTTCTCTCTTCCTCCAGACAGAAAGACACTTCTTTATGAATTTGTAAATTTCTTTTCTAATGATTGTGAGTCGTCATCCTATATTAAGAAGGCGTGGGAAAGAGAAATGAACACTGTACTGCCTGACAAACTATGGAAGACAGTTATTCACAAGTGCCCAATAAACAGTAGACATACAGTAATCCAGAAATCCATCATTTCTATTATTTTAAGGTTATGTTACATAGGTTTTATCCTTCAGTATCTCCAATTTATGATGGATCAAATGATGCTGCATTCATTTTGGGACTCTTCAGTAATCTTTTCAGTATTTTTTCCCTTTTTTTCTCGGGTATACCTTTGAACACTCTCCGCTGACAGAGACTTGGCTCTTTTTGGATGCTCAGAGGACTCTCTCTTTCTCCATGAAATGCCTGGTCTCAGTATGAAGTTCTTTGTAGTTGCACTACATTGCTGTGTTTTGCATTAATGTTGTTGTTGGGTTGAACTCTGTTAATAAGGTTTATGGAGATCTATCGACCAACATTGTTTTTTCAGTTGTTTTATTTTTAGTTGTTTTCTTCATTGACTGGATAATTTTTAAAAATGTATTTATTTATTTTTTCTTGAGGGTTGACTGGTTATTATGAGTATTTCTTTTAATGAGTCTAGGTTTTCCTTGTTTAGTTTTAACATGCTACAGCTGTACTTTCTGCCACACTGCTGCTGCAGTCCCTGCTCAGGCATCCGGCTGATTTGGTTATGTTATTTTAGACTTTTGTTTTACACTTCTACAACACCCACACATACATTGTTCACTCATGCAACACACGCACTGCTAATGTTCCCACAAAGTACATATTTCATTTGGTTAATTAATAAAATCTTTTATTAACATTTCATTGATGTGTTTCCCTTATTTATTTAAAAAAATTACAAAATGTGTCTGTGTGTGTGTGTGTGTGACTTATTGGGCCCAAACTGGTGCCCCCTTTGATTTGTAGGAAAAATTCTACTAACAATATAATTAAAAAAAAAAAAAAATCAGCTGATTAGCTGATGGATAATTTATTTGGAAAGAAAAAGCTGGGTCAGTGCTGACTGTTGACCAAGACCTGGTCATTTGTTATTGCTGAATGTCCCTGCTGTCGTTAACAGTTACAATAAAGACATGTCTTATCTTATCTTATCTTATCTTATCTTATCTTTCAGCCAGCAGATCATCTCACCCCGGTGCCAAACTGAACGCTTCAGATGCTCCTTTGTGCCCACTGCCATCAGACTGTACAACAGCACACAGCTCTGACCTCACTGAGCCCCAGCTGCCTGCTCTCTGTGTCCTATTTAATTTCTTTCTGGTCACTGTTTTTTCTGACTTGTGCTGCTGCATTTGAATTTCTCCAGTGGGGATCAATAAAGTATTATCTTATTTTATCTGGGTTTTCAGCAAAGTCACAAGGTCTCACAAGAAAACAGAAGAATTACTTTCACTTTCACTTTTTCACCTCTAATTTACAGCAGCTCTTTGGAGTGGTGTGATAGGCCTAAGATAAATGGGAGGTGTTTGTTCATGCTGATGCAATAAGATATTGAAATCTCTATATATTTGAGGGTAGGCAGCATCAACACAGAACGGCCAAAGTGCAAGAAACGCAACAAAAGGTGAGTTTTTCCAACAATATTGGTGTTTTAGCGTGTTTAATGACCTATTGTTTTTTTGTTAGATTTTGTTACAATTCCGTCTGTTTTTATTTTGGTATTTACTTCCTTAAAACCTATTCATGGCTTCCATGACCTGGTCGAGTGGCCACAACAACAGGAAGACACAGCAGTATATGGATTAAACTATGCTAATCACATTAATACTCTTTTTGTTAAATCACAGATTTGAACTTCATGGACTTGGTTAAAGTTAGAAGATAATTTAAAATGGAAAATAACATTCTTTCTAAAATCATCATAAATCATTCAAAACTTGTTCCAAAATAGAGAAAGTAATCATCAGTTTTTTAAACAACCTGGAGTGTGCACATTTATTAAAATCATGTGCATTTTGGTTTGTGGAGTAACACTGTGGAATGGTTTGAACAGGGAAATCATAGAAAGTAGCAGTACTATGGAATTTAAAAACAAATACAGAAAAATCCTGTCTTGATAATTAGTCTTGAGGCAGCTACACAACACAGACGAGGAAAACTTTAAAACAACAATCACACAACAGACAATTACAGAAACAAACACAAATCAAAAAGGACACAGACAGACGGACAGTATTTATACAGACACGGTCCAAGAGCCCAGAGAGCTTTTTAGGCCATGTGAGTACGTGTCTGATTAATTTTTAACCAGTGTTATTGTTGCAATAACGAAAGTGAAGGCTTCCAGTCTAAGTTGTTATCTGCCTTCTTGAAGAGAGACTTGAGGTTAGGTTAGGTTACTTAGGTTTTACTGTACTTTCATTTGCGTGTGTCCAGGTTGTAAAACAGTATTTTATGTGCGAACACATCACGGCATACAAACTTCAGCTGTTTAGCTGTAAGAAAATGTTGTATATGATAGAAGTTTGATAGATTGAATTTAATGCTGTTCATGATTTATTTTGCTTTGTGCTTTAAATGATTTAAATGGTTTGTGTCAAATACTCCACTCCAAGATATTATCCGAACTGCATTGGATGGAGTGGTTTACGCCCTGTATTGCAGTGTAACTGCAGTCTTCCAGGTTGATGGTGCTCTACCCTGATTTATGGACGGATTTATGTGTGAAGACCTCTCTATGATGTTTTATAATGTTACAGTCAAGGCAAAAAGCACCTCTAGCCTTCGAGCTTTTCAGAGATGAAATGATTTTTAGGACCTCAGGAACAGTTATTTCCCTTAATCTGTGTCATCTAGAGGGCTGTGTGGAGTGTCTGGACATTTAAAATTCACTGTCAACTCCTCAACTGAATGTATTAAAAATAAAAAAAAAATAAAAAAAAAAAAATTAGGTACTAGTAACAATGACATCCAGGTCGTTTATAAGAATGTTATTCACCTGGAGCTGCATGTCATTGGGTGTTGTGTCTTTGATTCTTCCTGTTAGCTTATTTAGTTGTTCCCATATCAATTTTTTGCCACTGGCCCCAACTATATGAATAAATCTGCTTTAGCTTTACGAATTAGTTATTTTTTTTTACTTAGTTTCTAGGTGGCGTAAATGCCTGGCGGTCACGGATAAGTCCTGTTTTTAGAGATTTTTTTAGTGCATTATCTCTTTCTTTCATCAGCATAAATCATCTGTCACCCTAGGAAGTAGGATAAGGACTTTTGCTTCTTCTTGTTTCCTCTCAAAACCAAACAAGAATGTGAAAAGCCTGGGAAGAAGAGCAGAGAGAGACAGGTAGGACACCACAGGTGCTCCAGATCTCCCATAACTTACCCAAAGATGACACTAGGGGTCATCACAGGCTTTTTGTCATGGAATGAGGAAACCTTTAATACATCAGCCCCTTTCTTTCCTTCTAAAACCTTATGCTGCCTTGTATTTGGTTAAACAACCATCCTTCTCTATAGTCATCGCCCAGCCCACCTCATCATCAAATGTCAGTTTTGTATTTATATTCCTTTCCTCTGTGCCATGTTCATTAACCTCTGTGCCTTTGCAGAAAATAAACATATAACCCTCATTGTTTTATACCACACCCTCTGACATAAGCATGCTTTAAATTGCATCCTTGACTTTTGACACCGGGACACTGTGAAATAAAATAAAACAAAAAATGTTGGCAGGTGTTCAAATTATTTGAAACTTTCCATCCTGAATGAGGTGTTTTACAGTATGGTTATATGCAGTACCTTTAGTCATTTCATTATTGAATTTCCATGTTTGAAGTTCTGTTGCATTTTTGTGATTTAAAGATGAAGAACAACTAAGATGGAAGAGAACAATGACAACACAGCTGATGGAGGCGAAGGAGAATCTAAAACTAAATGTGAGTGTGGTAAGAAAAGTAAACTGAAATGGAAAAAACACAAAGGTCAAGGACAGTGTGCTGACCAATAATTATTTGCAGGTTGTTCATGGTGTTCATGGTGTTCACGGTGTCCATGGTGTTCATGGTGTTCATGGTGTCCATGCTGTGTATGCTGCTGTACCCCAAGATACTCTGCAGTCAAAACTGAGGAAAGTATAACCATCACCAAGGTATTAACTTTATCACATTACTTCTCCTCAAGAATTTTACCCAAGTCTTTCTGTTAAGTACTATCCTCTTTGCATTTCTTAAGGTAAATTGTTCATTAATTAAATCATATTTATCCTTTGTGACATTGTGTGAAGGCGTTATGCATGTAGGTTGCTGTCTGTTCACAAATGTGCTCTCTCAGCAACACCATGAGCAAAAGAGAAAAAAATCAAGGTGGACTTAAACAATGAGGGGAACAGAATTGGATTGTCAACAGTAATTAAAACTTCTTTTCTCAGTCGGATTTTCATGAAGCTCAGCTCTCAGAAAAGACCACAGGAGTGGAAACTGAAACTGCAACAAATGACAGCAAAGTAAAAGGTAATTTTTTAATGTTTAATTTTTTAATTACTTTTTTTTTAATCACAAATTACAACATTGATTTTGTAGATTCACTTTTAGTTTTCCATTTTAAAGCTAATAAGAAATACAAAACTATATAATTGGGGATGGAATGGTTTATGAAAACTGTCGGAACCGTTCGGTTCGACTGTCTCCGAATGGAAGCAGCAGATAGTAGATAGACAGATACCAGTCAGTTGTTGTGGAGACTTGTGTGGGTGTGGTGAGTGGGAAAGAGCCAGAGTTAGAAGATGCGCCAGCAGCACTTTATAGGTCAGCAGTGTGGGATCACTTTGCATATAAAGTGACCTACGATGACGGTGGTAAGAAAGTGGTTGACAAAAGTGCGACAGTGTGCAAGCATTGTACAACACGTGTTGTTTATGCTAACGGCAACACGTCCAACATGTCAGATCATCTGCGAAGACATCATCCCAGTGAGACAATTGCTTGATAATTAATCAGTACTTGATTCCATTATGTAAGCCTAAGCCTATGCTTCCTTGTTAAAGATAAATGAAACACATGTTGGAACGAGCAATGTCTCCTCTCTTGCAGTAACAGAATCTCACCTACATTTAACCTCAGACTGTAACAATGATGTATCAGATGTCAAACAGCCTCATTATTTCAGTTTTAACCTGAATATACAAGACATGATTGATTTTCGCAACAATCAACGTATAAAGAACCGAGCCGTGGATTTTGTGAACCGTCCCACCTCTAAAAATAATGTTGAATGAAAAGTTCTGTGAATTAAGACATGACATTTTAAAAACATGAGTCTGTTCAATCTCCTTTTTCTTACATCATCCTGCTGTAGAAGAGCTGCAGAAAACACCTGAGATCACTGAAAAGGTAAGATTGTTTTTATCTTCTTCACTGATCATAATTACAGGAAACAACAGTTCTTAAAATGTTAAAATATTTAGATTTGGAGGTTAGATGAGATTGTCAGCCTCCCACTGGAACAGTTCCAGTCCTCAGACCTAGAAATTATTCCTGTGCATATTTATACCTTGATTTTATGCCACATATTATTTTTTCCTGAATTGGTTCATCACTGTGAATTATTGATCCTGAGTGTTGTGTGTGTATCTTTCTTTTTTCTTGGCCTGTTTGTTCCAGTCACTCTAACCATGTAAAATAATGTTGAATAAAAATGATCTTTTTCTCAGGTCAGTCAACTGAAAGAACCTGGTGAAGCTGAACACTCAGAGAAGACTGATGACAGCACAAAGGGAGAATCTGAACTCAAGTCTTTATCATCTGAAACCAAGAAGAAAGGTAAGATTTTATCAAAGAATTCAATTATTTAAGAAAATTCTAAATTGTATTGGCTAACACGTCAGAGATCAGATTTTGACACCGAACAGGAAATAAGTCCTTTCTTTCTTATTTCCCCATTGACAAATGTGAAACACAGCTACATGTGATGCCGTGTCACATTTCTCTCCTGTCCTACACAGAAAAATGAACATTTGTTCTATCTCATGTTAGGACTTGATGAAATCTACAGGTATCACCCTGCAGCTCTCCAATGTCTTATAGTCCTGCCAAGCCAACTCTTCTCACAAAGACTGGGATTCAGACCTCTTTTTCTAACCAAGCACACTAATCTCTCTACCATCAGTATAGATATATATTCAGCATAGATTAAGGTATTTTTAGTGCTTCAGTTGCTGAGCATTGAATTGGAGCATGATGGTGACTTTCTCACCACTTAAGGTCTAAACAAAAAACATGTAAATGTAAAGTCTTTACATTTATTTTTTTTTTTTACATTTGCAGCGCCCCCTGCAGGTCAATTTGAATTGATTGGTGATGTGATTAATGGCTGTTCATTTGTGTCCAGAGCCACGTCCCTGCCAATGTTAATGGGTCAATAACTTGTAAACTACAGGAGAGTAACTAGCATTGTACTACTTTAGATAAATTTGGTCCAACACTGACACACAATAGATTTGCTGTGGACTGGAACTATGGTTTAGGAACAAAAAGAAAAGCGTACTTGTCAAAACAATTGGTGGACATTCATTCTCCAGGTAGTTTTGATGTAGAGAACATTGAGCTGGACTTGTGCATTAAATTTCAATCCATTGGATTTACAGAGTGAGGGGCGTGGCCTCTTCTATGTTACCTTAATTACACTGCCACCATCTGGTAGATTTGGGTAGTGTTCCTTCTGAATGTCTTGTAAATCATTTCCAGTTACTGTGTCAACTTTCATGAGCATTAACTAAATTTATCATTTAACAAACATTTGACATTTTTCAACGATAAAAACTAAACTGAAACAATCAAATAGCTGAACCAAAAAAGGAAATCTGTACATATTGATAAAAACATCAAAGAATTATGCAAGTCTCTAATGATGTTGAATAGGATGCATGTTAAATATATTTAGTTTGAAAAACATGAATCTGTTCAATCTCCTTTTTCTTACATCATCCTGCTGTAGAAGAGTTGCAGAAAACACCTGAGATCACTAAAAAGGTAACATTGTTTTTATCTTCTTGGCTGATCATAATTACATGAAAAAAACAGTTCTTAAAATGTTAAAATATTTATATTTGGAGGTTAGATGAGATTGTCAGCCTTCCACTGGAACAGTTCCAGTCCTCAGACCTAGAAATTATTCCTGTGCATATTTATACCTTGATTTTTCGCCACATGATTTTTTCCTGAATTGGTTCATCACTGTGAATTATTGATCCTGAGTGTTGTGTGTGTATCTTTCTTTTTCTTGGCCTGTTTGTTCCAGTCACTCTAACCATGTAAAATAATGTTGAATTAAAATGATCTTTTTCTCAGGTCAGTCAACTGAATGAACCTGGTGAAGCTGAACACTCAGAGAAGACTGATGACAGCATAAAGGGAGAAACTGAAATCAAGTCTTTATCATCTGAAACCAAGGAGAATGGTAAGATGTTATCAAAGAATTCAATTATTTAAGAAAATTCTAAATTGTATTGGCTAACACGTCAGAGATTAGATTTTGACACCGAACAGTAAATAAGTCCTTTCTTTCTTATTTTCCCATTGACAAATGTGAAACACAGCTACATGTGATGCCATGTCACATTTTTCTCCTGTCCTGCACAGAAAATGAACATTTGTTCTATTTCATGTTAGGACTTGATGAAATCTGCAGGTATCACCCTGCAGCTCTCAAATGTCTTATTGTCCTGCCAAGCCAACTTTTCTCACAAAGATTGGGATTCAGACCTCTTCTTCTAACCAAGCAAACTAACCTCTCCACCATCAGTATACCATCAGTATAGATGTATATTCAGCATAGGTTTAGGTATTTTTAGTGCTTCAGTTGCTGAGCATTGAATTGGAGCATGATGGTGACTTTCTCACCACTTAAGGTCTAAACGAAAAACATGTAAATGCAAAGTCTTTACATTTTTTATTTTTTTTTACATTTGCAGCGCCCCCTGCAGGTTAATTTGAATTGATTATGATGTGATTAATGGCTGTTCATTTGTGTTCAGAGCCATGTCCCTGCCAATGTTAATGGGTCAATAACTTGTAAACTACCGGAGAACAACTAGCATTGTACTACTTTAAATAAATTTGGTCCAACACCGACACACAACAGATTTGCTGTGCACTCGAAATATGGTGTAGGAACAAGAAGAAAAGCGTATTTGTCAGAACAATTGGTCGGGATTCATTCTCCAGGTAATTTTGATGTAGAGAACATTGAGCTGGACTTGTGCATTAAATTTCAATCCATTGGATTTACATGGTGAGGGGCGTGGCCTCTTCTAGGTTACCTTAATTACACTGCCACCATCTGGTAGATTCGGGTAGTGTTCCTTCTGAATGTCTTGTAAATCATTTCCAGTTACTGTGTCAAATTTCATGACTATTAACTAAATTCATCGTTTAACAAACATTTGACTTTTTGCAACAATAAAAACTAAACTGAAACAAGCCAATAGCTAAACCAAAAAAGGAAATTTGGACATATTGATAAAACATCACAGAAATATGCAAGTCTCTAATGATATTGAATAGGATGCATGTTAAATACATTTAGTTTGAAAAACATGACTCTGTTCAATCTCATTTTTCTTACATCATCCTGCTGTAGAAGAGCTGCAGAAAGCACCTGAGATCACTAAAAAGGTAAGATTGTTTTTATCTTCTTGACTGATCATAATTACAGGAAACAACAGTTCTTAAAATGTTAAAATGTTTATATTTGGAGGTTAGATGAGATTGTCAGCCTCCCACTGGAACAGTTCCAGTCCTCAGACCTAGAAATTATTACTGTGCATATTTATACCTTGATTTTATGCCACATATTATTTTCCTGAATTGGTTCATCGCTGTGAATCATTGATCCCGAGTCTTGTGTGTGTATTTTTCGTTTTCTTGGCCTGTTTGTTCCAGTCTCTCTAACAAAGTAAAATAATGCTGAATTAAAATGATCTTTTTCTCAGGTCAGTCAACTGAATGAACCTGGTGAAGCTGAACACTTACAGAAGACTGATGACAGCACAAAGGGAAAATCTGAAATCAAATCTTTATCATCTGAAACCAAGAAGAAAGGTAAGATTTTATCAAAGAATTCAATTATTTAAGAAAATTCTAAATTGTATTGGCTAACACGTCAGAGATTAGAGTTTGACAGCGAACGGGAAATAAGTCCTTTCTTTCTTATTTTCCCATTGACAAATGTGAAACACAGCTCCATGTGATGCCATGTCACATTTTTCTCCTGTCCTGCACAGAAAAATGAACATTTGTTCTATCTCATATTAGGACTTGATAAAATCTGCAGGTATCACTCTGCAGCTCTCCAAAGTCTTATAGTCCTGCCAAGCCAACTTTTCTCACAAATATTGGGATTCAGACCTCTTCTTCTAACCAAGCACACTAACCTCTCCACCATCAGTATACCATCAATATAGATATATATTCAGCATAGATTTAGGTATTTTTAGTGCTTCAGTTGCTGAGCATTGAATAGAGCATGATGGTGATTTTCTCACTACTTAAGGTCTATACGAAAACATGTAAATGCAAAGTCTTACATTATTTTTTTATTTCATTTTATTTTTACATTTGCAGCGCCCCCTGCAGGTCAATTTTAATTGATTGATGATGTGTCTAATGGCTGTTCATTTGTGTCCAGAGCCACGTCCCTACCAGTGTTGATGTGTCAATAACTTGTAAAGTTCAGGAGAGTAACTAGCATTGTACTACTTTAGATAAATTTGGTCCAACACTGACACACAATAGATTTGCTGTGCACTCGAACTATGGTGTAGGAACAAGAAGAAAAGCGTATTTGTCAGAACAATTGGTCGGGATTCATTCTCCGGGTAGTTTTGATGTAGAGAACATTGAGCTGGACTTGTGCATTAAATTTCAAGTCCATTGGATTTACAGCCTGAGGGGCGTGGCCTCTTCTATGTTACCTTAATTACACTGCCACCATCTGGTAGATTTGGGTAGTGTTCCTTCTGAATGTCTTGTAAATCATTTCCAGTTACTGTGTCAACTTTCATGTCCATTAACTAAATTTATCATTTAACAAACATTTGACTTTTTGCAACAATAAAAACTAAACTGAAACAAGCCAATGGCTAAACCAAAAAAGGAAATTTGGACATATTGATAAAAACATTAAAGAAATATGCAAGTCTCTAATGATATTTAATAGGATGCATGTTAAATATATTTAGTTTGAAAAACATGACTCTGTTCAATCTTCTTTTTCTTACATCATCCTGCTGTAGAAGAGCTGCAGAAAACACCTGAGATCACTAAAAAGGTAAGATTGTTTTTATCTTCTTGAAAACAGTTCTTAAAATGTTAAAATATTTTTATTTGGAGGTTAGATGAGATTGTCAGCCTCCCACTGGAACAGTTCCAGTCCTCAGACCTAGAAATTATTACTGTGCATATTTATACCTTGATTTTATGCCACATATTATTTTCCTGATTTGGTTCATCACTATGAATCATTGATCCCGAGTCTTGTGTGTGTATCTTTCTTTTTCTTGACCTGTTTGTTCCAGTCACTCTAACCATGTAAAGTAATGTTGAATTAAAATGATCTTTTTCGCAGGTCAGTCAACTGAATGAACCTGGTGAAGCTGAACACTCAGAGAAGACTGATGACAGCACAAAGGGAGAATCTGAAATCAAGTCTTTATCATCTGAAACCAAGAAGAAAGGTAAGATTTTATCAAAGAATTCAATTATTTAAGAAAATTCTAAATTGTATTGTCTAACACGTCAGAGATTAGAGTTTGACACCGAACAGGAAATAAGTCCTTTCTTTCTTATTTTCCCATTGACAAATGTGAAACACAGCTACATGTGATGCCATGTCACATTTCTCTCCTGTCCTACACAGAAAAATGAAAATTTGTTCTATCTCATGTTAGGACTTGATGAAATCTGCAGGTATCACTCTGCAGCTCTCCAATGTCTTAAAGTCCTGCCAAGCCACCTTTTCTCACAAAGATTGGGATTCAGACCTCTTCTTCTAACCAAGCACACTAACCTCTCTACCATCAGTATACCATCAGTATAGATGTATATTCAGCATAGATTAAGGTATTTTTGGTGCTTCAGTTGCTGAGCATTGAATTGGAGCATGATGATGACTTTCTCACTACTTAAGGTCGAAATGAACAACATGTAAATGCAAAGTCTTTACATTATTTTTGTTTTATTTTATTTATTTTTACATTCGCAACGCACCCTGGGGGTCAGTTTGAATTGATTGATGATGTGACTAATGGCTGTTCATTTGTGTCCAAAGCCACGTCCCTGCCAATGTTAATGTGTCAATAACTTGTAAACTACAGGAGAGTAACTAGCATTGTACTACTTCAGATAAATTTGGTCCAACACTGACACACAATAGATTTGCTGTGGACTGGAACTATGGTTTAGGAACAAAAAGAAAAGCGTACTTGTCAAAACAATTGGTGGACATTCATTCTCCAGGTAGTTTTGATGTAGAGAACATTGAGCTGGACTTGTGCATTAAATTTCAAGTCCATTGGATTTAGAGAGTGAGGGGCGTGGCCTCTTCTATGTTACCTTAATTACACTGCCACCATCTGGAAGATTCGGGTAGTGTTCCTTCTGAATGTCTTGTAAATCCTTTCCAGTTACTGTGTCAACTTTCATGACCATTAACTAAATTTATCATTTAACAAACATTTGACTTTTTGCAACAATGAAAACTAAACTGAAACAAGCAAATAGCTAAACCAAAAAAAGAAATCTGTACACGCTGATAAAAACTTTAAAGAAATATGCAAGTCTGAAATGATAATAAATAGGATGCATGTTAAATATATCTAGTTTGAAAAACATGACTCTGTTCAATCTCCTTTTTCTTACATCATCTTGCTGTAGAAGAGCTGCAGAAAGCACCTGAGATCACTGAAAAGGTAAAATTGTTTTTATCTTCTTGGCTGATCATAATTACAGGAAACATCCGTACTTAAAACTTTAAAATATTTATATTTGGAGGTTAGATGAGATTGTCAGCCTCCCACTGGAACAGTTCCAGTCCTCAGACCTAGAAATTATTACTGTGCATATTTATACCTTGATTTTGTGCCACATATTATTTTCCTGAATTGGTTCATCACTGTGAATTATTGATCCTGAGTGTTTGTGTATTTTCTTTTTTTTGACCTGTTTGTTCCAGTCACATAACATGTAATAATGTTAATTAAATTATTTTTTTCAGGTCAGTCAATGAATGACCTGTGAATGACACTCAGAGCAAGATGAAAGCCAAATGGAAATCTGAATCAAGTCTTTATCATCTGAAACCAAGAAGAAGGTAGATTTTCAATTATTATCAAAGAATTCAATATTTGAAAATTCTAATTTTTGTCTAACAAGTCAAGATTAGATTGCACCGAACAGGAAATAGATCTTTCTTTTTGATTTTCCATTGACAAATGTGAAACAAGCTACGTGTGCCATGTCACATTTCTCTCCTGTCCTGCACAGAAAAAGAACATTTGTTCTATCAAAGTACTTGATGTAATCTGCAGGTATACCTCAGCTCCCAAGTCTTATGTCTGCAAGCCAACTTTCTCAATTGATCAGCCTTTCTTCTAACAAGCAACTAACTCTCCACATCGTAACATCAATGTAGATTTATCAGCATGATTAGTATTTTTAGTGCTTCAGTGGCATGATTGAGTGATGATGACTTTTCAACGTAGTCTACGAAACTTAATGAAGCTTTACTATTTATTTATTTTTTACATTACAAGCCCTGTAGGTCAATTTGAATAGAATGATGATGTGTCTAATGGCTGTTCATTTGTGTCCAGAGCCACGTCCCTGCCAATGTTGATGTGTCAATAACTTGTAAACTACAGCAGAGTAACTAGCATTGTACTACTTTAGATAAGTTTGGTCCAACACTGACACACAATAGATTTGCTGTGGACTGGAACTATGGTTTAGGAACAAAAAGAAAAGCGTATTTGTCAAAACAATTGGTGGACATTTATTCTCCAGGTAGTTTTGATGTAGAGAACATTGAGCTGGACTTGTGCATTAAATTTCAAGTCCATTGGATTTACAGCCTGAGGGGCGTGGCCTCTTCTATGTTACCTTAATTACACTGCCACCATCTGGAAGATTCGGGTAGTGTTCCTTCTGAATGTCTTGTAAATCATTTCCAGTTACTGTGTCAACTTTCATGACCATTAACTACATTTATCATTTAACAAACATTTGACTTTTTGCAACAATAAAAACTAAACTGAAACAAGCAAATAGCTGAGCCAAAAAAGGAAATTTGGACATGTTGATAAAAACATTAAAGAAACATGCAAGTCTAAAATGATATTCAATAAGATGCATGTTAAATATATTTAGTTTGGAAAACATGACTCTGTTCAATCTCCTTTTTTTTTTTTACATCATCCTGCTTTAGAAGAGCTGCAGAAAGCACCTGAGATCACTAAAAAGGTAAAATTGTTTTTATCTTCTTGGCTGATCATAATCACAGGAAACATCAGTTCATAAAACATTAAAATATTTATATTTGGAGGTTAGATGAGATTGTCAGCCTCCCACTGGAACAGTTCCAGTCCTCAGACCTAGAAATTATTACTGTGCATATTTATACCTTGATTTTGTGCCACATATTATTTTCCTGAATTGGTTCATCACTGTGAATTATTGATCCTGAGTGTTGTGTGTGTATCTTTCTTTTTTCTTGGCCTGTTTATTCCAGTCACTCTAACCATGTCAAATAATGTTGAATTACAATGATCTTTTTCTCAGGTCAGTCAACTGAATGAACCTGTTGAAGCTGAACACTCAGAGAAGACTGATGACAGCACAAAGGGAAAATCTGAAATCAAGTCTTTATCACCTGAAACCAAGAAGAAAGGTAAGATTTTATCAATTATTATCAAAGAATTCAATTATTTAAGAAAATTCTAAATTGTATTGTCTAACACGTCAGAGATTAGAGTTTGACACCGAACAGGAAATAAGTCCTTTCTTTCTTATTTTCCCATTGACAAATGTGAAACACAGCTACATGTGATGCCATGTCACATTTCTCTCCTGTCCTGCACAGAAAAATGAACATTTGTTCTATCTCATGTTAGGAGTTGATGAAATTTGCAGGTATCACCCTGCAGCTCTCCAATGTCTTATAGTCCTGCCAAAGCCAACTTTTCTCACAAAGATTGGGATTCAGACCTCTTCTTCTAACCAAGCACACTAACCTCTCCACCATCAGTATTCCATCAATATAGATATATATTGAGCATAGATTTAGGTATTTTTAGTGCTTCAGTTGCTGAGCATTGAATTGGAGCATGACGGTGACTTTCTTACCACTAAAGGTCTAAACGAAAAACATGTAAATGCAATGTCTTTACATTATTTTTATTTCCTTTTTACATTTGCAGCGCCCCCTGCAGGTCAATTTGAATTGATTGATGGTGTGTCTAATGGCTGTTCATTTGTGTCCAGAGCCACGTCCCTGCCAATGTTAATGGATCAATAACTTGTAAACTACAGGAGAGTAACTAGCATTGTACTACTTTAGATAAATTTGGTCCAACACTGACACACAATAGATTTGCTGTGTACTTGAACTATGGTTTAGGAACAAAAAGAAAAGCGTATTTGTCAAAACAATTGGTGGACATTCATTCTCCAGGTAGTTTTGATGTAGAGAACATTGAGCTGGACTTGTGCATTAAATTTCAAGTCTATTGGATTTAAAGAGTGAGGGGGCGTGGCCTCTTCTATGTTACCTTAATTACACTGCCACCATCTGGTAGATTCGGGCAGTGTTCCTTCTGAATGTCTTGTAAATCATTTCCAGTTACTGTGTCAACTTTCATGAACATTAATTATCAAGGCCATTCAACGCGATGCCTCTATATTGTTATTGCTCGTGTTTATTATCAAGGCAATGCAACGTGATGCCTCTATATTGTTATTGCTCGCGTTTATTATCGAGGCAATACAACGTGATGCCTCTATATTGTTATTGCTCACGTTTATTCCGCTTATTCTTCTTCCGTAGCTTTTTCGGCGCGCTACTCGTCCCAGAGTTCTGGAGCGATATGGACAATGATATATCAAGACTTGGGAATTGAACGGGAATGGTGTGCTATGACTTTTATAAGGGATTGATGAAACGGGGTGAGAATAAACGACAAAAAAGCGACAGATTTTTCCCATAGGAATGAATGGAAAAGCCAGAAAAAAGCGCCAACATTCCAAAATCGCCTCGCTCACTTTGCTGAATGATTACTCTGCCATGCTTTGGAGTAGAGAAATTCTGAGTTTGTACGAGGCACGACAAGTGTAACTTTCTTGTCCACAAAACGGCGTTTCTGTACCTGCTACAGTTTGGTCACAGTCGCAGTTTACGTTTGGGTGAAAAAAGTTGAAAAATATCGTTTAACATGGGACCCTATGGCCACACTCTAATCGCACTCTTGCGAGAGGATTTTTCAGTTTTAACCGAAAAAAAAGGTTCAAAGTTGTCTGCCCACAAATTTGGAGCTACAGAAATAAAAATTACATAAAACGTAGGAATTTTTGTTGGCTTTCCAATGATGCATCTCTGACTCGTGTATGTCCTACAGTTTGGACTCCCAGGCCCTTCCGAGCGAGGAGTGCGACAAACATTCCGCTCATCCGCTCCCATGTTAAAAAAAAGTCAGATTTGGGGTGAAAAACGGCAACGCAAGGTGTTCTCTCTCTCGTCACAGCGGCCACAGTTTTCGCTGTACGTGCGTGGAATCAACATTAAATCGAAGAGGACCCTCGTCTGACGCTCACAATGCGTTCATTTTCCCCGTACGACCTATCGTTGGGGAGATAGTTACCCCCCACTTACATAAGAACTAAAGTTCTTATATAAGCTGTGAGAGAGCAGGGGAGGGGCCGTAACCATGGTTACAAAACCCACACGCACGGAGGAGGAGGGAGGAGCTCATAGTGACAGCATCATATAGGGAGGAGGGGCTAATTAACAGCAGGTGTGTACCTGCTCATCATGTTTGCTGCAGTACCTAAGGAGGGAGGCTTTCATTAACACAACAGCTGTGTACCTGCTGACCTTCATAATGGAACACTAAGTCACTCACACCACCAAATCATTATGACCACCTTAGACCTGGACAGAGAAGGAGAAGGAGGCCAGATCTCACTCCATAGACACCCCACTGTAGCGAATGACCACCTGCTCCTTCCACACACCCAACTGAACCCGCATTCAAATGTGTCTGCCAAAACATTATGACCACTCAAGCTATTACAGCATTACAGTGGGGCGGGGACCGTTATTAACGCGACACTCGTGGCCCAGCTGCGGTTCTGGTCTGTCTACCAACATAATGCTGGCATTGACCTGCCAAAACATCATGTCCAAGGTGGCCGTTACCAGTACGCGGCACAAGCAGCATTGCCTCGTTCAAAATTTCCCCTTGGGAATTTTCTAGTTAAATTTATCATGTAACAAACATAGCTGAACCAAACGATGGAATCTGTGCATGTTGATAAAAACATTAAAGAAATATGCAAGTCTGAAATGATATTCAATAGGATGCATGTTAAATATATTTAGTTTGAAAAACATGAGTCTGTTCAATCTTCTTTTTCTTACATCATCCTGCTGTAGAAGATCTGCAGAAAGCACCTGAGATCACCGAAAAGCCAACTTTTCTCACAAAGATTGGGATTCAAACTCAAGACCTCTTCTTCTAACCAAGCACACTAACCTCTCCACAATCAGTATACCATCACTATAGATATATATTCAGCATAGATTTAGGTATTTTTGGTGCTTCAGTTGCTGAGCATTGAATTGGAGCATGATGGTGACTTTCTCACCACTTAAGGTCTAACGAAAAACATGTAAAACATGTAAAAGTCTTTACATCATTTTTATTTTATGTTATTTTTACATTCGCAGCGCCCCCTGCAGGTCAATTTGAATTGATTGATGATGTGACTAATGGCTGTTCATTTGTGTCCAGAGCCTCGTCCCTGCCGATATTAATGGGTCAATAACTTGTAAACTACAGGAGAGTAACTAGCATTGTACTACTTTAGATAAATTTGGTCCAACAGTGACACACAATAGATTTGCTGTGGACTTGAACTATGGTTTAGGAACAAAAAGAAAAGCGTATTTGTCAAAACAAATGGTGGACATTTATTCTCCACGTAGTTTTGATGTAGAGAACACTGAGCTGTGGTCTCATACTTCTGCATTGAAGGAGAACGAGTCACTTAACTGTTCACTGCTACTTTCCATGTATATGTGTATTCCTGTGATAATCCAGAATATCATTTTTGTTCTGCAGGAGAGAGCAACAGCAAGAAACACAGACAAACAGAAACCGAAACACTGCTCAGAAGACTTAACCTTCAAGTTCAACATAAGTTGACACCAGCAGACTTTCTCCAAATACGTCCACCTGTTCAAATGAACCAAGATATACTGGAAACAGATGTAGCTCGTAGTTTTCTTCAGAGGTTAATGATGTTAGACTACAGAGCCAGATATATTCTTGTAAGACAAGAGAGTTCTGGTGCAAGATATGCACAGACTCTTCCAATATCTGAATCAGATGACAATGACTTAGATGCTCTCTTTAGCACCACTGTAGACGTGGACCAATCAAAACAAACCAACGTGCATCCAATGGATGTTCAAATGGCAGTATTTCACTGCTCTGACAGCTTCCTTAAGCAGAACATGATTACAAAGTTATCACAGTGTCAGTACGCCTTGCCTTTCCTTGTTCCTAACCCAGAGACCGCAACAATCGAATGTCCTCTGTGGACATTTAGACAAATAATAAAGACATGGAAGACAACTCAAGTCAAAGATGATTCAAAACTTGTCACCATGAAGAGTATGCCCATCTGCAACGCTGAGACACACATGGTGTCATTTTTCCGCCTGGGTTCAGTATCTGAGTCGAAATCACAGCTCATGAATTCTTTGATCAACGACCGTCACAACACCTTCTTCCACAGAAACTGTCCAGGCAGCACCAAATCTCGTCATCTGATGGACGGTGTGGCAGAGATTGCCTGGTACTGCCCTGCTGGAAAACCCAGTGATTCCTTCACTGAGTGCATTGCCTTCTGTAATCTTCATGGTGATGCTCTGATGATTGAAAAACAAACTAAAATACTGACGGAAACTTCTTCAGTCAATGTAGTTCTTGTACCAACTCTGGAAAAAAGCCACAAAAGTGCAACAGTCATCTCAGATCTTTACAAGTCTCAGAAGCCTCTCATTATTCTTATTGCTGATAATGATTGTGATGCAGTTCAGGTGAAACCAGGAAAGTACAAAATGGGTCTGAAAGACAGAAGCCAGTCAGATGTTTCTGAAAGCCTGAAAGGAATGATTAGAAACATGTTGTCTGGACTACAAACCTCCTTCCAGCTCAAATCTATGGCCAATGTCTGTGGAATCAGAGTGGATGAAGATGACCCAGTGTGTCAAAAAGGGAAAAAGGCAGCAATGGAAATATTTAATTTGATTCAAAGGATGAACGTTTCAAAGATCAAAGATACATTTCTCCCCTGTCAAGGCCAACTGTGGCATGACTGGTCGAGAATTAAAAAAGAACTGTATCATCTGAAAGGAAACGTGGAGAAGGAAAAAAGTCAGAAAAATCAGCAGCTGATGAAAATTAGAGAAAATCAATGCTCTGTTTCCTGTAGTGAACTGATGAAGTCATTCACTGAAAGCCTCATTTCTTTGTCGTCCCAGGAGGTAGAGTACTTCCTGAAATGGACTCAGATCTTAATAGATGCCCTCTGCACAGACGATCTGTCTTCAATTCTCCAAAGCTATGATGAAAAGTGGTCTGAGGTCTTAGATCTGAAGAAGAAAGAACCCAAATCTCCACTGTTAGTAGGTAAACAAGATGAGCTTGAAACAATATCAAAAAAACTGCAGTCAGCAACTTTTGGTTTGGAGCATATCTTTAGAGAAATGGGACAGATCTATGAAGCTCATCAAGATCTGAAGAAACAACCAAACTGTGGACAGACCAACTGGTCCAAATACTCTGAACTGGCTGCAGATCTGATGATATCAGGACGCCCTATGGAGCTGATGGATGGAGATGCAGGTCATGTGCCTTTGACGTGGATCTCTAGTGTTTTAGAAGAAGTCATCAAGAAACTGGGTGACCAGAGAGTTTTTGTGTTGTCGGTTCTGGGCATACAAAGCAGTGGAAAATCAACAATGCTGAATGCCATGTTTGGATTGCAGTTTGCAGTGAGTGCTGGTAGATGCACCAAGGGAGCTTTCATGCAGCTGGTCAAAGTGTCAGAGGAAATACAGAAAGATTTCAAGTTTGACTATGTTCTCGTAGTGGACACTGAAGGACTACGTGCTCTTGAATTGGCAGGTGACGCCACTCTTCACCACGACAACGCACTGGCCACATTTGTTGTTGGCCTGGGAAACATGACACTGATCAACATCTTTGGCGAGAATCCAGCTGAGATGCAAGATGTCTTGCAGATTGTTGTCCAGGCTTTCATGAGGATGAAGAAAGTGAAGCTTTTTCCAAGTTGTGTGTTTGTTCACCAGAATGTTACAGACATTGCAGCTGCAGAGAAAAACATGGATGGAAAGAGACGCCTGCAAGAAAAACTGGACCAGATGGCTCAGCTAGCTGCCAAAGAGGAGGTGTGTGACGTTGAGTGCTTCAGTGACATCATTGCATTTGATGTGCAACAAGATGTGAAATACTTTGCCCAGCTATGGGAAGGAAGTCCACCAATGGCTCCCCCAAATCCTGGTTACAGCGAGAGTGTCCAAGAACTGAAAAGGATGATCCTCACTAAGGCTTCACAGTCTGCTGGAATCACTCTCTCAAATTTTAAAAGCAAAATTAAGGACCTGTGGAATGCCCTGTTGAACGAACAGTTTGTTTTCAGCTTCAAAAACACGCTTGAAATTGCAACATACAGAAAGCTTGAGGTCCAATATGGGAACTGGACCTGGGACCTTAGGAGCAGCATGCTGACCATTGAAAACCAACTTTACACCAGGATTGAAAATGGAAAACTTGACAAGGTTGACCATACTTACCTTCTGAAAAAAATGAGCAAAACATATGAAAAAATCAAGAAAGACATGATGATGTACTTTGAGGACAACAAAGACAAAGAAATGTTGGTTCAGTGGCGAGGTCGATTTGAAATCAAAATCAAGCAGTTTCATGAGGATCAGGTAAAAGAAGTCAAAAGGAAACTGGATGAAGTTATCCAGCAAAAGAAAGCTTGTAAAAAGCTTGATGATGAAAAGCCAGAGTTTGAGAACAAACTGCTACAAAAGAGCAAAGAGCTCGCTCAGCAGTTAAAAGACAAGGCAAAGGATGAAGAGGAGCTTCAAAATCAGTTCAACTCTGTTTGGACTGGCTGGGTCAGTGAATTAACTGAAGATATAAAACCAATTAAGGACATAAACTTGGAGGAAGATAAAATGTTCATCTTTGAAGAGCTGGGGATTGAATGGTCTCTCATAGATGAATCCAACAGTAGTAGAAGATACAAAAATGTATCAAAAGTTGGGAATTACCATCATTACATAACCCATAAAAAGTACCAAGGACAACCTGAGGGAGGTAAGAAAGAAACAAACACACACACAACCAAACAGGGAAAAGATGTAGTTAAATCTGTATTAGGTCGTGGGTTGGACTTTGCTCGACAGTTGGTAGGAAGTGGTTCAACAACACAACAAAATATTCTTCCTCATGAAGAACAGGAAGTGATCAGAACCTTCATTAACAACATTGAACAACAGTCCTTTGATGCAATTAAGACCAAGCCTGTAGCAACAAGAGGCTACAGCAAAACTTACCTACAAGAAGTGGCCAAAAATGTTCAAGAAAAACTGACACAATTTGAATCAGAGAGGAAATATTCATTCAAGAAGGAGTTTACAGTTGATGTCTTGTTGTATGTTTTTGAAGGGTTGGGGAGTTGGCTTTCAGATTCTCACCAGACATTCAAAAAGAACAATGACGCCCTCACTTACCTGAACAACAATAAAACACAATATTACAATGTTTTCAGAAGCTTCTGCAAAGGTAACTCATCTGCTGTCGTGTTTGGAGAAATGATCAGTGACAAACTGAAGGTTTCCACTGTTGAGGCTGTCTGTAACAAGACCGCCATTGATCTCACTGGAGAGATGAGGTGCAGTTTCACAGCATTCAATGGAAACAGGTTGGACTTGGAGAAACATGTGTTGAAATCACTTGCACAGAAAGAAGTCTTTGATGATTTCATCAACTACATCCGACATCCAAGGAGGCAAGTAGAGGCTTTTATAAAAGAAGAAGTAGAGAAATACATCTTCAGAGAACACGAAGGTAAAGCTCAGAATATACTGAAGAAAAACGTTGATGACATCAGTCACCGTGTGAGACAAGCTTTATCTGAAGCAACAACAAAAGTCAAAACCCAGGGAGGAGGAACAGAGATGTGGGTGAAGGAATTTTCCTCTTTCCTCAAGGATGAGCTGCCACTTGATGCCATTTGTTGTCAAAACTTCAGTGACATAAACAACTTTGACTTTCTTGAAGAAGGGATAGAGAAAGGTCTGGTTAACATCATTAAGGAGATGAAGAACCACCTCTCCCTGGATAAGATGAAGGAATTCAGGATGAAACCTGATCTTATCCTCATTGATCAGCTGTGTAAGTGCTGCTGGGAAACGTGTCCATTCTGTGGAGCTGTTTGCACCAACACCCTGGAAGACCACAGTCCTGATGACCACAGTGTCCCTTTTCACCGGTCTGGTGGAATCAAAGGTTGGCATTACAGAGGCACAGACATAATGGATGTTGATTTCTGCACAACAAATGTTGCAAGTGATAAAAGGTTCCGGCCTGATATAACTTCAGAGAAGTGCTATCCTTACAAACAGTACAAAACTGCTGGACCACCTTATGATAACTGGAAAATCACCCCTGATGAGTCAAAGCTGAAATACTGGAAATGGTTTGTATGTCGATTTCAAAAGGACCTGGAAGACCACTATAAGTTAAAATTCAAGGACATAGGTGAAATTCCCAGCGAGTGGGGAACACACACAAAAGAAGAAGCAATTAAAAGTCTGGATGAAATGTGAGTGAGTGGAAACTACACAATTACAACTCTACTGAAAGTCCTAACAATTGTTTTCCCGTGATTTTTCACAAAGTAAAATCTTCTAAAATGACGTGCAAATAAAATGTCCTAAATGTGGACAGTCAACAAATCATCAAATACTGTAGGTGATTAGATTAGGCTCCAGAAACCTGTTTGCCTCAGTGAAAAGAAAACTGATCAGGAGAGTAACACACAAATATACGATGCCAACATCAGACCACTGTGTCAAAGTTGTTCAGCTACAATTTATGGAAATAAAACAATATATTGTTCTTAAGTTCAGTAAAGTTGTTAAATGTCAGGGTATTATATTTGATTAAATCTAAATATTTGGATTCAGTTGTTTTTTGTCTAGACATCATTGTCATGATTGAATGAAAATTACATTTATTTTTAATCAGTTTTGTTAAGTAGTTCGAAATCAAATCAACCTAAAATTCTTTCTTTCTTTTAAATTTTTATGTTTGTTTTAAACACTGTTTTTTCATGTATTTGTTAACCGTTTTATTAACCTCGTTTTAAACATTTTGGTTTTTATATATAATAATCTTGCAAACAATCTATAATCTAAATGCAAACAATGAAAGTTACACAATATTTGTAGAAAACATAATCCAACACAAATCACTTGTAATTTTGAACTTTCGTTCTCCAATAATAAAACAATATAACTAGTTCATATCTTCTAAAACACCAGGTTTGTTTGTTCCCGACAAATTCTCAGGGTTAAAGATGATTCAGCAACTTTAAACATTTGACTTCTTTTTTTCTGAGTATTCTATTATACACCACAGTGTCTTTATGCCATTTACAGCTTTTAACATTTAAGAGATGTTTAATAGTTTCAGTAATATTTTAACTGTGTTCTATTAATGTTTTAGTTTTTCTTGTTCTTTATTATAATCTTGCTTAGTTTGGAATGAATTTAAATGTATAAAAACTTTAATAACATAGTGAATCATTTATTAAGGCCATTAACACAAATAATGTCATGAGTGAAAAAAAAGATCCTTTGGATTTATTTCATTTTAATGTGTACATTAATCGTATTGTGTTCAACTGACATAAGTTTCTCTTTCCCCCCTCACTCAATTATTGCTTGTCCAACCAAAGTATTTCAATTACATTAAAATTGTTTAAAATAATCATGTTGATTCAACACATTATTAAGTTACTGTTAACACCAATTTATTATGTGAGGTTAAAGTGCTTTCATCACCTCCAGGGTACCTGATTTTCAACCATTACTCCAAATTGATTTGTTAATGGCAGTTGTTGGAGCCAATTTTTTGTGTTTAATCATTTTATAGTTTAGATGATTTGCTGTATTTGATATGGGACGTCTAAGTTATGGTTTGGGGTATGAGAGTGATCATTTGATTTATCTATGTTTATGTGTTTAGCTGTTCTGATTTAATTCAGATTTGTAGCAGCTGTGGAAGGAGGAAGAGGCGTGTTCAGTGTTTTGTTAATGTTTAGTTTAAAAGCATTTTTGTTGTTCGTTTTGATTTTAAATAAACAGAAAAAGAGAAAACGAGTGACTCAAGCTTTATTTTTGGATAATTCAAACGTGTGAGTCATACAACCCTGTAACCTGGCACAATGGTTTATTGATAGAAAAAAGGACAAGACAGTTATTATTCAATGATATTATGTTACTCTAACTGAAAAAAAAAAGATCCTTTGGATTTACTTAATTTTAATGTGTTCATACGTCTCACACAATCAATCATTTTCTCTTTTCCTCCTCAATTATTATTTATCAAACCAAAATATTTCAGTTACATTAAGACTGTTGAAAAGAATCCTGTTGATTCAACATGATTCTTATGTTACTGTAACACCAATTTATTGTGTGAGGTTAAAGTGGTTTCATCACTTCCAGGGTACCTGATTTTCACCTGTTACTCCAAAATGATTTATTAATATTATTCAGAGGTATCATGTTACTTGAACAAAAAAGGCAACGAGTCAGAGTTCAGTACCAACTTGTTCTTAGTAAACTTAATAAACACACATTTGACAAAATGGACTCAGTGAGTATATATTATACTGTGAGTATAATCCAATCCATAGTATTGATAGTGATAATTGATAAATTGTCTAAAGCTTCTTGATTTGTCTCTCAAATCGCACCAGATTGCTCTATTTAAATTTACGATGCTCAAACTAATTCTGCAGGGGAAGAATCCCCTGTAGCCCCCTATATTTTTTATTATACATTTTGTTTTTGTAGAACATATTCAGTTTCTACATTTCACAGAACCATTCGCATGACATGAAAAAAAGAAACTTATGTGCATAAAGTACCAGATCCAGATAAGACCTCCTCCTCACAGATGTAGATGCAGATGTAGTTTATGGAGCTCCACAGGTCAGATATTCAGCACTGCAGACCAGAGACCCTCACAAGAAGATGGAGGGGAGAGAGTGAGACACAGTGGTTAGTAAATTATAAGAGATAGAAAATAAATTATAAGATATTAGAGGACGGGAGCCAGAGAAGAGACAGGAGAGGACATGTCCTCAGTGCATCGTCCCCCTGCAGCCTAGGCCTATAGCAGCATAACTAAGGGATGGTTAAGTCCAGCTCTAACTATAAGCTTTGTCAAAAAGGAAAGTCTTAAGCCTGACCTTAAACGTAGAGACTGTGTCTGCCTCCTGAACCCAAACTGGGAGCTGGTTCCACAGCAGAGGAGCCTGATAGCTGAAGGCTCTACCTCCCATTCTACTTTTAGAAACTCATTTTTTCTGACTCAGCGCCGGTTCCAACTAATCCATTCCATCGGTAATCGTACGCCTCAAACATTATCAGTTGTCTTAATTATTCTTAATGGCACAATTACGTCATACTCTGCTGGACAAACAGAGCAGCAACATGGAGAGGAAGAAGCGCTCGAAAGTCTGGCTGTACTTCACGAAATGCAATGAAAATGCTGCCGTATGCAATCAGTGCAAGACAGTGATATCATGCAAAGGTGTGAATACCTCTAACATGCTGTAAGCAGCATGCGCAGTTTGTAATGATCAGCTTGTGATCCAAGCTACTTAAAAACACACTACACCCTAAATATTGCTGCCCAGAAGATCCACCAGTGCAACGCAGTCACCAATTGGGCAGCAAGGGCACCTGCTGTGGTGAAGTGGATGAGGAAGTTCACTATGGCTAAAACTGTCCTCAAAGAAAAACAGCAACTCCTGAGTAAGTATATGCAAATGCATAACGTTTAGTGATATGCAACAAATTAAGTGACAATGGCTTATGGTTATATGCTGTATATGCTTATGCAGATCATGTCCATCTGAATTTGTTTGTTTTTCAGACTTAGGCCCCGGCACGCACTGATCACTGATGTTAAAACGAGGTGGAATTCTCTCTATCTCATGATATTACTAATATTACTAATACAATTAAAATAGGCCTCATTTTAAAACTGTGGATTATAAGACTGCAAGAGGATCTGTGTGTTTATTTTTAATTATTTGCTGTTTTAGACTGATGGAGAAAGTTCAGGAGTTTGTCCATCTGATGCGCATGCTCTACACGTCGACTCTCTGTGTCTCAAGCCAGAAAGGTGCAGCCAGTGGGCAGATTCTGCCTGTCTTGAAGAAGTTGAAGCAACACTACACCACTGAGGCAAGGGACTCACAGGAAACATTAAATAGAAGATATGGACTGATCTATCCACCTGTTATCAGGTACCATGACTGATTAAATTTGTAGTTCATGAATGGTGGATGTCAGACACTCGCAAAAGTGTCCCCAGGTTTTTGAATATGAATGTTTATTCCTTTCTGAAATTAAGGATGAAGAGATTCAGACCTTCCTTGAGGAGGCAACAGTTATGGACCTGAGGCAAGATGAAAATGGAAAATGATGATGCCACCTGGGACCGGCTGAAGACCACAGCAGTAACAGAGGTGCTGCTCACAAGAACAGAAGAGGTATTTGAATCACAGTATGTGGTACAATTCCACTGTGATGCTCTCTGGTCTCATAACTCAAACAGTGTGTTTATACTTAAGGTGCCAGTGCCAGAAGACACACAGAGCCAGAGACAGGCTGAGGAGGATGTGGAGGAAGGCCATGTAAGTGCAGTTTATTATAACGTCATTATATACGTCATGGTCTCTGAAAACGATCGACACTGCTACACAACACTGATGTGTGATGAGAATAAAGAGCAGAAAGAACAACTGGAGCAGAAACTCTACAAAGAAGAAACCGCTGGGACAGGTGAGATTTTAACGTGGATGTAACTTTGGAACCTGTTTGGGGGAAAAACCATTGATTATTCCTAAATGCTGCTGTGGGATTTTTTTAAGTTCAATTCCTGGAACTGTCCAGTATCTAACAGCCCTACCACAATGCACAATTCATCCAAAACATACGAGTTACACAACAGCAGTAAACACCATTACCAATGCTGAAAACAAACCCTAAACCCTTAAATACAGTAGATACTGCCATTATGTTCTGTATTCAGTATGTAAATTGAATGCTCAAGATAAATACAAAGTAAACCAAACCTAAATATTTTTAAACTATCAAAAGTGAACTGAAACCAAACAAAAGACTCAACAGTAGCTCAAATGTAGAATAAATTAAAATTAAAAACTAACTAACAATACATAATTATAACTAGTCTGAAATAAAAAAGACAAGCTACAATCGGTTTTTATTTTTGTTTGTTCAAGTAAATCTCATCTCATGTTTGTAGACTTCCTCCTGCTAACCCTCTTCTAAGCAAAAACATAACACATTTAATACGTCATTTAAAATTCAAGTGTTTGTGGCGCCCTCTCTGGTCATGCTGAATAAAACGAAAGTGAGTGATGACAACACAGCAGGAGGAGGGGGAGGAGAATGTGAAACCAAATGTGAGACTGACAATAAAGGTAATTTAAGAATGTGAAAATATTTTTTCATGAAGTAAGAATGGTTCTATAAATATCAGTGTTGTAGGCTGATCATAAATTCATCTTTTCTACTGCATGTCTCCACAGACCCGTTGGAGGAGAGTACAGCTGACACCACGGTAAATGTTTTACAACTATGTTAGTCATTGTAATCTAATGCATTTACTTTACTTGTGTTTCTTTCTTCTCTGGTATGTAATCAGAGATAACTAAAAACTTTTTAAAACGATTGTCATACCAGTAATAGAAAAAGTCTATTTCTGTGGAATGAATTGTGAGAAAAATAAATCACTATTTTTCTCAGCTTGATTCAATGAATGATGAAGCTCAGCACTCAGAGACGAAGGACACAACCACAGGAGAGGAAACAAAGTCTGCATCAACTGAAAGCAAAGATAAAAGTAAATTTAAACAGGAACACTGCTTATTTTTAAATTATCCAGCATCTGGAGAGGTGGAACATTCAGTTGAAAACTGACCCAAAATGATCATTTTCTTAGGGTAATGTACTGAGCGAACCTGGTGGAGCTGAACACTCAGAGAAGACTGATGGCAACATAAGGGGGGAGGCTGAAATCAAGGGTTCATCTGAAACTGAGGAAGAAGGTAACATTTTAATCAGTGATTTTACAATAACTTATGACATAATAATAAAAAAAATACAACTAATTACGAAAGAGTAATCCCAATAATAGACAAAGATAGAGGTGAACATGTTCATTCGTTTTTATTCATTTTAACTGTTTTTACTTCAATGTACTGAAGATACCAAAAATATAAAATGGTTTTAGTGTTAACAAACTAAGCCTGGCAACAGATACTGATCACTTGATGCTAGCTCTTATATATATGTGTCATCAATCTGATGACTGATACTTTACATATTTTCTATACCTTTCCCTGTGATAATCTGGTAAATAGAACAACAATAAAATGAAACATGAAATGGAAACACTGTTCAGACGACTTGGTCTTCAAGATCAACAAAAGTTGTCACCTGAAGACCTTCTTGAAATAGGTCCACCTGTCAAACAGAGCCAGGACATATCTGAGAAAGAGGTTAATGATGCTGGACTACAATGCCCGATATATTCCTACAAGACAAAACAACCTTGATACGAGACATTCACAGTCTGGTAACTGCTGATCAGTGTCTACAGCAGTTCGGAGGAATTCGATATCGTTCCTTAGAACAGAACCTCTTCATTTCTGAGATGTTGGTGGTTTCCTCTCATGAACTGATGCTTCAGGCCCTTCCATCACATTGCTATTGGATTAAGGCCAGGACTTTGACTTGCCCGTTCCTAAACATTCATCTTGTTCTTATTTAGTTCTTGGGCTCGTTGTCTTGCTGCATGACCCAGTTTCTCTTCACATTCAGCTCATGGACACATGTCCTGACATTTTATTTTAGCGTTCACTGGTATCATTCATATTCTTTGGTCCATCAATGATGAGCAGATGCAGCAGAACAGGCCCAAACCAGGACATTAGCGCCCCCATGTTTCATGAAGGGATGAGGTTCTGATGCTGTGTGTTGTTTAATCTCCAAACTTGACGCCTCTGTCTTTAAACTATTCGCAAAAACAAAGTTTATCCAAATATAAAATTGCAAAACATGTTTGTTTTTGGCTGTTGTGGAAAAATCTACTTATCACAGGGTTTGTCAAATGGAGAAACTTTGCAAGTCTTTGCCAGTTTTATTTTCTGGACAGCCAGGACACAAGCTGCAGGGTGAGTTAGTCCTCGCTCACTCAGTTCATATAGTCATGTGTTTTCCCGTAAGTCTTGAGGCCTCAAAAGGAAACAGCTCGCCTGCTTTCACTTTCCATTTCCCATTACTGATGGGAGGGGTTTGTGAAAGGCTGACACAATGGGACACTGAGCTCTATATATGCTTGAGGGGGAAGGAGGGGATTTCAGATAAGGCAGCCACGTCTACACAGAGCGGGTAGAGCTGAGTCGGTAAGTCGAAATGTTTGATATGAAAAAGACCTATTGTGTGTTTATTAGTCTTTCTTCCCTTTCCCTTCATGTTTGTTTTGATTGTTCAGCGTGTTATTTGAGTTTTTGAACTACTTTCAGATTCTTTCAGTCTTTCAGGTTCATCTTTTAAACTATAACTCCCCATTTATTTATAATGCCCATGGTCAGACACACTGAAAATAGACATAAAACCATTATTTGCATTTTTCACTAGAATCACTCCACATCATTCCTTTGTTTGACATTTGTCGTGTTTGTTTAGTTTTTTGTTTAGAAAGTTATTTAGATATTTGTTTGGTTTTTATATTTTTAGGCTACTTTTCTTTTTTATTGCATATTTAAGCCTATTTAAGTTTATGTTGTCCTCTTATATTTTTAATGCAGGTTCCATGTCTTTGATTTTTTATGGCATTTTCTTAATGCTTCTTCTTGTTAATATGTTAAAATATACAATAGTGTTTGTTTATTATTTGACTTTATATTTATTTTCCACTTTCATAATTTTTGTAATAACTTCAGTGGAATAAAGCATAGACAGTCACAAAGGCTGTACTTTGTTTATTTGAAAGGCTGTAAACGCATCTCTTAGTGTTAGTCTTAAGCCTATATTGCAGCAAATGGAGGAATATAGTCAGTGATTGAGGAGAGGGATCCAGTCAGTGAATGCTACTGATCTACTGATTCGCGTTGCATCACTGACTCGAGTCAGTACGTGAAAAGATCACTTACTCTCCAAGTGAACCAGTTCACTGCAGGTGGCGAGTCAGCCTCTGTGTCATTGCCGACCATTGGTGCCGACACAGAGGCTGAGATGCCGGAAACCCCGCCCGCTTTTCTGGACCAAACGACTTTGGGGAACGGAACACACATTGTTTTACTTACTGACTACGTTACTGACTGACTCGATGAACGAATCAATTGAACGAATCATTTTAATGAACTGATTCGAGTGATTCGGTACAGTAAAAAGAACGATGGTTCCCATCACTAGTGAGTGAAGCCATCACAACAACTATAAGTCATTATTATCTATTGTATTTATTTTACTTGTTTTTTCCTCTCTGGCATGTTACATTTAAACTTGTCAAACCAGTGAGAGCACACATTTATTTCTATCTTTTTTTCTTTTTCTTTTTTAGCTTGATTCAATGAATGATGAAGCTCAGCACTAAGAGACAAAGGACACAACAAGAGGGGTGACTGAAACAAAGTCTGCATCAACTGCAAGCAAAGATAAAAGTAATACTTTATTTTAGGATTTAATTTCCTAAATCAATCGTAATGAACTTGATTGTCTAATCTACTGATGTTCTTCTGTTTGTTTTCAGTGGAGCCTGAGCTCACACTTGTGTTAATCGGTGATACTAAGTCCATTGAGATTGGACCAGGAAACATTTTACTTGAACATGACGAGCCGACAAATATGGAGCATTTTTCCTCCAAACTGTATGATTTGTGTGGTCGGCACATCTCCGTCATTAACAGGCTTGGTTTTCCAAACATTGACAGAATCCCGTTAAATCAGGGAATTCATGCCTTTGTCCTACTGCTGCCAAATGGTCTGCACGTCAACCATTACTACTCAGCAGTGCAGAAGTTAAAAAAAGCGTTTGGCAAAGACTTTCTATCGTATATAATGACAATAGTGACTCATGAGTTGGATGAAACATGTGAAAGTGCACTGGAAGACCTTAAAGATTTCTCCAGTTTTAATGAGCAAAGATTCCACACATGTAGAAGAAGTATGACAGATGAAAAAGAGATGATAGATCTGTTGGAAAAAATAGACGCCATGGTCTCTGAAAACGATCACCGCTGCTACACAACACTGATGTTGATGGGAAAAAAGAACAGAAAGAAAAAATGGAGCAGAAACTCTACAAAGAAGAAAACCGCTGGGACAGGTGAGATTTTAATGTGGATGTAACTTTGGAACCTGTTTGGGGGAAAAAACGTTGATTATTCCTAAATGTTGCTGTTGAATTAATTCCTGCAACTGTCCAGTATCTAACAGCCTTACCACGATGCACAATTCATCCAAAACATACGAGTTACACAACAGCAGTAACAACAGTAGATACTGCCATTATGTTCTGTATTCAGTATGTAAATCGAATGCTCAAGATAAATACAAAGTAAACTAAACCTAAATATTTTTAAACTATCAAAAGTGAACTGAAACCAAACAAAAGACTCAACAGAAAATGTAGCATAAATTAAAATAAAAACTAATAACAAGCTACATTAATATGACTTTATTTAATCTTTTTTTCTTTTCTTACAAGCTGCAGTCAACAAGATGGAGAATCCAGCTGAATCCAAGGTAAGGAACTTTCTATATTGTTTTACCTCTTATTTTTCCTTAGTTGGTTCAGTAATACTAGTTATTGATCTGGATTATTGCCTGTTTATCTGTATTTTCTTGGTCTGATTGTTCATGAAAGCAATGTTAATTTGAAACAGACTAACCAGCTCATCTAGGGTTTATATAAAATTCATTCTCAAATCTGTACAAGTCCAGTAGCCTTTTTTAAACACCTTTGGATTACAATGACCTGGATGACTGAGAAACTTCACAGACGTGTTTATACGGAATTTTTTCTTAGTGTAACATCCTGAATGAACCTGGCAGCACTGAACACTCAGAGAGGACTGACGACAACACTGGAGGAAAGTCTGACATCAGGTCTAATCCATCTAAAACTGGAGGAAAGAAGAAAGGTCAGACAAAGTTTATTTTTTTTAACATTTCAAAAAAAAAAACTTTTTAGTTTTCTAAAATGTAGAATAAAACGGAAGACATTAAAAAATAACATACTCCAAATTTTTGATAATTAATGAAGGAGAACCCAATAACGTATGCTGGTGCATTTATTTACTCAAGAAATGGATGGATGGATTCTAATTTGGTACTGAAATCAAACTCAAAAAAGTTTTAGTCAGTCTTAGTAAAAAAAGAAAGAGAGAGAAAATATTACTCTTTTAATAAATTAAATTCATATCAATAAGTATTGGAATTTGGAATCAAGGTTGGCAGGTTGTATCAAGTGTTGCAATTCATAAAACAACGGTTAACCTTAACACTGATTATTGTATAATAACCAGTTTTCTACCAGATTTTTAGCTCTAGCCTAGACTTTCCCATTGATGGAGATGCTGCTGTGCTGTTGGGCAGAAACCTTTTATCTCCATATTTCAATTTGTGTTTTTTCATGAATGTATGTCATCATACAAGAGTGTCACACAAAAGCTGATCTACTAAGGATTATGCATTACACTAAGATAAAGTGGTAACAATGGAATCAATGTTCATTACTCTAAAACAGCCAAGAACTAAAACAGTCTTAGTTTGGCAATTGTGACTTTATTTCTGAGAATTTGCTAAAGTGAAATTAACATACACATGCCCAAAATATGAGCAATGGATGAGGACCACATACGCTCAACTTGACCTTGTCTACCAGACCAGACCATCACTGAGTGTAAACATGGCTAAACATCCTTCTAACGTTACATTAGCTATAGAAGTGTGCTGTTCATTCAGACACATGGGAAACAACAACAGGTCTGAAATGTTACATTTTCCTCCATGTTTCAGTCATTCGGACATGGGTCAATATGACAACGTATTATACTTACCTGTCCCAAAATCCCTGCATGTTCTAAACATAACAGTAACACACACATAAGCTAATGAATGACCTTAGCACAACCAAGCTAACTTTAGCCTGATGTTAGCAGCCCATTTGGGCCAGGAGTTATGTGAAAAACTTTAAGCTTAATATCAAATTTATCAAAAGCTGATTGTCAGAGTCGAGAAACATCGTATAGCAACAATGAGTTAATAAACTCATCTGCATGTCTGTCTGTGTGACTAGTCAGCGATGACTGGAGATTGTGCAAAGATAGGATGTAGCATTACTGACACTTTAGCCTTTGACAAATATGGAAATATCATACATTCTGACGTCTGATAGACCACTTACTAAACGTCAACTCAGGCAGCATAGCCGTTGGGGAGTTTTTGAGTCTTGGTGCAGTGGGAGACAGGTGGATCCCCTCTCCTGCACTGTCACTGTCTTGACGTATTCTTTGACTTTCAATGTGTCATCTTGGACTGTGGCCTTGATGCTCACTTGTCCTCAGCCTCCCTCTTTCAGCTTAGTGCAGTCTCAGGGTGTTGGACTTGTGGTGAAACCCTCCGTGCATGATGAGGAGCTTTCTTGTCTTGATGTCTGTGGCTTCTGTCTCCTGCTTAGACCAGCTTATGGTCACAGTGGGGTATCTGATGACTGGTAGTACAGACATGTTGATGGCTCGGATTTTGATCTCACCATTCAGCTGACTTTTCAGGACTTACTCTCTGGAAGTATTTGGTTGTGGTTGACTTCCTTGTGGCCTCCTCATGGTTTCCATTAAATACTTGTAACTAACTTGGATGTCACCTATGTTGTCCTCTGGTAGGTCAACCCCTTCAGTTATGATGATAACGCTATGTCGTTGCTGTAGATCCTGGTGGTGTGGATTCGTTCTTCATTCGTTCTTGGTGTACAGCTTGATGTCATCCATGTAGAACAGGTGGCTGATTGTTGCCCCACTTTGGAATTGGAATTATACACTCTATGTGATGATCTGATTGAGGCAGTTCCGGTTTACACAGAACAGCAGTAGTGATAGGGCATCTCCTTTGTATATGCTGCACTTGACGTTTATTTGGGCACTGGTCTTGTGTGATGCCTCTCTTTCCCACACGTGCTTCCAGTATTCTTCCACTTCAGCTCTTGGTGGGTGTGACTGGTTGTTATTTCCCTGCCACTGAGAGTGGCCTTGGCAGTTTAATAAAGATTACATTTTTCATGTGTGGTCACTTTATTTGAGAATACATCAACATGACTTAGGATGTTTATTATGTTGTTGGCTAGTTGGTACGTTATTGGACTATTACATTTTAAAAATGTCAAATTTATCACATTATCACCAATTATTACGTTATTGTTTTCTAGGGCTTTTGTGGTGTTTTATCTTTGATTTAAACATATGATCCACTACATGGACAGTGTGACCTCTCTTCTGGTGAACTTGTGCATCTTGCTTTATACAGAATGTGAGGAGATTGTTTGTAGGAGGCTGAACAAGGTAGAATTAGTTTGATATGAAAAAGACCTGTTTCTAGTTGTTAAATGCTTACTTTATGCAATTATTTGTAAATTATTAACCAGTCAGTTGTCTCTCTCTATTTTCGTACTTCTTTCAGATTTGTGTATTTCTATTTCCAGTTCAAGTAAATCTCACCTCATGTTTATAGACTTCCTCCTGCTAACCCTCTTTTAAACAAAAACATATCACCCCATTAATACATGTCATTTAAACATATATATATATTTCCCATGCACAGGCGCATTAAATATAGACATGAAACAAAATGAAACATTTGCATTTTTTGCCAAATTTCCCTAATACAGTCTTAGTGTTTCAAATTTTTGTGGCGCCCTCTCTGGTCATGCTGAATAAAACAGGATAAACAGAAATCGGCAGCTTTTGAAACAGTTTTTACTTTTTATCTTCTACCTCAAATCTGTTATTATATGAGAAGTGTTAGATGTGATACTTATGAATGGTCTGCATTCACAGTTTTGAGGTTAATTTGCATTTTTGGTGAATAATTTATAGATGAAAAGCAGATGGAAGCGAGTAATGACAACATAGCAGGAGGAGGAGAGTCTGAAACCAAATGTGAGACTGATATAAAAGGTAAATTAAAAATGTGAAAATATTTTTTTCATGAAGTAAGAATGGTTCTATAAATATCAGTGTTGTAGGCTGATCATAAATTCATCTTTTCTGCTGCATGTCTCCACAGACCCGTTGGAGGAGAGTACAGCTGACACCACGGTAAATGTTTTACAACTATGTTAGTCATTATAATCTAATGCATTTACTTTTCTTGTGTTTCTTTTCTTCTCTGGCTTGTTACCAGAAAAACACTCAAAACTTACAATTGTCATACCAGTAAGAGAACAAGTCTATTTCTGTGGAATGAATTGTGATAAAAATAAATCACTCTTTTTCTCAGACTGATCCAATGAATGATGAAGCTCAGCACTCAGAGACGAAGGACACAACCACAGGAGAGGAAACAAAGTCTGCATCAACTGAAAGCAAAGACAAAAGTAATATTTTAAACAGAAGCTCTGATTATAAGACGGACTTTATAGATTGCATTTTAGAATTTAATTTCCTAAATCAATTGTAATGAACTTGATTGTCTAATCTACTGATGTTCTTATATTTGTTTTCAGTGGAGCCTGAGCTCACACTTGTGTTAATTGGTGATACTGATTCCATTGAGATTGGACCAGAAAACATTTTACTTGACCATGACAAGCCGACAAATATGGAGCATTTTTCCTCCAAACTGTATGATTTGTGTGGTCGGCACATCTCCGTCTTTAACAGACTTGGTTTTCCAAACATTGACAGAATCCCGTTAAATCAGGGGAGTCAAGCCTTTGTCCTACTGCTGCCTGGGTCGACCCCGTATTGACGATGTGAAAGTGGAAAGTTTTTCATTTCTACTTTTTTGTTATTATTTCTCAGTAGTTCGACTTTTTATTCGGTGTATGAAAGCTCTGTTGAGTCTGTTAAAAAAGGCCGAAGTTACTGAAGTGAAGTGTTCTGGTTAAATTAAAATCCAGCTAATTGAGTGTAAAAGTAAATACTTCCATCTCCATCATCGTTTTGGTTCATCATTACATTTGTTTTTTGTGTTTGTTTTAATACTGGGATATACAGTATTCAGTCATATTCTGCTGTGTCAGGTACAAACTGCTCAACTTTTTAATTCAATAATTTTGAGAAGTTGAAAATTTACTTTGATCTGGGTCATTAAGGGGTGAATAAGGGGTCCTGAACCAGTGTTATGCATTCGTTAGCTCACCCATCTGCATGTGTAAATATATATATGTGCGTGTCTGTATAATATGTTATAAACATAGACTGATGCTGACTTCATGCTATCTGCTTATTTTTAAATTATCCAGCAGTTGGAGAGGTGAAACATTCAGTTGAAATCAAGGTAAAGTATTCAAAGGTAGAAATACAGCAATGGTGCTCAAGTACAGTTTTTTCTTGTTTAAGTCATTGTTAATAAAACTGGCCCAAAATTATCTTTTTCTTAGGGTAATGTACTGACTGAACAAGGTGGAGCTGAACACTCAGAGAAGACTGATGACAACATAAGAAGTGAGGCTGAAAAGAAGGGTTCATCTGAAACTGAGGAAGAAGGTAACATTTTAATGAATGATTTTACAATAACTTATAACCTAATCAAATAAATAAATAAATAAATAAAAGAACACAACTAATTATGACAGAGTAATTCCAATAATAGAGAAAGATAGAGGTGCACATGTTCAATACTTTTTTATCAATTTTTTGCCAAATTTCCCTAATACACTCTTCGTATTTCAAGTGTTTGTGGCGCCCTCTCTGGTCATGCTGAATAAAACAGGATGAACAGAAATCGGCAGCTTTTAAAATAGTTTTTACTTTTTATCTTCTACCTCAAATCTGTTATTATATGAGAAGTGTTAGATGTGATAGTTATAAATGGTCTGCATTCGCAGTTTTGAGGTTTATTTGCATTTTTGGTGAATAATTTATAGATGAAAAGCAGATGGAAGCGAGTAATGACAACATAGCAGGAGGAGGAGGAGAGTCTGAAACCAAATGTGAGACTGATAAAAAAGGTAAATTAAAAATGTGAAAATATTTTTTTCATGAAGTAAGAATGGTTCTATAAATATCAGTGTTGTAGGCTGATCATAAATTCATCTTTTCTGCTGCATGTCTCCACAGACCCGTTGGAGGAGAGTACAGCTGACACCAAGGTAAATGTTTTACAACTATGTTAGTCATTATAATCTAATGCATTTACTTTACTTGTGTTTCTTTTCTTCTCTGGCTTGTTACCAGAAAAACAACAAAATAAAAATAATAATAAAAATAAATCACTTTTTTTCTCAGCCTGATCCAATGAATGATGAAGCTCAGCACTCAGAGACGAAGGACACAACCACAGGAGAGGAAACAAAGTCTGCATCAACTGAAAGCAAAGACAAAAGTAATATTTTAAACAGAAGCTCTGATTATAAGAAGGACTTTATATATTGCATTTTAGAATTTAATTTCTAAATTTCTTGTGTGATACTAATTCCATTGAGATTGGACCAGAAAACATTTTACTTGACCATGACAAGCCTACAAATGTGGAGCATTTTTCCTCCAAACTGTATGATTTGCGTGGTCGGCACATCTCCGTCATTAACAGGCTTGGTTTTCCAAACATTGACAGAATCCCGTTAAATCAGGGAATTCATGCCTTTGTCCTACTGCTGCCAAATGGTCTGCACGTCAACCATTACCACTCAGCAGTGCAGAAGTTAAAAAAAGCTTTTGGCAAAGACTTTCTTTCTTATGTAATGACAATAGTGACTCATGAGTTGGATGAAACATGTGAAAGTGCACTGGAAGACCTTAAAGATTTCTCCAGTTTTAATGAACAAAGATTCCACACATGTAGAAGAAGTATGACAGATGAAAAAGAGATAATAGATCTGAAAACGATCGAATAGATAGAAAACGATCACCACTGTTACACAACACTGATGTGTGATGAGAATAAAGAACAGAAAGAACAACTGGAGCAGAAACTCTACAAAGAAGAAACCGCTGGGACAGGTGAGATTTTAACGTGGATGTAACTTCACAACAGCAGTGAACATCATGACCCGTGCTGAAAAATAACCCTAAACCATTAAACAGAGCCTTAGTTATTTTGGCGCCCTAGACGAAATTACGGTGAGGCACCCCCACCCTCATCAATTTTATTGCATAAAATATGTTGATGCAACCAGTGCAGACAGAGTAGAATAAAAACAGAGTGGACAAAAAACCTACACTAGAAAACCTCAGTATATAATACATCATGTAGCATTGTTCTGAAGCACTCATGGTCAAATACAATCCTTCTCAATACGACCATTTTCAATATAACGCTTCTAAACACGCATGGTGCGACTATGTCACTGTGAAGTTGGCGAAAGATGGAAAGTTTGCGGCAGAACAAACAGACCATGAAAATGTGGAAGAACTTCTTCCAAAGAGGTGCCGTGTCAGTTCTGTGTTTTTTTTAGGGCGACCAGATGTCCCCAATTTCTGCCTTAAATGTACAGTAGATGAGATACTGCTATTATACCCTGTATTCAGTATGTAAAAAGAATGCTCAAGCTCATACAAACTAAACTAAAACCAAACACAAAAGTTGAACTGAAAATGCTGCATAATTTGAAAATAAGAACTAATAAAAATACAACATTATAAGTAGTCTTAAAGAACAGACAAGGTACATTTAAATTAATTTAAACTCCTGTGCAATGTTTTTTTTTTTCTTACAAGCTGTTGTCAACAAGACAGAGAATCCAGCTGAATCCAAGGTAAAATCTTTAAACTATGCATATTGTTTTATCTTGTTTCTTTTTCCTTAGTTGCTTCAGTAATACTAGTTATTTATGTTTTCCTGTTTAATGTTAATTAATTTCTTTCTGGTGACTGTTGTGCTGCTGTAACATCAGAATTTCCCCAATGGGGATCAAAAAGTATTATCTTATTTTGAGTATTGCCTGTTTATGTCTTTTCTTGGTCTGATTATTCATGAAAGTAATGTTAATTTGAAACAGACTAACCAGCTCAGCTTAGGTTTGTATAAAATTCTTTTTCAAAACTGTCCAGTTGCCTTTTTTTCAAACACCTTTGGATTACCATGACTTAGATGGCTGAGAAACTTTACAGATATGTTTATGTGGAATCTTCTTCTTAGTGTAACATCCTGAATGAACCTGGCAGCGCTGAACACTCAGAGAAGACTGACGACAACACTGGAGGAAAGTCTGACATCAGGTCTAATCCATCTAAAACTGGAGACAAGGAGAAAGGTAAGAGAAAGTTTTTTTGTTGTTTACATTACTTCTAGTTTTCTAAATTGGAGAGCAAAACTGAAGACATTGAAACTTTGAAATAACATTTTTGATAGATAAATACATAGATAACTCTACATAAAAATGACTCAAAACGTCTGTAGATTTCCTGGGGGTAGAAAAGGAGAACACAGTCAAGTGTGCTTGTGCATTTATTTATTCAGAAATAAATAAACCCTCGTTTTTAAGGACACTAAAGGACACTTGATTTTTATGAAAATCCACTTATGTGTTTGAGTTTTCTCAAAGCCTGAGAGTGAGTTTGTTGCTGAATGTTTCCCAGCAGTCTTGACCAGTTCCTACATGACTCAAGCACTTGTTGGTTGCTTTTCCATCGCTCTGCGGAGGAACTTATCCCAAACCATCTCGGTTTAGTTTATAACTGGTGATTCAGTAGGCCAGTTCACTGCATGGATTACTTTGTTTCTTGATGTTGTTTTGGCCCATTGAAATGCTCAATTAATGAACGAACGGATGATCACTGAGATGAGCAATATTAGACAGAATAGATCTGTCTAATATGTGTTATTTAAATGATGTATTCAGCATGTTTGACTGGGACTGCCCATATTTACATGTCTTTTCTTGTGGTTATGTGATTTACCATTTCTGTTTTGCAGATGAGAGCAACATAAAGAAATATAAAAGAGAAGCGGAAATGCTGCTCAGCAGACTTCACCTTCAAGAACAAGAGAAGTTGTCACCATCAGATTTTCTCAAAATAGGTCCACATGTTAAACAGGGCAATGAGATATCTGAGAAAGATCTCGCTGATACGTTTCTTCAGAAGTTAATGATATTAGACTACAGAGCCAGATATATTCCTGAAAGACAAGATGGTTCTGATGTGAAAGATTCACAGTCTGTTCTAGTATCTGAATCAGATGACAATGACTTAGATGCTCTCTTTAGCACCACTGTAGACGTGGACCAATCGAAACTAACCAACGTGCATCCAATGGATGTTCAAATGGCAGTATTTCACTGCTCAGACAGCTTCCTTAAGCAGAACATGATTACAAAGTTATCACAGTGTCAGTACGCCTTGCCTTTCCTTGTTCCCAACCCAGAGACCGCAACAATCGAATGTCCTCTGTGGACATTTAGACAAATAATAAAGACATGGAAGACAACTCAAGTCAAAGACGATTCAATACTTGTCACCATGAAGAGTATGCCCATCTGCAACGCTCAGACACACATGGTGTCATTTTTCCGCCTGGGTTCACTATCTGAGTCTAAATCACAGCTCATGAACTCTTTGATCAACGACCGTCACAACACCTTCTTCCACAGAAACTGTCCAGGCAGCACCAAATCTCGTCATCTGATGGACGGTGTGGCAGAGATTGCCTGGTACTGCCCTGCTGGAAAACCCAACGATTCCTTTATTGACTGCGTTGCCTTCTGTAATCTTCATGGTGATGCTCTGATGATTGAAAAACAAACTAAAATACTGACTGAAACTTCTTCAGTCAATGTAGTTCTTGTACCAACTTTGGAAAAAAGTCACAGAAATACGACGGTCATCTCAGATCTTTACAAGTCTCAGAAGCCTCTCATTATTCTCATTGCTGACAATGATTGTGATGCAGTTCAGATGAAACCAGGAAAGTACAAAATGGGTCTGAAAGACAGAAGCCAGTCAAATGTTTCGAAAAAACTGAAAGGAATTATTGGAAAGATTTTGTCTGGACTACAAACCTCCTTCCAGCTCAAATCTATGGCCAATGTCTCTGGAATCAGAGTGGATGAAGATGACCCAGTGTGTCGAAAAGGAGAAAAGGCAGCAATGGAAATATTTAATTTGATTCAGGGGATGAACATTTCAAAGATCAAAGATACATTTCTCCCTTGTCAAGGCCAACTGTGGCACCAGTGGGCGAGAATTAAAAAAGAACTGTACCATCTGAAAGGAAACGTGGAAGAGGAAAAAAGTCAGAAAAATCAGCAGCTGATGAAAATCAGAGAAGATCAATGCTCTGCTTCCTGTAGTGAACTGATGAAGTCATTCACTGAAAGCCTCATTTCTTTGTCGTCCCAGGAGATAGAGTACTTCCTGAAATGGACTCAGATCTTAATAGATGCCCTCTGCACAGACGACCTGTCTTCAATTCTCCAAAGCTATGACGAAAAGTGGTCTGAGGTCTTGATTCTGAAGAAGAAACACCCAAAATCTCCACTGCTAGCAGGCAAACAAGATGAGCTTGAAACAATATCAAAAAAACTGCAGTCAGCAACTTTTGGTTTGGAGCATATCTTTCGAGAAATGGGACAGATCTATGAAGCTCATCAAGCTCTGAAGAAACAACCAAACAGCGGACAGACCAACTGGTCCAAATACCCTAAACTGGCTGCAGATCTGATGATATCAGGACGCCCTATGGAGCTGATGGATGGCGATGCAGGTCATGTGCCTTTGATGTGGATCTCTAGTGTTTTAGAAGAAGTCATCGAGAAAATGGGCGACCAGAGAGTTTTTGTGTTGTCGGTTCTGGGCGTACAAAGTAGTGGAAAATCAACAATGCTGAATGCCATGTTTGGATTGCAGTTTGCAGTAAGTGCTGGTAGGTGCACCAAGGGTGCTTTCATGCAGCTGGTCAAAGTGTCAGAGGAAATAAAGAAAGATTTCAAGTTTGACTATGTTCTCGTAGTGGACACTGAAGGACTCCGTGCTCTTGAATTGGCAGGTAAATCCACTCTTCACCACGACAACGCACTGGCCACATTTGTTGTTGGCCTGGGAAACATGACACTGATCAACATCTTTGGTGAGAATCCAGCTGAGATGCAAGATGTCCTGCAGATTGTTGTCCAGGCTTTCATGAGGATGAAGAAAGTTAAGCTTTCTCCAAGTTGTGTGTTTGTTCACCAGAATGTTACAGACATTGCAGCTGCAGAGAAAAACATGGATGGAAAGAGACGCCTCCAAGAAAAACTGGACCAGATGGCTCAGCTAGCTGCCAAAGAGGAGGTGTGTGACGTTGAGTGCTTCAGTGACATCATTGCATTTGATGTGCAACAAGATGTGAAATACTTTGCCCAGCTATGGGAAGGAAGTCCACCGATGGCTCCCCCAAATCCTGGTTACAGTGAGAGTGTCCAAGAACTGAAGAGTATGATCCTCACTAAGGCTTCACATTCTGCTGGAATCACTCTCTCACATTTTAAAAGCAAAATTCAAGACCTGTGGAATGCCCTGATGAACGAACAGTTTGTTTTCAGCTTCAAAAACACGCTTGAAATTGCAGCATACAGAAAGCTTGAGGTCCAATATGGGAACTGGACCTGGGACCTTAGAAGCAGCATGCTGACCATTGAAAACCAACTTTACACCAGGATTGAAAATGGAAAACTTGACATGGTTGACCGTACTTACCTTCTGAAAGAAATGAGCAGAACATATGAAAAAATCAAGAAAGACATGAGGTCACACTTTGAGGACAGCAGAGACAAAGACATGTTGGTTCAGTGGCGAGGCCGATTTGAAATCAAAATCAAGGAGTTTCATGAGGAACAGGTGAAAGAAGTGAAAAGGAAACTGGATGAAGTTATCCAGCAAAAGAAAGCTTGCAAAAAGCTTGATGATAAGAAGCCAGAGTTTGAGAACAAACTGCTGCAAAAGAGCAAAGAGCTTGCTCAACATTTAAAAGACAAGGCAAAGGATGAAGAGGAGCTTCAAAAGCAGTTCAACTCTGTTTGGACTGACTGGGTCAATGAATTAACCGAAGATATAAAACCCATTAAGGACATAAACTTGGAAGAAGACAAAATGTTCATCTTTGAAGAGCTGGGGATTGAGTGGTCTCTCATAGATGAATCCAACAGCAGTGGAAGATACAAAAATGTATCAAAAGTTGGGAATTACCGTTCTTATATAACCCATAAGAAGTACCAAAAACACTGTAACGAAATCCAACAATCTGAAGGAGGTAAGAAAGAAACCAGCACACACACAACCAAACAGGGAAAAAAAGTTAAAGCTGCATTAGGTTGTGGGTTGGACTTTGCTCGACAGTTGTTAGGAATTGGTTCAACAGCACAACAAAATGCTGGACAGGGTGAACTGGGGGAAGCTTTTTCACACCAAGAAGCGGAAGTGATCAGATCCTTGATTAATGACATTGACAAGCAGTCCCTTGATGCCGTTAAGATCAAGCCTATAGCAACAAGAGGCTACAGCCTAACTTATCTACAAGAGGTGGCCAAAAATGTTCAAGAAAAAGTAACAAAATTTGAATCAGAGAGGAACTATTCATTCAAGAAGGAGTTCACAGTTGATGTCTTGTTGTATGTTGTTGAAGGGTTGGGGAGTTGGCTTTTAGATTCTCACCAAACATTTAAAAAGAACAATGACGCCCTCACTTACCTGAACAACAATCAAATTCAATATTACAATGTTTTCAGAAGCTTCTGCAAAGGAAACTCATCTGCCGTCGTGTTTGGAGAAATGATCTGTGACAAACTGAAAGTTTCCACTGTTGAGGCTGTTTGTAACAAGACCGCCATTGATCTCGCTGGAGAGATGAGGTGCTCTTTCCCAGCATTCAATGGGAACAGGTTAGACTTGGAGAAACATCTGCTGAAATCACTTGCAGTAAATGAAAACTTTGATGGTTTCATCAACTACATCCGACATCCAAGGAGGCAAGTAGAGGCTTTTATAAAAGCAGAAGTCAAGAAATACATCTTCAAGAAACACAAAGGAAAAGCTCAGGATATACTGAAGAAAAACGTTGATGACATCAGTCAGCTTGTGAGACTAGCTTTATTTAAAGCAACAACACAAGTCAAAACCCAGGGAGGAGGCACAGAGATGTGGGTGAAGGAATTTTCCTCTTTCCTCAAGGATGAGCTGCCACTTGATACCATTTGTTGTCAAAACTTCAAGGATATAACCAAATTTGACTTTCTTAAAGAAGAGATAGAGAAAGGTCTGGTTAACATCATTGAGGAGATGAAGCACCTCTCCCTGGATAAGATGAAGAAGTTCAGGCTGAGACCTGATCTTATCCTCATTGATCAGCTGTGTAAGTGCTGCTGGGTGAAGTGTCCATTCTGTGGAGCTGTTTGCACCAACACCCTGGAAGACCACAGTCCTGATGACCACAGTGTCCCTTTTCACCGATCATCTGCAATCAATGGTCGGCACTACAGAGACACAATCATAATGAGTGTTACTTTTTGCACAACAAAAGTTGCAAGTGATAAAAGCTTCCGGCCTGACAAAACTTCAGAGAAGCACTATCCTTACAAACAGTACAAAACTGCTGGACCACCTTATGATAACTGGAAAATCACCCCTGATGAGTCAAAGCTGAAATACTGGACATGGTTTGTGTGTCGGTTTCAAAAGGACCTGGAAGACCACTATGGTTACAAATTTGAGGGAAAAGGTGAAATTCCCTGTGAGTGGAAAAGACACACAAAAGAAGAAGCAATTCAAAGTTTGGATGAAATGTTCAAATATTAGTTACCGAGGACAACAAGTCTGCTGAAAATCATGACTATCGTGCACATGGACGGCCAACAAATTATAACACACTACAGCATTCATGTGAAAAAATGGTGAGTGAGGATTTCTGGACAGAGAAGTAAAACAAAATATACACTGATGGTATATGATATATATTCTAATTAAATATATGAATTTTGGGCTGTCTTTGAGACATAGTCAAATTTATTTTTCACTATAATGAATTTAAGACATATTTGTTGATTAATCTGTGTTTCTATCTTTTGTTGGATATGTTTTTGTGGCTTTTTGTTCATCTTGCTTTTAAGTAAGTAGATTTTTCAGATTAAACGTGGAAGTCAGGGAAGTGGAAGTTTCAAAAGGTCTTTTGAAAAATGAATGAACAAATCTCAGTATTTTTTTTTTTGTTTGTTTTTATGTAGACCAGTGGCTTTATTGCTTTCTCAAATTTTGTACATTCATGGGTTATTTCATACTTTCAGTAACAAATCAGAAGACAGCATATTTGTGATATATATGTTTTTATCATGATCTTGGGCTCTAGCCTTAATGCAAACTATTAAAGTTATGCAAAGACGTCTAAAACTACTTTCTTGTGTTGAGTGGCAACACAATGTTGACTCTGAATTTGAATGCTACAAATGGTTGCAATGAATTATCATGAGATAATGGCTTCACCTCTGCTGGTTTACTTGTGTCTGACAAATTCTCAGTTCTCAGATTTTTCCACTTCAAAATTTTGAGTTGACTTTTTCCTCTTTTTTCAGTTATTATTTTGTAGACCACAGTGCCTTTACGTCTTTCACTTGTTTTCACATTCACAAGTTGTTTTATAAAATCAGTTACAATAAACATATTTGTCTGAATGATTATTTGAACGATGTGATATTAATCAAATTATACAGATTTTCTTCTTTTACTATGAATAAGATATTGTTTGTCTGGAGACTGTCATTTTTTGAATTGTTCATTGAAAACACAATGTTGATTTTTATGTTCTATAAGTGGTGATAATGCGTGATAATAAAATAACTGCTACTGAAGGACCAGGTTTGTTTGCGTTTCAGTTTTACAGTAAGAATCTTATGTGAACATTGATTTTGTGTGCTATAAATGGTGATTGTGAGTGAAAATAACTAAAATACAATAACTGCCAGATTTGCTCCTGAGAAAGTTTCAGTCTATGGAAGATGCGTTTGTCCTTTCTATTTGGAATACGATACCAAATTCTGGAAAGTGGAAACAAAACGGTTTTCCCACATCTGCAAATGTTGTCCCTCCACGTTTCAAGATAAATAGATCAATAATTCTACTCTTTACCTTATATATCTTGCCATCTTCTTATCATATTTATGTAACTGAAAGGAATGAAAGTGAAGTTTAAAGAACTCAAAACTTACCTCTCAAAATAGTGCAGTTTGAAGGATTAACCCAGTCAATGTAATGCGTATCTTTAAAAGATAAACTCATTCCGAAGTCTCTTCTTCTGTTATAAAGTTGAGACAGTTCAAGTTGAAGAAGACTTAAAAACATGATCATCTAAAACTTGCAGATGAGAGATTTCACTGGATCTAGTGAAGTTGTCCCCCCTCCACATTTCAAGATTAAATATAGAATTCTGAGAACATTCAAAATTCAGACTTCTTCCTCTGAAAATTCATTATTAAAGTGAAAAATAAATACATCAACAATTATTATTTTTTCTCATTCTAAGAACTGAGCACATTTGTCCATGTGAGTTTATTAATTACAAGCAAGTAAACTGTAAAATATAATTAATATAATAGATACCTGTAACAGACTAATGTGTATAGTGTATAATATATGTTCAGTGTAGTAATAATCATATTAAAACACACTCCTGTAGAAAACTTTGGTTTAGTAAATAAATAAAAGAAAACTAAAAAAAAGAAAGGAAAATTTAAAGAACTAAAACTTACCTCTCAGAACACTAACACAATTATGTTGATCATTGATGAAGATGAGTTCAAGTTCAAGAGGACTCATTAAACAGCATTTAAAACTTGCAGACGAGCAACATTTGAGTTGAGATACTGGTTTACGCTGGATTAACCATTTAAAATCATGATGGTTGAGGTACAAACGTGATAAATGTGTCACCTTGACTAAAACAATGTCTTGGAGCTCACCAGGTTTGTGTCGAATGAAATGATAGAGCAAATCCTCATCATACATCAATTATGATTGTGAATATTATACTATACACCGTACTGTAATTAAAGTAAATTAAAAAAATAATTTAAAAATTAAATTCAATAAAACTATTCCTCTCCTGTGAAAAACGTACAGAAAATGCATACTGGGCTAGCTGTTAGCTTCTTAAGTGTAACTTACCAGACAAAGTATATATATATATATATATATAAATAAAACTAGGGGACTGGTGTCTGTCTGAAAAAATACCTAGCTATACATTTTGGAATATCAATCAATAAAACATGAAAAACTAGCAGTTCGCTGAACGAAACAGAGAAATTAATTAGCTTAACTTTTGAGAACTTTATATTTAGGTTAACAGTACGAGGTGGATGTGCTGTGTTGAAATAAATGTCTTATTTTCACCATTAACGGGGCTATAAGTGTTATTGTGTCTCTCAATATGTAAAAAGCCCTCAGGTCTAAGTTACTTACCTTAAATGAGCCTGTAAAATGCTTTGAAGTCCGATTGTTTAATTAATCACAGAGCTGTGTTTATCTTCTCCTCAGTCATGTTCATCCATCGCCGAGAAATGAAATTACTCAGAAAACGCATAAATACTCAGTAATAGTGAGAATTAAACTAGTGTTACTGTTATTTAACATTGTCATTATATTATTAGCATGCTAGCAGTAACGCTAATAGCTTCGTAACCGACACAAAGTTATGTGTCAATTAAATTTGCCACCGACATAAACGCACAGGTGGGTTTCACAGCATATATGACGGTAGCTGCTATTTTTCTAACTAGCTAGCGTAAGGCTAGGTTAACTTCAAACTTAACATTTAAACATTGACACTTACCTCATCACATAAGAGTGAAATCAGTTGACATCCAGTTCTTCCTTTAAATCTTCTGCTCCATAACTTTCTCTGTTTTTGTTTATTGGGGAAACGGTGGAGTTTCCTCCGTGTTTTCATGATCCTGTGCTGGAGCCGTATGTAACCCGTTTTAGTGATTTAAGAGTGTGTTACAGTATAATAACAACTCTGATTAGGTATAAAACTCTGGCCAGGATCATAAGATAATAAATTCATGAGGAGCCAATGTGTTGAGCAACAAAAACCAAAATAAAATAATAAATATGCACACAATAAATAAAAGTGTCTGTTAGGGCCCTTAGAAATAAAAGTTGTTGCAGGTGCACCTGATTTTAAAAGTCCAATGGGGTGTAATGTGAATGTATGGTGTGAGTGTGTATGTATCTCCTTCGTGGTGGTTTATCCTCAAAATAGTTGGCCTACCATCTGTCGCGACTAGGATGTGGTCCTGGTCCCTCGGATTCTCTCCGTCCTCTCAAAAAACCTGACCTATACACAAGGTCATATAATTTACATTGGATTCTAAGATGCATCCTTTAAGGTTTTAAATGTCGAAAAATCAACATATTGCTTTAACTTCATAGGTTAATCTTAAATCTCAACAGTTCTTTGTTCAGTTAAGTGCTCAAATATCTAGCTGTTTCTGTGAACAGTATCTCAACAATATTCATGGTAAGTAACCATTTACATTCAATATAAATCATAACTATTGCAAAATCATGTGCAAATAAGACAGAAACATAGAAATAGAAAAGTAGAAGTTTTCTTAGAGGTATCAAAAGAAGTATGCTTAATTACTCCCAACACTTATAGGCCTATTCACGCCAGAGAAAATGCACCAAAAATGACCGTCTAAATAACTTTACAGTCACAGTTGAAATCAAATAAATTCTTTTAGTAGTTTGCACATTTCAAAATAAAATATGTTACCATCATAATATGATGTACCAATTTTTTCCCTTTAAATTAGATTATCCTTTAATATATCCACTGCTCTTTTTCAGCGCTCTGAGGAGCTACAGAGAAATATCATTTTAGCAGCTAACGTTTCTCACCGTCTCCGTGTTTGTCAAAGCCGAGTACTCCGATGTTAGAACCGAGCGGCTCTCCCAATGGAAGGTAGGTAGCTAGCCTGTTAGCCACAGAGTTAGCATTAGCATGGACGACGACGGTAAGTGCTTTTATTTCCAGATAATCAACTCGTCTTACCGACTTGACGCGTCTCCTTTGGGTAATCGCTCGCTCCGGACTTCCAGCAGATAAGTGTACCGACTTTTGTTTGTTGCTACTTTTCTATCTCGTTGTTATTTTTTTTAGGATAATTCTTATTTCTCTCTTTTTTCTGTCTCTGTCTGCTAAGCTGATAGCTGCCCTCACTCCTAAAGAAAGACCGGGAAAACGACGCACGTCACCGCACGAGCTGGACGTGGCCTGCGTTACGCCTGATTGGCTGGGAAGAAGGGCTCCCCCACGTGGGGTGACGAGCGGTGCATTCAATTGCAATTAGAATTTTTAAACTTTGGATAGGGGCAAATAAACTAATAAAATAATCACCCTCTCTTTTCTCTCTCGTCTTATGATGTTGACATCTTGGTTACTGAGCACTGCGGCATATTTTAATTTTTAATCAAACTTTATTGTCTGTTATTCCCAATTTCTCTATGGGTGAATATCGGTTAGATGTATCTAATATGGCGCCCATGGAACACGTGACCAGTTCAGAACCAATCAGCATAGACGAATAGCTCAATCGGTCCATTCTCGAGTTGGACAGACTCTCTAATATACGGCTCTGTTACCTGCTGTCAAAGATAAAACAATAAAACTCGGACAGCAGATGGCGCCCTTATCCAATTTATAGGGATTCACCCTTAACTCTTTTCTACTGTTCCCATGTTACACAAACCACTGGTTTAATTCATTTCAATTGAATTTTATCTATACAGCAAACAACAATACAAATTGTCTCAAGAGGCTTTTCAAAATCCACCCTGAAACCTCCAGAGAAAGGCTGAAGGTGACAGTGGCAGGAAAATCTCCCCTTCAACAGGAAGAAACCTTGAGCAGATTCCAGCTCATATGGAGGGACCAATCTGCATCAGGTCGATATCTGATGATGTTACATGACAATTTGAGAGTATAAGAGGAATCATAGGCAGGTTGGAGAATTGTTCATTCGGGTAGGAGTGGACAACTGCAGGAGACCATGAAGACTGGGCAGGTTGATGAGACCTCAACAGCAGGTGTAGTTTATGGGGCTCCACAGGTGAGAAACACACAGCTCCAGGTCAGAGAGGAGGGAAGGGGGAGACACCAGGCTGTACCAGGCTGTAAACATGTGTAATAATGCTGGAAAGTTGGACTTTTTAACATGGGGATTTGCTCCCTTTTGTAGCCTCAAGTGGCCACTCTATGAACTGCAATGTTTTGCACTTCTGCATGGGCTTCATCGCTCAGATCTGGAGGTGGCCTGGTGACAACACAATTAATGTTGACTTTGACATTGCATGCTATGGTGATAATGAGGTCTAATAAAATTAGAACCAGTGAGTATTTCTTTTTGTAAGTCTAAGTTTTACAAAAAGGGACTTCAGAGAATGAAAATAAAGAATCATTATTTTTAAGAAAAACTTGTGTAGTTGTAGTCTGCAGTGCCTTTGTGCTTTTTTCCATTTGTATTTAGTGTTATTTGTTGATGTCCCATTTAAGAGTTGTTTCACACTATCAGTAGGAACAGAAGAAACACATTCGTCTGTATGAGCATTTCATCTGTTATATTACTGTTTATTGTTTTATTTCATTATAATCTTGCTTGGTTTAAGCTCTTAACATGGAGACAAGATGTCTAAAAATAATTATCTTGTACTGTGTTGACTTTGACCTTTCATGCCATAAACAGTGAAACCATTTATGACATGACAGTTATAATAAAGTTGTAAAATGTCTTTCTTTTTTGTCAATCTACAATCAAAAACTGAAAATAACAGGAGGGTTAAGAAGGAGTTTACAGTTGACCTCTGGTTGTATATTTGTGAAAGATTGGAGAGCTGGCTTTCATATTCTCACCAGCCAGTGACATAAACAACTTTCTTAAAGAAGAGATAGAGAAAGGTCTTGTTAATGTCATTGAGTACCACCTCTTCCTGGATAAGATGAAGGAATTCAGACTGAGACCTGATCTTATCCTCATTGATCAGCTGTGTAAGTGCTGCTGGGTGAAGTGTCCATTCTGTGGAGCCGTTTGCACCAATACCCTGCACCAACACCCGATAGGTGCAATTTCCTGAACATGATGTAGGGCTAAGACCACAGTCCTGATGACCACAGTGTCCCTTTTCACCAATCTGGTGCAATGGTCATTTCATTATAATGTTGCTTAGTTTGAGCTCTTAACTTTAATGCAAGTGACAACAGTTACATGGAGACAATATGTATAAAAATAATTAACTTATACTGAGTTGTTCACTCATTGACAGCACATTGTTGACTTTGACCTTGCATGGTATAAATGGAGTTGTAATAAAGTTGTAAAACATCTCTTTATCTGCTGAAAGTTTCTTTGTGTTCCTGGCGTCTCTGCACTAGAGGACACATTCAAAGTTCTAGGAATTTTCTGGGTTAACTGACCTTCACATCTTAAAATAATGGACTGTCCTGGTCCTGGCTCTGCCACAACTGCGAAAAGTTAAAATCTCTGACAGGTAAGAGGGGGCCAGGCCATTAATAGCGTTAAAAACAAACAACAGTTTAAAATCTATACTAAAGTGGACTGGAAGCCAGTGGAGTGACGACTGAAACTGGCAAATGGAGTAAGGAATTGATAGTACAGTAGAAGTATTTTTTGCGTAGTTTGTTATGTGGACATCTGATAGGAGGAGCAGAATCACCTAGAGTCAGGGTTGGTAGTAGCCGGTTAATATTTAAGGCTGCCATTTGCACCACACACGTTTTTGCTGTTTTGCTCCGGTTCCTACTGGTGCTTGGACCACGGTGTTCCTGGTCCACAATATGTCTGCCTCATGTGTTCCTGCACATCCATCAACTATATGGCCATCCTAACATATGTACCCTTGTTTTTAGTATCTGCTGTGATCTCCTTGCGCAACAATAACAGAAACCAAATGTTTCTGGTAACTGCTGATCAGTGTCTACAGCAGTTTGGAGGAATTTGATATCGTTCCTCAGAACAGAACCTGTTCAGTTCTGAGATGTTGGTGGTTTCCTCTCATGAACTGATGCTTCAGGCCGTTCCATCACATTGGGATGAGGTTCTGATACTGGAATGCAGTGTTGTTTCATCTCCAAACTTGACGCCTTGCTGGACAGCCAGGACACAAGCTGCAGGATGAGTTAGTCCTCTCTCACTCAGTACATGTAGTCAATGTTTTCATGAGGCCTCAAAAAGAAACTGCTCGCCTGCTTTCACTTTCCATTTTCCCATTACTGATTCATGCAGCGCATGGGAGGGGTTTGTGAAAGGCTGACACAACGGGACACTGAGCTCTATATATGCTTGAGGGTGAAGGAGGGGATTTCAGATAAGGCAGCCACGTCTTCACAGAGCAGGTAGAGCTGAGTCGGTAAGTCGAAATGTTTGATATGAAAAAGACCTATTGTGTGTTTATTAATCTTTCTTCCCTTTAGGGATTATTTGTAAATTGTTAACTCTGTGTTGAGAGTCCTGCCCTTCTCCTCATCAATTTGTATGGCTGCAAATATTCCCGTCTTCATATTCATATTTGTGTTGTTGTTTACTTATATAATTGTGATTTTTCAGCGTGTTAATTGTGTTTTTGAACTACTTTCAGATTTTGGTATCTTCTTTCAGGTTCAAGTAAATCTCATCTCAGGTTTGTAGATTTCCTCCTTCTAACCCTCTTGTAAATAAAAACACATTTATTTTTATAGCATTTAATGCCCATGCTGAGGCACACTGACAACAGACAAAACATTTATTTGCATTTGTTGCCAAATAACCTCTAACACGCTATATATGTGTATACATGGTTGTGGCGCCCTCGCTGGTCAAACCCTAAACCATTAAACAGCCTAGTCATTTTGGTGTGGTGGCCCCGCCCCATCAATAAACTACTGCATAAAATATACTGATGAAACCAGTGCGGACAGAGTACACAAAAAACTATATTAGAGAAACCTCAGTGTATTATACATAATGTAGCACTGTTCTTAAGCACACATGAGCAAATATAACTCCATGTTACATGCATCAAAATACCAACAAATAAAAATAGTAATAAAACAAGTAGCACAATTCAATTCAATCCAACTTCATTTTATTTCATACTTAGATACAATAAAAATATAACAACAATAAATACTATCAAATTAAAACCCATGCAAAATTTAAAAATAAATCACGATATATAAGATAACAACAGTCAAGATACTTATTGCACAAAATAAAAAGAACAGAACCCAATGCAGATATAACAAAATATGAATATAGAAACGTTGAGTATTGTTCAAAAACCTATATGCAATAATGACTGCAGTCTGGTAGAGATAGCATCCACAATAGTATCTTGTCAGTGGTAACCCACGATTAAAGAGAGAGGGTCCATATGCAGCAACACCAAATATATTTTCCAGATCTTGTAATACATCCATCCAGTATGCTTGAATTTTAGGACAAGACCAGATACAGTGAGTATAGGTGCCCACTGGAAGGAGTAATTGTCACTACAACTGCAGATGTAGTGGCATCATAATTTAGAGTAGTTCCCAGTTTATGTAATCCCGAATCTGCAGGTATTTGAAAAAGTCATGCCTGGGAAGATTATACTTTTCTTGGAGTTGTGCAAATGATAGCATGGATGCACCCTGAAATAGATCACGCACACTTTTTATCCCATGAGATGTGCTAAACCCACCATCCACCATACTTGGCAAGAAGTTAGGAGTGCCATGAATTGGAACCTATGGAGATGTTAGTCCAGATCTCCCTTCAAGCTTTTGTGTAATAAACCATGATTTTAAAGTATTACAGATTATAGAGTTGCTTTTACAATGGCTCCTGGCTGACTTTAAGTCCTTGAAGGCCAAAAGACCTAACAGGGAGCCTGAGGTCTGTGACTTTTCTAAATTCAGCAAATTAGAAGCAGATTCCTTCTTGATCCATTCTGCTATAAATCGTAAATGAGATGCCAGCTGATACGGTCTGATGTTGGGAAGATCTAGACCACCCTTCGAACTGGGAAGTTGTAGTTTTGCTACTTTTAGCGTGGGTTTTCTCTTGTTCCAAATAAAGTCACTCAGCCATTCATTAAGCAGCTTCAGTACCTTGCCTGACAAAAGTAGTGGGGTCATCTGTATGGGGTACAATAATCTTGGCAAAATATTCATTTTAATGATAGAAAGCCTACCAAGCAATGACAAGGGTAGTGGAGCCCATCTGTCCAGATCCTTCATTACAGAGTCTAGGAGGGGGGTAAAATTAGCCTTAAACAAGCCATGAAACAAAGGTGTGATATGAATACCCAGATAGACAAAACCTGTAAGGGACCGCTTAAATGTGAATGAGGGAAGCGTGTCAGTTTTATCTCTAAGGCTACCCATTACAATAGCTAAAGATTTTGAGAAATTGATTTTGTAACCCGTGAATCATCGGTAATAGTCACAGGCAGGGGCAGGGTCTCTCTGTGCAGCGAAATGGTTCCGTAAAACATGGAGATGTTTATTGTTACTGTTAAAGTATTCTGAGATGATGTGACAATAACAACTATGAAAATCTCTCTGCAAACACAACTGACTCAACAAATTAAAACAATTTTTAATCATTAAATCACCTCTAACACCTCCTGTAGTGTCTCATCTTAAATGAACTATCTGTGTAAATGTGTTTATATCTTAACAATAGGAATATATCATTAGAGATTAGCTTTTACCTTGTCACTTGATCGAACAGTCATTTTACCGACAAGCTTTTGAAACGCCGGCGACTCAACTGTAGAAAGAGGCAGCGCATCCTCCACGACACACTCAGCCACCAGCCTCCTCACTTCTCCTGGGTCAAACATCTTCACCTCTGGTCTGGAGAAATACAACTATCGTTGTTTAGATTTGCTCGCGCCGTCATCTTCCGTCTGTTTGATAGCAAGAGGTCGTTTGGCCTGTAACTCCAGGGGTTTCTTCAGGGTACTTGTACTATTTTTAGCCGTAGACAGTTCCCTCGGCCTTACCGGTTACCTTACGCGTTACCGGACTCAGTAACAACTGTAATAATATTACTAAAACATTGTTAGTAAGGCGTTATATTGCTCCGTTACTGCCTTGACGTAAAATATTACGGCAACGCGTTACTTTTGTAGCGTGTTACTTTTGTAGCGTGTTACCCCCAACACTGATAGCTACTGACCAGCTACAGCCCACTTTCTCTCCTGGCCCTGGCTTTTGTTTCCTGAACTTTGATTTCCCTAAGCTACATTCATAAAACTTTTTAACGAAACAGACATTGGGTTTTGGCTCACTATCCAAAACCCATGGGCCTTCTTGGCCCTGGTCAGCTGTTGGACCTGACTGTTCAATGTCTCTGTGTGTGTTTGTCTTGTCTTGTGTTTTTTTTTTTTTTTTACCCTGTTCTGTTTGTGTGTCTAGGTTTTGTGTTTACTCTCTGTGTTCGTGGTATATGTTCATATGTTGCTTGCTGCTCTTCCACTCCCCTCACTCTTCCCCTCAACTTAATTTTGTTCTGTTTTGTTTTACTGTCCTGCAGGCCACATATGTTGCTGCAAATTTTGTCTCTGAGCATGTTACTTATACTTTTGAGCCAATTCATTGGGGCCTAGCAGCATAAGCTGCGAAAGCACCTATTGTTTTAGTAGCTTTCCTTATTATTATTATTGACCGCTGCAATTGAAGTCTATGGCAGCCCCTAGAACGCCATGGTGAAAAGTTTTGAAACTTGGCACACGTATTCAGGACAGTCCCATGGTCAAACCTCAAGAATTATCATGCCCATACAGTAAACTCTCTACCGCCAACAACATGTCAAAGTTTGAAGTGCATTCAGCTTCATAACTTTGGACCCGTTGGTCCAAATTTCACAAATGAGGTACCGTTGGAATCCTTGGATCAAGACGAGTGCAACACACCCTATGACGTCAATTTGCACCATATTGGATTTTCCGCCATTTTGAATTTTATCAAAAACCTTCAAAAACATTTCAGGTCACACAGATTGTCCCCTTCCTATGTGTCAGGGACTTGACACATAGACTCTTCAGACCAAGCCGCACAAAAGTTATCATGTTGATTTTTTAATTTTGCTTCCGTTTGCCCGTAGCAACCAATCAAACTCGGCGGCAAAGCCGCAAAACAGGACAAAAGGCCATATCTCCGCAATCGTTTGTTGTTTTGACTTCAAACTTTTAACTAGACTCATGACCCAATCTTTGAGAGGCCCGAGAATTTTGGTGACCTTTGACCTTTGGGGCATTAATTTGCATTTTTTGCTCATATCTTCACATTGGATTGATGTGCCAACACCAAACTTGGTGTATGGGCTAATGACGATGAATCCTGAGCAGGCATTGGCCCTGCTATGCTGCTAGGCCCCCCAACGCTGCTTGCAGCTTTCATTTTGAATGTATTTTTATTAACATTATTCTTCATGACAATAAACATTTAACCATCGGCAACATTTATAGGCCCCCATCTGCTCCTAGGGATTCTACAATGGGTATTTTGTCTACTATCAATTCTCTTAATAAACAATGAAATGGTAATCCTAGGCAATGTCAACATTAATTGGCTTGATCGTTCCTCCTCCATTGATCGTAATTTATTTAGCAGTGTGAATTTAATTCAGCTGATTAAAGAACCTACCAGAGTTGGTATTCGCTCTTCTTCTCTGTTAGATTGGATACTTGTGACTTATCCTGAACGAATAATCAAATCTGGTGTTATGTCTGACTGTTTAAGTGACCATTCTGTAATATTTTGTGTTCGGTAAAGCAAAGCTCCTAGCTCTTCGCCTAAATATATCAAATTTAAACAAAGCAAGAATATTAATAATGAGTGTTTCGTTTCTGAGGTAACTGATATTAATTGGAGTAGAATTCAGATCATTCTTTCTGTTGAAGATGCCTGGAATTTCTTTCATTCTGAACTGTATAATGTTATCACAATCAGAACAATCAGAGTCAAAGGCAGACATTTACCCTGGATTAGCTCTGAATTGATTAGCCTACTTAAGCAAAGGAATAAAGCTTGGTCTAAATATCGCTCTTCCAAAGATCCTGGTGACTGGGAATCCTTCAGAGGTTTGAGGAATATGTGCAAAACCAAAACAAGAAATGCCAAATCCAACTATTATAGAGACAACCTTTCTCACAGTTTTCATAATCCTAAAATTTTTTGGAATCTTACTCTTAATAAAACTAATAAAATTTCCATCGATCAGATTCGTTTTATTAATCAAATTATTTCTGGCCAACTCACCGGTGCAATATTTATTGATCTCTCCAAAGCTTTTGGTATGGTTGATCATTATCTCCTCCTCTACAAGCTCTACTCTATTGATTTTTCTCAACATCTTTGCTCTTCTTTGGTTTAATTCATATCTTCACAACCGACGTCAATTTGTTTCTTTTCAGGGTTTTCAGTCCGAAATTGAAACTGAATTGTTGAAAAAGGTGTTCCGCAAGGTTTTACCTTAGGTCCACTTCTTTTTCCATCTTTATTAATGATTTACCTAATGTATGTTCTCAATGTTCTGTTCATCTTTATTCTGACATTACTGTTATTTATTTTTCTCACACTGATTAATCTCAAAACAGAATTCTTTACAATCTGATTTTGATTTGGCCCAAAAATGTTTTTTAACAACAAACTTCTGCTTAATATGAAGAAGTCTTGTAGCATGTTATTTCATACATGTCACAATCACTCTAATTCCCACAGTTTGCATATCATTTTTGATGATGGTTCACCTCTTGAAACTGTCAGCTCTTTCAAATATCTTGGACTCTGGCTTGACCCTGAACTCTCCTTCAAACTGCATATTGACTCCGTTGTTAAGAAAACCTTTGGATGTCTTTGTCAACTGTATCGTTCTATTAACTGTTTTACTTTCGATGTCAGAAAAAGAATAATCACTCAACTCATTTTGCCTTTTATTGATTATGCTGATATCGTTTACCAGAACACATTTGACAGCTATCTCAAACCTCTCAATATTGTTTATAATTACTGATGCAGATTTATTTTGAGGTGTCCCTTTAAAACCCACCGCTGTTTTATGTACGATTGACTCAATTGGTTACATCTTAACAATAGAAGACAATTTCATTGGGTTTTGTTTATTTTTAACTATATTCACTCTCAATGTCCCTCCTATTTAAGTCAGCTTTTTGTTCCACTTAGTTCTTCTTATTCACTTAGGCATATGCAATACCCCATCTTTTTGGTTCCCGGAATTTTCAAAGAAATTGGTCGCAGGTCCTTTCAATACAAAGCTCCATACGACTGGAATAACCTTCTTCTCCTTTTGATCCATTACCTCCTTTCATTGTTTTAGGTCTTCTTTATTTTCAACTTGCTTTCACTTTCCCTCATGTGGAAAACGTGCATGCAGAACGATCACGTTGCATCTATCCGTTTGAGGTAAATAGGAGGGTTTGTGAAAGACTGAGAAAGGGGGGCACTGAGCTCTATATATAGTATGTTGGGGTGACTGGGAGGATTTCAGATAAGACAGCCACTACTACTTATCATAAATAAATTGTTTCTACTATGTGTCTCCACAGTCCAGTTGGAGGAGAGTACAGCTGATACCAAGGTAAATGTTTTGCAACTATGTTAGTCATTATAATCTAATGCATTTATTTTACTTGTTTTTTTCTTCTCTGGTATGTTACCAGAAAAATCTTAGAACTTATATTTGTTATACCAGTAAGAGAACAAGTCTATTTCTGTGGAATGAATTGTGATAAAAATAAATCACTCTTTTTCTCAGCCTGATCCAATGAATGATGAAGCTCAGTACTCAGAGACGAAGGACACAACCACAGGAGAGGAAACAAAGTCTGCATCAACTGAAAGCAAAGACAAAAGTAATTTTAAACAGGATTTTATTTTATAATAGATTTTTTTTTAGGATTTAATTTCCTTGATCCATTGTAATGAACTTGATTGTCTAATCTACTGATGTTCTTATATTTGTTTTCAGTGGAGCCTGAGCTCACACTTGTGATAATCGGTGATACTAATTCCATTGAGATTGGACCAGAAAACATTTTACTTGAACATGACGAGCCAACAAATGTGGAGCATTTTTCCTCCAAACTGTATGATTTGTGTGGTCGGCACATCTCCGTCATTAACAGGCTTGGTTTTCCAAACATTGACAGAATCCCATTAAATCAGGGAATTCATGCCTTTGTCCTACTGCTGCCAAATGGTCTGCACGTCAACCATTACCACTCAGCAGTGCAGAGGTTAAAAAAAGCTTTTGGCAAAGACTGTCTTTCTTATGTAATGACAATAGTGACTCATGAGTTGGATGAAACATGTGAAAGTGCACTGGAAGACCTTGAAGATTTCTCCAGTTTTAATGAACAAAGATTCCACACATGTAGAAGAAGTATGACAGATGAAACAGAGATAATAGATCTGTTGGAAAAAATAGACGTCATGGTCTCTGAAAACGATCACCGCTGCTACACAACACCGATGTGTGATGAGAATAAACAACAGAAAGAACAAATGGAGCAGAAACTCTACAAAGAAGAAACCGCTGGGACAGGTGAGATTTTAATGTGGATGTAACTTTGGAACCTGTTTGGGGGGAAAACCATAGATTATTCCTAAATGCTGCTGGTGAATTAATTCCTGCAACTAGTATTCAGTATTTAACAGCCTTACCACGATGCACACTTAAACCAAAACATACGAGTTACACAACAGCAGTAAACACAATTATGCTGAAAACAAACCCCAAACCCTTAAAGATACTGCCATTATGTTCTGTATTTAGTATATAAATCGAAAGCTCAAGATAATACAAAGTAAACTAAACCTAAATATTTATAAAGTGAACTGAAACCAAACAGAAAATGTAGCATAAATTAAAATAATAACTAATAAAAATACAAATTATAACTACTCTGAAAGACAAAGACAAGCTACATTTATATGACTTTGTTTAATTTTTTTTTCTTTTCTTACAAGCTGCAGTCAACAAGATGGAGAATCCAGCTGAATCCAAGGTAAGTAACTTTCTTTAAGTAAGTAACGTTTTACCTCTTTTCTTTTTCCTTAGTTGGTTCAGTAATACTAGTTATTGATCTGGAGTATTTCCTGTTTATCTGTATTTTCTTGGTCTGATTATTCATGAAAGCAATATCAATTTGAAACAGACTAACCAGCTCAGCTTAGGTTTACATAAAATTCCCTGGGGCAGACTGACAGAAGCGTGGCTGCCAATGTGCGCCGAATGGCCCCTCCGACCACCACCACATTCATACACATTCATACACATTCACACGGGGCAAGGTGGGTAAGGTGTCTTGCCCAAGGACAAGTGCACTACGACCACTGTCGCCCCCAACACCTTTGGATTACAATGACCTGGATGGCTGAGAAACTTCACAGACGTGTTTATATGGAATCTTCTTAGTGTAACATCCTGAATGAACCTGGCAATGCTGAACACTCAGAGAAGACTGACGACAACACTGGAGGAAAGTCTGACATCAGGTCTAATCCATCTAAAACTGGAGAAAACGAGAACGGTAAGAGAAAGTTTTTTTTTTTTTTTTTTTTTAACATATTAACACAACTTTTTAGTTTTCTAAAATGTAGAATAAAACTGAAGACATTGAAACTTGAAAATAAGATACTCCAAATTTTTGATAATTAATAAAGGAGAACCCAATAAAGTATGCTGGTGCATTTATTTACTCAAAAAATGGATGGATGGATTCTAATTTGGGACTGAAATCAGTTTACTTACTGTTTTACTATTGCACCCCACGGATATGTAATATAGGCTATTTTTTTCCGAATAAATAAAAATACAACATTTCATTTGTTTATTGGGTTCTCTTTGTCTATTTTTAGCAGTGTTGTTTTTGGCAGCCATTTTATTCTTATTCTTAGTCTTTTGGATGAAAATACTTTTAGTTTTAGTCACTTGTAGTTTAGTCTAGTTTTACTAGATGAAAACTCAAAAAAGTTTTAGTCAGTCTTAGTAAAAAAAAGAAAGAGAGAAAATATTACTCTTTCAATAAATTAATTCATATCAATAAGTATTGGAATTTGGAATCAAGGTTGACAGGTTGTATCAAGTGTTGCAATTCATAAAACAACGGTTAACCTTAACACTTTTGTATAATAACCATTTTCATACCAGATTTTTAGCTCTAGCCTAGACTTTCCCATTGATGGAGATGCTGCTGTGCTATTGGGCAGAAACCTTTTATCTCCATATTTCAATTTGTGCTTTTTCATGAATGTATGTCATCATACAAGAGTGTCACACAAAAGCTGATCTACTAAGGATTATGCATTACACTAAGATAAAGTGGTAACAATGGAATCAATGTTCATTACTCTAAAACAGCTAAGAACTAAAGCAGTCTTAGTTTGGCAATTGTGACTTTATTTCTGAGAATTTGCTAAAGTGAAATTAACATACACATGCCTAAAATATGAGCAATGGATG